>NC_052622.1:16765047-17072113 GCF_016545825.1 Eucalyptus grandis
TTTTTTTTTGCTGAAAAAAAAAGATAAATAATTTTAAGTGAGTCTAGTGGATAATTATGCTGGTTTATATTGCAATCTAGCCTTTCGAGTGTTGTCCCCTTCACTTATTTTAATCTAGCTACGATTCGGAGATTGTATACCTCATCTCGAATATCTTTAAATTAGCCTCTCTCGTTTCCTTTTCAAGAAAAAAATAAATGATTTCAAGCGTGTGGAGTGAATTATTATGCCAGTCTCGCGTAGATGAATGTCTAAAATTCGGAACCTCGGAGTGTTCTTAACCATAAATGGTACAAAGAAGATTTTACAGCACTTCGCTCGTGATAAATCGGACTTAAATGGGACAAACGCATCGCGTCGAAGATCTCATCTTTCCGACCCGGTTAATCCCCTGTGCGAACACGCGCAAAACCATCCCGTCCCCGTGCATCGGGTGGGGAGATTGGTGTAATTCGAACATTACACCATTCCATCAATATCACAGTCGTTGTCCCGTATTTCTGCTGATAATTATTCTCTCCTAGGTCGATGCTCAATGATTGATAGGGAGCCGATAACTGATTTTCACTCGACGACGAAGACGGGACAAAAGTCCGTGGGGGTGGCGTGGAGAAAAAGAGGCCCTTTTTTCACACATGCCACGACCCAATTTGCTTTTTCAAGCCCTTTTTAACTAACCTTATGTCCTGCCTTTCAATTCATTTTGTGATGCATTTTAGGTAGGTTCCGCGAATCAATCATGTTGTACGGCCACCATTTCCCTAATTACCAGCGCAATGATTACCGACGGGATCAGGAAATCACGACCGCGATGCACGGGTGTGTTGTCCACATTGACATTCACTTGATTCGATGCGAGATTAGCCTGATTGAGAAGACTCAAAGAGCTCCCGATCGCCAATATCGCAAAACCCGTCGAACCCGTTGAAAAGAGGCGTGCATTGACCTAGAAAATTCAAAATTTTTGGAATCGAAAATCAAATCATCTGGTCCTACGATCGAACTGAACAGAAGCCTAATTCTTGACAATCCAATAGAACCGATGAATTCACATATCTTGGTCAAATTTACGTTGATTGAATTGCCAATGATGGGTTGTGATTGTAGGGCCACACTGGAAAAAAAGAGAGGAGGGTTTAGTGGATTTTTTTCATAAATGATGGACTCACAAATTTAAGGAAAGCACGAGTAAGTGAATGAGACAAAATAGGTGAATTTTTGTAGTAAAAAGAAAGATAATAAAATAAAGAAAGGAGCAAATTGGATGAATTAGTATAACAATATGGAAGAAATACAGATTTGCTTCTTCTTTTGGAACAAACGATGCGTGAGAGGAGATTAGAGTTTAGATTTACAAGTTACTTCTTCGAGAAATAAAAAAGTATATATATATATAAATTGGTCTTGCTCAGGCAGTCCAAGCCCTACCCTGAAACTGGGTATTAGACAAGTGCCCTTTAAAACTGCCCAAAATCAATCGGTTCGGTTTGATCCAAGCAGTTCTATATACTCACCCCAGGAGGTGTGTAAAGAACGGATTACGTGGGCCGTGGATATTTAACCAGAAGACCGTAATACTCTACTGCACGAAGTAGCTGTAGATGCCAGAGAAGAGGCCGGAGAGGAGTCGGAATTGGGTTCGTTAACTTGGGCCGGGCCGGTCGGGCTTCTCAAGTCGCTGATATTGTCACTCTAGGTGGAGGTGAGCCTTGGCGAAGAGAAGGCCCCATCAATGGGCCGGCCACATAGGGGTGGGCTTTATGACACCACTATCTTCTTCGGCCCACGATCGACAATACATTTTTTTTTTTTTTTTGTGGGTCGAACGACAATACGTAATTGACTCATTTTCGCACTTTCAATTCGGCAAACTCCCTAACCCCACCCCCATCCCCCACTTCTCCCTTCGCGGAGGGTTTTTCTTATTAAGTCCTTACACTTTTTATTTTTTTTGCTAATCAAATCTTTCTAACTTTTGCAAATTATCCAATCAAGCAGCTTGTCACACACCAAATCCGACCGAATCGAGCCCACAGGCCCATTGGCCAACATTGTGAGTACATCTTTTCAAGGCGAAGAACTTTCTTGAAGTTAGGAGAAGCCGGCATTGACTTACCGACACGTTGTAATGGAATTTGTGTCGCCTTGCGCTTAGAGGTCTGCTCAATCGTTTTCAATCCATCCGTAGTTTCGCGAGACCGATTTAACCCATTTCATCATGGAAAATTAATATATGGAACGAATTAGTAGAACGATAAGATGAGTTCATAGACTTTAGAGCATATAGCATACATACAGAAAAGCAACAAAAAAAAAAAAAGGAAGGAGGGAGGGAGGAAGGAAGGGAGGAGGCAAGTTGTATAAGAACGCGACGCGGAAAGAGGAATTGGCGAGAACCCAGCTAAGGACGGACGACCCCATTCCTCTCTTTTTTCAACTGTTTCCCCTTTGTCCTTTTCTTCTTCCTCCCTCCTTCTCCTTCTCCTCTCTCTCTCTCTCTCTCTTCGGCGAGAACTGAGAGGTGAAAAGAAAAGGGGGAAGAAATAAAGGGTCGGTCAGAGGAGACGACAGGGGACCTGTTCCTCTTCTTGCGGATTTTTCTAATCGATCTTCGTCATGGGGCGGGTCTCCTCTTGAATCGCCCCTACGCCTGCCCTTCGCCCACGCTATCTTGTTTTCTCTTTTTCTTCTTTTCTTTGCTTTGTTTTTTGGTGGGTTTTTCAAGAGAAGGGAAAAAAGTATACGCGGCCCGCGTATAAGATCGCTGATCCTGGTGCGGTTCCTGCTCGGTCCGGTCAAATCCGAGCTGCTTTTATCATATCTGGGTCGCTGACTTTTTCGCAACCCTTTCCTCCTCTCTCTCTCTCTCTCTACATCTCTCTTCTTCCTCCTCCATCTCCGTTCTTCGCGATTGCGATCGGTGGGTCTTAGGGTTATGGTCTCTTACCTCGAGCTCGCGCTTTGAATTCCTCCCCCGATCATCCACGGAGTTTCGCTCTCGAAGGTGCGTTCGGCCGACCCCATTTTTCTTTTTCTTTTTCTTGCTCGCTGGACCCGTCGGAAGCGGCGTCGGCGTCTTCTTGATTGGTTTTCTGAAGTGGGTGTGGGTCAAGGTTCTGAATTTCGAGGATAGTTGATCGTGGGCGCGTGGTTGTGTTTATGGGTACTTCTAGGTTTTCGGCGTCTAGGCAAATGGAGGCGTCCGGCGGCGGCAATTCGGACCCGTACAGAGGATCGGCCGTGACCGGGAGTAGTGGTAGCAGTAGCAGTAGCAATTCGAGAAGATACAGTCTATTATCGGCTTCGAACCTCATACAGGCGCCGATATCGACTTTACTGGAGTACTCAGGTCTGTTGAGAACGAGGCCAAACCATCTAGAGACTGAGCCTTTGTTCCATGGAGGGGTCTCTGGAGGTCTTCACGGTCGGGCGGAGGATTCTACAGTGACGAGCAATGATGGGGAGGTTTCGATTCGGATAATCGGGGCAGGAGAACAGGAGCATCATAGGGAGAGGGCTGGATTGGTTGTGGGTCAGCAGGTGAGAGAAGCTGGCGGAACTAATGAGGCATCGACACGATCGCCGGCTGCAATTGCGGCAGCCGATGGTCAGGGAGATGCTAGGAGTGGAGCAGGTGAGGGGGCTTCGCAGCCGGGGAATGGAGGCAGTGATTCAGAAGGCGGGGAAACTAATGGCAGGGAGTCTTCGTACCAGAGGTATGATATTCAGCAGGCCGCGAGGTGGATTGAGCAGATTCTGCCATTCTCACTGCTCTTGCTGGTGGTCTTCATCCGGCAGCATTTGCAAGGTATCTTCCTGGTATTTAGTGGTCTGCACCATTAAGAGATTGATAGTTTGGCTAGAGATGAATGCTCGTGAGAGAGCGATAGCTTCCAAATGGCCAAACGCATAGTGATGATTGTCTGCTTTAACTTTCTTTTGGATTTTTTCCCTGATGTCCTTATACCTCATTGTGATATCGCATGTTATGGTTGATCACACAATTCCCAAAACTTTCGGTGCCTGTTTTGATTTGGTTATGTCAAGAATGCCCGAGAGAGAAGCTGAAAGTGCAGTTTGAAGCTGCGTTAAAAGGAAATGCTAGTATAGGTTACGAACATGAAATAGCCATATCAAATCTTTTGAAATTATTCTACAAATGGATGACTGCTGCAATTTGACATTGATGATCACTATGAATGAAGTGATGATCCAGAGACCATTTGTAAGTTATTATGAATTGTTACAGGAAGAAATGTGAAGGTTTGAGTTTGGGTGACTAATAATTTAAGGTTTGGTTGTTATAGTTGAAGCTGCTCTTTGTGACTGTTTATGTATATTAGCTGCTTCACGAACTTTTTTTGTTGAGTAGCCCTCTCTCAAGCATACTCTTGTTCAAATCAAAATTTCTTTCTGCTGAATGTTAAAATCAATGGGCACAAAAACTTGCGAAATTGTTATGGAATTATCATAAACTATTAACCTTTTCACTTTATATTTAAGAAGTTAATGCATGCTTTATTTTAGGCTGTTTCTCCTGGTCTAGTGTGGATATGTATGTAGCATGGATATTTTTTAGTTTTTGGGAAATTTTGTGGAGGAGCTAAAGTCCTGATCATTTCTGGCTTGGCCAAAATGAAAAGAAACATTTTTTGGATATGGTAACAACAAATCATTGTGAGGTCAAAAGTGGTTGCCATATTTGGTCACCCAGGGCAACAATGTGATTTGGCTCCTTAGATTGCAAATGGTGATTGAATTTTCTTGCGGAAGTAGTAATTTGTACTACAGCCTAGTTATTTGAAAGCACTATAGCTTTCCGTTTGTAGATCTGTAGAAGTAAATGTCATATTATCTTCCTTTTAACTGGAGGGAATTTGTGTATGAGAGTGGAGTTCATGTTGAGTGATTCACAATTCTTTTTGGCAAGGAATTGCAGGTTTCTTTGTTACCATTTGGATTGCTGCTTTCTTGTTCAAGTCAAATGATATCCTACGGAAGCAAACAGCTCTAAAGGTGCTTATTTTTCACAGATATGGTACTTCCTAATTTTATAGGCAGTCCGTATTATTCAGAGTTCTTTGATTGTTTGGTTAAGAGGGGCGATTGGTTGTGGTTGCAGGGGGAGAGGAAAATTTCTTATCTTATTGGCATTTCACTTTTATTCACACTTCATATTGTTGGGGTATACTGGTGGTACCGAAAGGACGATCTCTTGTACCCATTGATCATGTTTCCTCCCAAGGGAATACCCCCTTTTTGGCACGCAATGTTCGTCATTGTAGTCAATGGTATGTCTTTTTCTCCATGATAATAGATGTATTGTTTCCAATGTAACTTTCTTCTTTCCCTTGCTCTAACAATCTTTTTTCAGTTTTTGGTGCTGCGCTTGAGTACTAGCCTATGTTACCATTCGGAAAAGAAAAAACCCTTCTATTCCTAATTCACATGGCATTTAAAAAGAGTAAGAGAACTGGGAAATTCATATTTAAGCGATGGATCGATTAGAATGTAACATTCAGGAATTGTCTGTGCTGAATTACGCTATGATATCTTTTTATAGGCTTATTATCAACAATCTTTCATGAACAGCCAAAAGGAACCATGGAAAACTTTCCTTTATGACTAGATCTCCCCTCGCAACCTCTGATATAAAAGATATAAGGCCTCTGAATGCTGTATTAGATGAGTGGGAGCCTATCTTTGGCTACTGCAAATCAGTGCAAAGAAGGGTTTTGTCCGTATCATTGTGACAAATAAATAGACATTCTACTGCGTTGGTGGGTGGCCGGGGATGGGGGGGGGGTCCACTAATTAAATCGCACCAAGCAAAAGCTATGACCAGTTAGCAGACATAACTGCAGGCTACATCTGTATGAAGTCTTTGAAGTATAATACCGTTGGTGAACAGAGACATCAGTAACTCGGCATATCCTGCATATTAGTACTTACCTTATAGTTATTATTATGTCATGTGTTGCCAGAAATAAGTTTCGAGAGAACGTAGACAAGAGTCTGAGCTTTCTTGTAGCCAACTAAGTAGCCCATTTTGAGTGAAGCAATGTCTCCCTTGATTGGTGTTTCGTGCCCAGATTAAGGGAGGATTTGGATAGTCTTGAGCTGAATTTGGCAACTGCTAAAATGGAGGGATTGTTTCTCTTCCTCCACTCTGTCGTATTACTACGCAGAGATTGCTTGACATAATGCATTCATCAGACTGAAGGGTTTTATCATGCAACCATACAATTTGTCATGTTTCAATAAAGTTGGAGGAAACTCGAGTGGATAAGGATAGCAAAAGACAATGGAAGAAGGTTAACTAAGTGATTGGAAAAGGTTCACTTCTTGGGATCAGTGGGTTGGTCTTCTGTCTGCCTTCGTGAGCTCTGTGCGGCCTTCAATTGAACAAAGCATATTGCACTGTTGCCACTGCCCCTTGGGCATGCCTCCTATACTCATTTGATTATAGTGGGTCCCTATGGATATATAATTGAGAGGAGATGGATGTTGCTCAATAGAAAGCTAGGAGAAGGTTTAGCAAGGAAGATTCAGGTGTGGAACAGGAAAGACTTTTGAAAGGAGGGGTTTAATAGGGAGAGGTGGGATTATTGAAGATCCTTCGTGACCCTTGTAGGAAGCTATAGCTATGACTCGATTATCCTTTAATATTTGATGTAGCACATCAGTCATATTGATCTTCGACTGGTAGATCTTAAGATTTAATGTTTGGAGTGGAGCATTATTATTTTTAGGCATTAATCACAACTGAAGAAATGCGTGATAGAAGCGTGTGTTAGCCAGGGGATTCTGGAGCCAAAACAAGAGTGGCCTTTCCTGATAGGTGCTATGTTGCGTTCTCTTTTCAAGGCTTATTTTGAATTGATGGAAAGTTATATATCTTTGTCAATGCTGGTGGGTTTAACATAGGCACATGATGTACAAAGTGCATGTTCATCTAGTAATCATTGTGACCCAAGTCATATGACTTGCCTTTTTCTACTTTTTTCTTTCTGTATCATTATATCCTTTATAGTTTGGGGACAAAGTTTTGTTTCAGTCCTCTTCTAATTTTCTGAATCTTGTTTCTTTGAGATGCCTTCTTCATTATTTCTCACTTACTTACTTGATGAGATTCCGGAATTATTCCTTGACTGTTTTCTAAATTTTCTGAATGTGATTCTTTTAGATACTTTGGTCCGGCAAGCAGCTATGGTGATCAAGTGTCTTCTGCTAATATATTTCAAAAACAGTCGAGGGCGGAATTATCGCAAGCAGGTGAGGTCAAGTAGAGAACTGTTACACTTGTCCATTTGAACTTGTGATTCTTGAAATGCCTTGTTAGAAGAGTAGAATATGTAGGTTTCTCATCTCTAGGTTCTTTTACCCCTCAACTCTCACCTTCTTCATCTTCCCTGCACTCTTTCACCTTTCCACGAGAGTAAAAGTTCCAGGTGTATATGGAGTTTAATGTGTTGCCTTGTCATTGTTTCAATCTACTGGTGCTGTCTCATTGCTTAATTTTTCCAGGAAAGGTGGATGGTTTGTACTAGATGCACGCACAGACATTTATTAGGTTTCAGTATTGCTTTCTCACCCATTATCATGTGTTTTGCAGGGTCAATTGCTAACTCTGGTAGAGTATCTGCTTTTGCTGTACCGCGCGTTATTGCCGACACCTGTTTGGTACCGGTTTTTCTTGAATAAAGAGTACGGAAGCCTTTTCTCTTCTCTGATGACGGGATTGTATCTGACTTTCAAGCTCACATCTGTTGTCGAGAAGGTAGAAATCAAGGAAACTTGCATCTCCTTCTTGTGGAAGCTGATTTTAAGCATATGTCCTGATGGTTTCATACTTTTGTTGCGATATTGTTCTCAGGTACAGTCCTTTTTTACTGCATTAAAGGCATTGTCTCGTAAGGACATCCACTACGGGGCTTATGCAACTGCCGAGCAGGTTATTGGACTTACATCTGTTATTCTTCTCAGATTAATATTTTGAACTGAATGTTGCATGTCTTATGTCCATGCTGCTGTTCCTTACAAGAGCAATGCTAGGATTTTTTATACACGGTGTTACTGGCGGTTATATACATGATCAAACCTCAGCAGCTAGAATAATAGCATGCATTGATGCCTAGCATAAATACCTGGTTGCGTGCAATGTTTGTACTCGTCTTTGAGCTATTGGTCATGCAGTTCTGTTCTATCCTTTCTTCCAGTTGAGAGTTTCCCATGCATTGAAAGAGTTACTTTATGTTATGCAGGTGAATGCGGCTGGAGATTTGTGTGCAATTTGTCAGGAAAAGATGCATGCTCCCATCTTACTTCGCTGCAAGCACATCTTTTGTGAAGATTGTGTCTCTGAATGGTCAGAATGACACTTTCTCCACTGATGAAGTTCTTCTATATTGCATCCCTGAGAACGTAGCTTTTGCCACTTATAATTGCACATGTCAGCTTACAGATTCTTATCGTTTGCACATCTTTCGTTTTAATTGATTGTGCAACTTCTTGTCTGTTAAAAAAGAATCTCTGAGAACCTGGACTATTCAGAAATGAGGCCTGATATAGACTTACATCAGTTTGTGCTGTAAATACTCTTTATTCCCCTGATAATAATATCTCTGACAACACCCAATGCAATATGGGAAGAAAGAGAAAATTGGGTGTCGAACAAAATGAAAGATGAGTACTGAAGTTCTTTCTTAAGAATGAATACCATGCAAAAGTTTTGTTGCAACCCCACCGAAACTGATAAATATATTTTGGTTAGACTGTCTGTATAAGCTGCTCGTTGATAAGCTGGAGCCTGGGCAAATTGAAGTTTTTAGTATGGTTAAAGATAACCTTTTGATACACCGTGTTCTCTAGGGAAATGAGGCCAAATATGGCTCCACTCATCTTCGAGCGGATGCATGTTCACTTTCAATCATGTGTTGCAATTCTTTTCTTTGTGCTGTATTTTGCCATCATATTCTTCTGTGTACGTTATGTCAGATTAAGGTGTCATTATCAATGTTTCTGTACAAACAGGTTTGAAAGGGAAAGGACATGCCCACTGTGCAGGGCTTTGGTGAAATCTGCAGATCTTAGATCATTTGGCGATGGATCAACGAGTCTGTTCTTCCAGATATTTTAGGATCTTATATTGTTAAAAGCCTTGGAGTTTCATGAAGAAGTCAAATCCCAGGTACAATCTCATTGGCCTTTTCAACTGCAGAGGCAGATCCTCCAATATCTTGCTGTGTCCCATATTTGTGTTCCTCTGAGAAAATCGGATTGATCGAAGTAGCCCTGGATTGTAAACTGGCTATATGTTCACATGTTGTGCCGAGTGTACCTAACCTCCGGTATAGAAGAAAGTATGTTTCATAGAAAACAATCGACATATGTAATTCTACCCATTTTTCATCAATGAAAGCCTTCTTCCATTTGAACTGACGCGCATGCTTAGTGCCGGCTGTTAAGGTATATGCTTTCATCTTATAGGCTGCTTAACTTGAGGTATTGCATTTGCGACAATAGGGGATTCGAAATTTGAACTAAATAATACTCATGTCTGAGTTCTAGGCGAGGAGAGAAAGTTCTTGCGATGCAATATCATGATTTGCTATTGTTTATCTCGATATTATGTGAATTGATTCTCGGATCTTCCTCACGTATTTAGTGATGGATGGAGACTTCAGGCATTCTGTAGTAAAGAGCTGCACTAGCCTATTCACATGCCCATTCACCTCTTCTCTTCTCACTTACTCTTGATTTCCCATCATTCTCATTCACTGTGTCTTTCAAACTTGGTGCAGTATGCTCTCCCAAGTTTGATTTGCATCAAATAACCCCCTTGAAGTTTTTGCATCTCAGACCATTTCAAGATTTCAAGTTAGTCCGAATTCGGATGACATTCGATCCCCCGGCTTGCGAGTGACACACTTCGAGGGCATTTGAGATGGTAAACGAGTCTCCGGGTTGGTAAAATCTCTCGCCGAAACTGAAATTTGATCGAAGGGAAATGAAACCCTTTGAAAAGTCTAAGGAGCAATATGATGTCGGAATATATGCAGCAAAGTCGTAGAACTTGGGCTGGAAATATCCTAAGTTTTGGAGACTTTAGGGTCGTGCAATGAAAACTCGCGGAAATTGTGCGAACCAGTGTTTTTCTTAAAGTCCGCTGGCCTTTGTTGACCTTAAGTCAAACGTGTCTCTACGTTGAATTTTTCGTTGCTGTCCATGTGATGAAACTTGGTGCCGATGTAACATTAAGTAGGTGTCACGTCAATGACGTTGATTTTTAAAATATTAAAGTATAGAGAATTTGAATAATAAAAAAAGGAGGGGACCCTTTAACATTGGCGTTTGTCACAAGAAATTGACCTCAGCCAATGGATGACAAATGCTCGCGGGGATTGGGGGAGGGAGAGGGAATCTTCAAACCTTAAACGACCCGACCAAAACTTGAATAATGAAAAATTATTATTTATGTTTAATGAAAGCACTCAAATATATTTTTATCGTCGAATTTGACGAATGTCACATGAAGCCCCTTTTTATTAATGTGGAGTTTACGATAAGGACAAAAAGTGCTTAAGCATTTTGGATTCTCCGTGCTTATGGGGCTATGCTCTCATTTCTCACCTAAACACGGCGAGGATCATTGTACCTCGCCTTTAACATGCGAGTATTGTGCACTACGTCAGTGTCGAAATGTTACAAAAATATATAGTAAAAGGGAAAATTAAATAAAAAAGTCATTCAACTTCTTCATCGCTCGAGAAAAAATGCACCCTTTTCTTTTGTTTGCCCATGCCGAGTTTCGAATTGTGCCGACACACCTTTTGCACGGTCGAAATGTTTTATGGCTTGCTCTGATGCATGTTTTAGGATTTTAGAGTGCAGATGGTAACATTTCTGATTCGATCTTTTTTATTTCTACTTCTCAAAATAATTTTTAAGTAAAATAATGTATTTGGTAACTATATAAATTTTTTATTTTGAAATAGAAAAAGAATAGGAATTCGTTTTGTACAATTCATAAAAAGAATAGGATTGCATTTGATCACCACTGCCACTTGTCGACCGCCATTAGGCGATGGCAATGGTTGGGTGGAGGAGAGCATGGGCGGCGGTTGATTGTCGACGGCAACCGATCGGCGGATGGCAGCCCCTGAGGAGCGGCAAGAAAGAAGAAAAAAAGAAAATGACAAAGTAAAAAAAATGATTTATTTCTAGAAATTGTTTCAGAATAAGAAATAACTTTTTTTCTACTTCTCATTTCTTTTCAAAATCTATCCCCCCGACTACTTTTCTATTATGGAGAATATAAAAATTAATTGACGTTACCAAATAGATTTTTTTTTTCGAGAGCAAAAAAACAAAAGAGCAAAGGAACAGAAACGTTCCTACCATTATCTTAGTTTATAGAGGTGATTAATGAGTTAACAGTTCACTTGACCTGCCCTAGGTCCGAGATGCCCAAAAAGTAAATCAGTAGACTTGGTTAATGTTCTCACAAAAGATGGCCTAGCTTGCTTAATCATAACTCAGGTTACACGCAAATATTTGCGTACAAATTTATATTAGAGATAATTATATAAATAGTTTCTAAAATTTAACTCAATATGCAATGTGGTCTTTGAATTTTAGTTCAATGTGTAATATTGTCCTTAAACTTTTAATTTGTTCAATGTGATTTTTTAACTTTTGACATATGTTCAAGTCAGTCATCGTATGAGAAAATATTCAATATTATTCTTTTATTTATTTCAATTCAAGAATAATATTATATATTTGTATATGATTCATAGATTATATTAAATATGTATAAAATGGTTAGAGATCACATTAAATAAATTGAAAATTCAGAGATCACACTTGAATAAATTAAAAACTTAGGATTGCATTAAATGTTAGGTCAAAGTCGATAGACCATTCGTGTCATTTACTTTTTGTAGTATGGACCAATTTGGACAATTCATTAAACCCGTCTAATTTTTTACCATGTAAAGTGTCCCAATTTCTTTGGGTTTCCTCTTTTTACAGGACAAGGACGGGGGAAGGCGAGGTTAGGCCAAAATAGAGGAGGTTAGGTGATGACAATGAAGGCGATCGTCCTGCCCCTTTCCATGCGCCTAGTCTTTCCGTCTCTGGATGCATTGCGTGTGTACCCCCACACACACGTTCTTTTCCCTCGTACCTTAAATTATTGTTCTTGACTCAATCACCTGTCCTTGTTCTTTTTCTTTTTCCTCTTCTTGGAGAATATAAAAATCTCATCTTTTTCGCTTTTGATCCCTCTCTCTCCCTTCTACGGTGAAAAAAAAATCGTATCTTGGCTCACTCCCTTGGCTCGAGATCGCCATGTTGGGTGCGGCTGCTCATTTTGAAGTGACCGGCGAAGTCCATTTGTCCCGTCAACCCTAAATTCTTCCCCGCTCGTTACTTGGTTGGGTGGGTGGGGGGAGGGTTGTTCTTCAAATTCGCATTGACTCTGGTATTGACCGAACCCACTTGGGCAAATCGTCGATCGCGCTGCCTTTCGGGGAGAGAGGGGTTGATCCGACACTGCCGCCGCCGTCGCTGTTGATCTGTGCTGGTGGGTACTGAGTGCCGTGTTTCCTTCTCCTGGTAAATTTTTACGAGCTCCGGTTCGAGCGTTTCCGTCTTTACTTTGCTGGGTTGGTTAGAATTTACCCTTTTTCTGGCATCTGAGTTATTCGCCCGCGGTACGGAGCCGGTCGTGCCCTTTTGGCTGTTGGGTTCTGGTAGATTTTTGGTGTGGATGAGGGGCGAGAAGAGAATTCTGCGGTTCTTGATTCGGCCCGGGGGATGTTCAGAGGACTTGTCTTGCTTGATTGTTTGATTGATGATTTCTATTAGTGTGGGAGAATCATGGGTTTGCTTCAGCAAGTGGGGGCAAGTCGCTAGTTTGAATTTCTATGTTAAGCGTCTGGTGAATGCATACAAGGGAAATGATGGCGAATGGATCGGTATCTTGTTATTTTGCAATTTGAATTATGTGCGTGCTGCATGGCTCTTCGGTGTCTGAATCCTAACTGCAAGGTTGCTGTTAAGCATTACTTTTGGTTAGAGGGAACGAGTGGATCTAATTTGTGTAGCAATAAAGGGTCGTATAAGAAAGGCTATGAGTAACACAGCCCTTCCACAAGATAGAGGCATAAAGGGAACCGGTTTGGTTTGGCTTTTTCCTTTAAAAAAACTTTATAAACCTTCAGGGGTGTGGATCTACCAGTATGTGCAAAAGAGCCTAAGTCTCTTTTGCAAGGTTAACTGGAGTGTGGATCTATCAGTATGTGGAAACTGACTTTGACTAAGATGTGTAGCTATAGGGGAAAGGTTCTCTACATGAGGTAGTTGAAGATATGACGACCTGGTCTCTATTTTCATTTCGGATGATATCCATACTAAAGTACACAATCCATGGCTAAAAGACCAGATTACATGCTTAGCTGTGGTGTTGGAACACTGAGATATCTCAGTGTTCTAGGTTAGTGGTTTTTCGTGACATGGGATGAGCAGGTCAAATGGCAGATCTCTCGGGAAATGTTTTATCATGGTATCTTGGAAAACCTGAATGCAAAGCATATTCATCTTTACTATATGATTGGTTTTGCAATTCCACCTTGAATGCCTTCAAGCTGGAGGCCTCTTGCAGCGGTTATCATCATCATGTGTAATGTTCTTGTCTTGCTGATGTATTTTTATAAGATCAAAGGTTGACCTGTCAATTCTGCAAATGACTTTATAATTTTTCCTGTGAATTTGCGACTTCCAACCGTAGTGGTGCTTCTCTCCTTGAGACTCAGCATCCTAATGCTTGTGGCCCAATCCTATATTGGCTCTACACTGCTTGAATCGATCTGAATGCGCTATTACAAATTTCTTGAATGTATAACTTGTATCTTGTGGGTATCTCCATACATCTTCTCCCATCACTGCCTTGAAATTTTAGCTAAAGCTGTGAGGACATCATGAATACATTTGTTGCATGACCATTATGTGGTCCTTGATTCTGATTTCTTTTCCTTTCTCTTTATTTGTTTTTTCGTTCATATCATAGTTTCAGTCTTTTGCTTTTCTTTAGGTCCTCCTGCAATGGATGCGGACCTACACGTAGTGTCAGGGGAGTTGCCCCAGTCCACGGAGAATGGCAATTTGGCTGATGTTTTATCTAGAGAGAATTTGATCCAGCCAGCAGTATGTGCTATTTGTCACAGTAGTGTTGAGAATGGCAATCAGGAACCATCTAATATATGTGGGGATTGTAAATTTTTGTTAATTGAAGATTTTCAGAACCCAATTGGAGAATCCCGTGATAGATTTCGCAGAGGAAGTAGAATTAGCAGAAGAAGAACTAGGTACAGCAGTTCTGAGTCTACAGAGAGTCGATTCTCACGACAGTTCTCACAAATGCTTAATTTGATCAGGCAAAACCAGTCAACTGCCTATATGCATGAGGAGAACTTCTCAGATGGTGAAACTTCTGCAAGGTTATTGCAGCGGACAAGCACCTACACTACTCCAACTGGCTCTAGAAGATGGAGGCATGCAGTTTCTGATGCAGAGAGTGATGGTTATGACAATATGGATTCTACTTATGTGGAGAGCGACACAAGTGTCGGTTTTGGTCGGTTCAGGGTAGTTCATGCCGAGAGTGATGGAGTTTCCTTTAGTGCTTATGGATGGGACTCAGACGCATCAATTGATGGGCGTAACAGTATCATGGATGCGGAAGTACTCTTTCAACCAGATGAGGCAAGCAATCTAGACAGCGATACTGATATTGATCCAATGCATGCTGGTATCAACCACTGGAGCTTGGATGACCGAGAAGAAGATGAAGGAGAACAGGAAGAAGACTCTTCAGAAGAAGATGAATGGGAAGAAACAGATGCAGAGGAAGACATACCTGAATCGGCAGAGGGCCATGGTCAGATACGATTTTCTGTTAATTCAAGTCCAGCCGAAGGCAGTGGCTCCCCTGACTGGAGTCACTTGATTGTATTTCCCCGAGAGGGTTTGACACGTGGGAGAATGCGGCGAAGTAGGCGAGTAGATCTCCATGACATCCTTGCTAATCTAGATGAATCACAGTTGCCATCAGATGTTGGCCATTCAGGAGATTATCTGGATGCAAGAAGCTTTGAAGAATTGCTTGATTATCTTGCAGATAATGAGAATTCGCGTCGAGGAGCTCCTCCTGCAGCAGTTTCTTTTGTAAATAGTTTACCTCTCATTGTCATTGATGAGGATAATTTAAAGAATGATGACACAGCCTGTGCAATCTGCAAGGACATCTTAACAGTTGGGACAGAAGCAAACCAGCTTCCATGCCGTCACCTTTATCACCCCTCCTGTATCTTGCCATGGTTGAATACACGCAACTCATGCCCCCTTTGTCGCTATGAACTTCCAACTGATGATGGAGACTATGAGGAGGCTAAACAGAACATCAGTAGGAGCAGGCAGATTGATGATAGTAGTAGGTGGACAGGAGCAATTGATGACAATTCCTCGGATGGGGCTGAAGCAGACGAAGAGCGTGAACTGAACCAAAGTATTTTGGAGCAGGTAGACGTCTCAGAAGGGTATCCTCGTGTTAACGGTTCTGATGGAGAGGCTGGAAGAGGCAGGTGGTTAGTCCTTGCTGCTGCTCCAATTATTAGCCTTGTTGGTGTGGCTCTCGTGTTGTGGTTGGGGAATCCTCTTGCTCAGAGGAGAAGAGCAACTAACAATCACAACTTCACCGAAGGGCATTTACGCCAGGTTCCCGGTTTTGGCGCTCCTGCATCTAACAGAAGTGATCGCACAAACAGGAGATGGTGGTTCCCCTTTTAATGTGTTTTCGGCTGATGGAGTAACCAATAGCTAATTCAGTTATCAAATCTTATTTTAAGCAGGCGTCGTCTTGTGAAATATTCGTTCCGCTGATTCTAAACGTGTGCTGATCAGAACCTTTTTCCATGGATGAGAGGTTTCGTGATCAACTGTTAACTTGCCGCCTAGCATCGCAAGTCTGAGAATGTTCTTGGCTATGGGAGATGTAAGTATGTTGTTTTAGGTGATGCAGCAACTTCCAAGGTGGGCTGTTGCTGTCAGGGCTGTTACTGTCAAAGCGATCACCAATTTGTGGTGGTTTTCTGGTTTCAGATTGAAGTATAATGTCTCTTATATTTTGGGTTCAGCATCCAGATTGTTGCGCTGAAGGTCAAAAGCAGGTGTTCTCAGCCTGAACCTTTTTCTCTCCATGGGAAATTGGGGTCTGGCATTTATGTCAACGAATGGAAATGATTTATGAGCCACCCTTTTTCTGTTGGCCGAAGTTTCAAGATGTGATATCTTGGACCATAAATCCATGCATGTCTGGAGAAACTTAACGCTTCGTTTATTTTGTGAAAATTGAATTATTTAAGAAATAATCAATTGTCTTGTTCGAAATAATTAATCAATAACAAATGTTTCAGTATCAATAACGTTTGTTCAGACATTTTTGTAGATGATGAAATTTTTCTCTGTTTGTTCATTTCTATAATTGATATAAGCTATGAATTTTAAGAATATAGTTTTTAAAATCGCTTATTCTTTTTACAAAATAAATTCATTATATGTATTCTGTAACTCTCCTCGGTCGTTCATCTTATGAAGGTCAAAGTCAATTGATGCTTTCGGACTTTTGGTTGCGGTAATAACTATTACATTATAGGCCTATTGCGGATTAATTTTTTTTGGTCGAATATTGCGGATTAATTACATGACCCTTTCTGTATTAAAGATATCGCAGCTATTTCTAGCATACCCTTGTTCAAGCACTTAGAATTTTTTTTGGGTCAAAAAGCACTTGAATTGAAGTGCCCTCGAATGGACCTCTCCAAAAACCCCTCATTACAAACGAACTAGTACTTCTTTAAGCAAATGAATAGGAATAGGAATTATGCATCATATATTTCGCGAAAAATATTTTTCTCATTTTTCGGCCTTTAGATTATTTAGGAAAATAAACCAATAGAAGATATTTTTCTAATCAACAAAAAATCTAAGCTCAAATTCATTTCTTTAAAAAATCGAAACACATTTTTCAAAGTATGACCAGAGATCGACGTGTGAACCCAAAACTTTATACTTCAGCACGAAAACCTCAACGCTAGTTCCGTCATTTAAGTACAAGTCTTTAGTGCTCGGATTTGTCTAGGTCAAGCCCGAAGCCCTAGTACCTGTGCTTGATGATGCCCTGATAATTGGACCTGGGTCCATAAAGACTCTGCTCGAGTCCCCCATGCTCAAACTTTGGCCATTGACGCTCATGCCCGAATCCTCAATGCTCGAGCTCAAGTCCTTGGTCAATGAAAGGTTCACTGTAATAAATATATATTTTCTAAAATATGACTTTAATTATTTTTTATTTTCACTCTTCTTTTTCTTTTTGCTTTTTACTTTTTCCTTTTTCCTAGGTCAGCTGCTTACCATAGTGAGAGATGAGCTCACTCGAGCAGCTCGATCTCACCAGATCAAGCAAATAGCCTAAGGCGAGCTTGTTGCTTGCCTGTGGCCAATCACCCATAGGCCGAGGAAGAAGGAAAAATTGAAAAAAAATTGAAAATCAAAAAATCAAAATTTTTGAGTTTTCAAAGAAAATTAAATGAAATTGTCCATACCAAACAGCAAAATATTTCTTTGTTTATATTTTGGTTTTCAGTCAACACCGAAAAATGTTTTTATTTTTTCGAAAACTAGCTTTTCGAAAAATCTTTTTCCAAAAATCACATTTTCACGAAAGAAAGGAAGGCTATGGGCGCGTTTGGCAACGATTACGTTCGGGAGCGATTCGACTAGAAATAATTATTTTTTATTCGTTCTAACCGATTCGAGTAAAAAAAGCGCGTTTGGTAATCGTTTAAAATTTTTTATTCTGGAATAGAATTGCGTTTGGTTCGTATTAATTGATTATGTTCCAAATTAATTTCTTTTGATTTTTAAATAAATTTTAAATAATTTCTTTACTTTTTACTTTTTCTTTTCTTTTTTTCCCTTTTTTTTTTTTCTATTCTTCTTCTTCATTTGGCGGTGTTGGACTGGCGGCGACGGCCAGACGAGGGGCCGGCGACGCCACCGGAGCGTCGCCGACCCTCGGCGAGGTCGGCCTTCATCGGCCGAGCCTCGCCACCGCTAGCAAGGCTCGCCCGGCCACGGCGAGGCTCACCCTAGCCCGCCCGGTGGGGGCCGGCCTCGCCGGGGCTGGGTGAGGCCGGCCTCGCCGATGGCTGGACTTGCCTCCGGCGAGCTCGCCGGACCTCGCCCTGGCCTGACAAGCCTCCGGCGACCGGTGGCGAACCGGCGGCGGGGCGATAGCGGATGGCAACCAAGGGTTTTACGTTTTGATTCTTTTTCGATTCTCGGACGTAGAATCAAATTTTTTTTTATTCTCAAATCTTGTCCAAAATCGTTCCTGGGAACAAAAAATTTACCAAACACGATTCTCGTCCCAAACTGATGCTGGGAACAAAAAATCAGAATCTGGCACTGTTTGGCACGTTGTTCAGTGATGCTGCACTAACGTTTTTGAAACGAATAAATGGAGATATCATCCGAAGAACCGGGCCAACTTCTTAACTCAAGAGCTGTTAACAGCCCTTTTTACTTCCTGATATAGCAATAATTAGTAAATGGAAAGAAGAGAAACAAGAAAAGGACGACTAATACATGATGATGATCATTAGATATATAACATATATCGGAGATCGGGAACGACTTGCACGAGCCTTCCTCGACCGTATCATCACCCCCCCTTCCTTGCTTTTCTCTTCCATATAAAGAATTCTCGCCTACTATGTTGGTCTGCTCGCGCGACAGCTGAATTTGGAGATGCAGAACAAGCGAAAAAGTAACGGGCTTCTGGCCGAGGCAAGGGGGTCGCCCCAGATTCAGAACAGTAGATTGAGATACAGAGTGACCCATCCGGCCATAGAGAGGATCGCGAATATGTGAACCCAAAACAGGATAGCCGCGGCCTCCCTACCGCAACCACGTAAGTTTGCAACCGCACCTGTGGACAAGATACGAGTGATCAGTGGTTTCCTTTGCACACCTTCAAAGTATTGTGAGAAGCAGATTCCTACATGCTGAAGTCCCAAAACTAGTCCCTTGCTAACTGTGTATTGATCAGATAGCTACAGATTTAGAGGATATTTAGTTTGGACAGGTGATGAAATGTCGTATCGAGGTGATGGACTGGATTATCCAAAAGCAGGAAGATCCAATGCCAGATCATCACCTTATTTTGAATTATCCGAAATCAGTGATCTAATGCCAGATTATCACCTTATTTTGAATTATCCGAAAGCAGTGATCTAATGTCAGATCATAATTTCCAAGATACCAAATGCCTTGGACGATGGCAAGGAAATTATTAACTTCGCTTTCATTTACAACAAATAAGGCCTGGAAGATATGAGTTTGGGTCTTTACCAGAGAGGACTGAAGTTGGCATTGAGTGCTGCAGCAATAAGACAAATCGAAACATTTTATCACCAGCCGGGAGGAAGCCCAGTTTATCAGCAAGCGTGACGATACCAAGACCTACTGGAGGCACCAAAAGCAAACGTCCAAAAATAATTGCAGCCGTAGTGCGTAGACCAAGTTTTGAACTTCCAGGACCTGCAAGCTCAAAAGAACTCGTAATCAAATGCCTGAATGGCGAATGCAACTATCCTTTATCACTTAGGTCCATAACCCAAACGTAAAGTTGTCAAGGCAATATGCATGCAACTGTGGCCAGGAACTTCACTTACCATCAACGAGGTTGCCTCCTAATGCCAACAAGATACATGGAATCATGGCCTCCCTGATAGAAAGTGAAAGAATTATAAACTCATGAAATTGAGCATGTTAAGAAGAAAACATGCTTTATGATATGAGAAAATAATTAGGCTCACAGGAGATATAATAGTCTTTGAGAAACTACAAACCACATATAACCCATAAATAACTACATAAATGTCAAAAATATATGTTTTAGTTTCCCTGAAACTTCCAGAACAGGTGCAATTTTTAGATTTAAAGCAGCCATGCTTGCCAAAATGGCGAAAGCAATAATTGGCATATCATATTTCAAATATCACTGCAATCAACAAAATCATGGGATATCACTGTGCCAATAAAAGCAGTAACCAGGAACTGGAGAATAACACTACAGCTACTCAGATCTAAAAGATACAAGAGGGAAGTTCCGATCAGCAGGTATCAGAAAAATTAGAAAGAAAATCTGTAGCATATATGACACGTACCCAAGAATAATGCAGCTGTCAGTGAAGAAGAAAAGTGGACCATCAGATGTAAAAATCAATTTCTTGAAAAATGGAATCACTCCAAGAGCCATGGCCAAGATCTGCATGTGATGGGAAATGTCAATCACACACATAAGCTAACAAAAAGCAGTACCGTGTGGTGAGAGAGAACAAAACATAGAGCATCGTCTGATTATTCTGTAGATATTCTCCATAACAAATCCAAAAGTTAGCATCTCAGCCATCTTAACAAGGTTATGGTGGGCACTTTCCGTTAGCAGGCAACATTTCTCCATTTTATTGGCCTATAGATTCTAAAGAGTACATATTGAAAGAGCAATGGTAGTCCAACACAGACATTTCTTCATGATTTGCCTTGTTCTTTCTTTCTTCTATTGCTGAATCGGTTGACCAAACAAAAAAGTCACCAAACTTCCCACCAAATGTAAGAATAACTAAGACAAAACTAAAACTAAAGGTGACTTTAAATGTTGTTATTTTTATGTTTTCAAAGATTCAAGCTGTGCTCATCAAATAAAGGCCCAAACTCAAAACTCTAAAATAAGGGAAAAGTTATTAAAAAAAAAAAAAAAAAACAAAAACACCATAACCAACTCAATTTTAACCTCAATATGGAAGAAAATTTGGTCATGATTGATTTATAGACACAAAATCATTGGCAAAAGGGTGATGGTGCTCAGTATTCAATGACCCAGATCTCCCTGCAAAATCAGGGTGATCCACCAGAAGTACAATTACAGGATCTCTGATCAAATTTATTTTGGCCTCTCCTTTCTTCCTTTGAACCGGAAAGTACAATTCCATGTAGTTTCTCAATGACTATTTGTCATTTTCTAGGCGTAAATCAAACATACTAACAAGATTCGGAAACAAGAGTGATAAGACAACACGACAGTGAACACCATCAATTCCCAATAAGAATATGGAATTGTGATATAAATGACGAACAAAAGTAGAATATAACTTACAGAAGCAATGATTGGAGGCTGAAGAATCTGCTTGAGCTTCAATTTCTCATATAGGAAAACAAGGAGTTGCTTCATCTGCAATGAGAAACATACAAAAAGGTTGATACTCTCAAGTCTTAACAACACAGAAGAACGACTTGGAACTAAGCCCTTCCAGACTGCTCTCTAGAGTTCAAGCTGCTGATTTAAAATTCATGAAATTTTAGCACAATTTAAATTTTTTAACTCATAATCAATTTCTTCACATTCTCACACCTAAGGAAATACGAATCCAAATCTAACTCAATTTCTATACACCCAAAACTCACCAGAAGACAACTGCAAGGATACATGTATCCAATATCATGACATTGATGTGTCAAGAAAAGCCTATCCTGTGTGACTTTTGATTGTAAATTAGTTAGAAATACTCGTTGTCATCATAATTTTTCTTGTTCAAACCCATCAGTTTCCATGGCTGAGTACAGCGAGCCAAAACAAGCAAGTGTGCCAAACACCATTCCTTCCAGTTTGATTCTAACTGGAGATGATGAATAGCCTACTCTTTTTTTTTTATGCTCAGAAGAAAAGGGTTTGAACGGGGTTGAGACCTAGCTCACCCACTGCTGAAAGGTATATGCATTTTGATTCATGTCACAGTAAAATGCTGCTTCATGTGCTGCAGGAATACTTTCCCCATATCATCATGTCTTACCCCTAATCTATACTTGGTCTCTCGTCCATTGCACTGTGGACTTTTTCTTGTTAGACCCCACTACACAATTCCTAATTTGAGGCCCCCACCTCAACATTATTGACCTCTTTTGAGGGGAAGAGTAGCCAAACATCTTTATTACCATTTTCTTTTTTTTTGGTCGAAAATCTTTATTACCATTTACATTGTTGATTTTTCACAAATCAGAATACAAGGGGCAAAAACAATATAGGAGAGGTCTTCAAGCAAACTTAATACAGTGTTTTCAAGTGCATATTTGGACATATAAAACAACAAATGAAGACTTAGCTCATTCATGGCTCACATATTTTGGCATATGACGATAAAAGTTCATCTGCAGAACAAGAAGCCTTTACCTTTCCATTCTTCTGAGGATTTGAATTTGACTGCAAATCATCCTGTGTAAGCAGTGGAACTTGTTCTGGAGAATCATCTTTAGGGATTTGCGCACCATCTTTTGGAGGGTCTCTTATGGGAAGATTTGCTTCCTCAATGTGAAAGGTTCCTTCTGGAGGGGGTGCCAACATATTGAAAACATATGTGTACAAGATTATTGCTCCAACCTGACCACATGCACAACGGGGATTATTTGGTATTTAAAGAGTTACCCATGACAAAAAATGTACTCAACATCAATTCCAGCTGTATTCACCACTCAAAGTTGTACACCACCTGTCTTACAAACAGGTCAGATATTCAAATGGTAATCAGTCCACTGAAATAGGATGTAAACATTATTTGTATGTCAACATCTTGACTATTTAAGATGTTTCTACCACCTATTTAATTCCCATACCATCATCTGTTTAGAACACTTTAATGGTCTGCCGAGCACTCAATCGCTTAGAGACTAGCTTTGCAATGGTGCACACTGATTTGTTATCAGTGTTCTTTCACCACCAGAATAAGATTAAAGACCACAGGCACAAAATTCATCTATGCGACTCAATCAATTGTACTGCTATGTAGATATTATTGTAGAAGTGGCAACTTCAACGCAATCAAATCTAACCGCCAGAGTTAGTTTGTCAAAAGAAATGACGTTACAGGTCACAATATAAAAAAATGACCAAGACCCATACAAGGGAAATTCACCAATCTGACAGGTTATGTTGGCAACTCATGTAAATTCATAGCAAAATTTCATGGTTAAAAGAAATGTGCATGAAACTTACCCACTGCCCAAATGAAATATAGGCTGTCCCATCTGTACTACATGTTTCTGAATCTCCAAATGGATTGGATTTATCTCTACACAATGCAGCAATCAGGACAAGTGGCACATTCCCAATGTTCCCTGCGAGCAACAGCTATATCATGAAAGGGAACTAACTAATTTAAATGCCAATGCAACATAAGTAGGTCATTTTTTTGCAAAATGTAAATCAAGAGACTATACACTGTCCAGAAACCATAGCATCGTATGAGACCATACTCCACAAATTTTGTCGTTGGAAAATGGGCATGATAATCAAACTTATAAGAATTCTCTCTAGTCAAGTATTTTTAATCAGACTTTAGCTTAATCTTGCCACTGTCCATGGTGAATGAACAAGAAAGCGATAAAGCTTCTGGAAACTCTCTATCTCTCTCTCTCAAAACAGTAGCTTACCTATTCCAATTTGTATGATAGTAAACTTGAAAAAAGGGTAAGGCGGCCGGACAATATACGCCACAACTAAACCAATAAGTGATCCCGATATTGTTCCTAGAACAACGTTAACTGGAATAAACCACCTGCAAGAAGATGAAATCAACATTTAGCTATCAATTCCTTTTTCCTTTTAAGTAGCACCGTCAATAAAGAAGGCAGAATTACACACCACTCAATCATTTTCTCCAAAGTGATGGATTGTCCAAGTTGAGAAAATATCAGACATGGCAGCAGAAGGGAAAAGACCAGCTGCAAAACACAGTAAACACATAAAAGAAAAAAATCACCGTCACCATCTATGGAGAAAAATCCATGTTCTTGTGACGAAGAATCAGCCGCCATTACTCCACTAAATCTTTCCATATTTGCTTGTACAGAGGAAACCGAAAACAAGCATACGATTCAGCTTACCCCGTTCAGTAATTTCCTCCCACTCGCGGGCAAGATGTTGACATATTTGGAAGCCATCAGAAAGCCCAAGAAGCACATGGTGAACACTTTCGCAATCGGGAGCACCGCGATTTTGATCGTCCCCATAAGCGACTCCCCCCCGACCTGCGGTTCCGCCACCATCGCCAGAAATCTCTGCATATTCTCCGGCCTTCACAGAGGAGACTTTCCCTCTGCACATCCACCGGTACCGCCTCGGAACCTCCGGAGCAATCAGTTCACGACAAACGATCAAAGCTTGATTAGGCCTCCAATCCTCGTTGAAATTCAGCTCGAACCTTCTCAAATGCGAACCGTCGAGTCCGAATTCCGAGAAGTTCGAGACTTCCTTCGAGCCGAGGACCAAATCCTCGCCGTGTTCACCAATTTCGGTTGACCCTCAAATCTGCACCGTCAAGAACGAAAATAGAAACGCGTCACGCGAAAAGGCAGAACTCGAATCCTCGACAATGCAGGAAGACAAAACGACGAACCCAAAAAGCAAAAAAGGAACGCAGAGCCCGAGTACCAATTATCAACCGACCCGAAAACGACGGAAAACCCAAAACCAGAGCGTCCCCACCCAGCACGATAAACCTATCAAACCGGCGCCGGACACGAATTTAAGCGCACGGAAACGTCAGCCAAAAAAAGGAGAAAAATTTCACATGGCCGCCCCCCCATCGTCGTCCATGGATCTTCCACCAGCGCAACAGCGGCCCCGTGAAGGGCAGGGCAGCCCGGAAATCGCTGCCGTCCACGTGAAGCGGTACGAAAAAGCACCAGAACTCGCGAGAGAAGAACTCCCCGAAAAAGAAAGAAAGACCAAAGGAAAAAAGACACGTAAAAATGGAATCTTTCGCGTTACCCAAGATCGAGAAGTCGAAGGGGAAAATGCCGGAAGCAGCGTTAAGCCAGAGCAGACGAAGGGAGACGACGATGGGAGAGGAAACGGGTATACGTACGCGCGCGCAGGAGCGCTCGTGCGGGGGGAAAACACTTGGACGCAGAAGCGGAACAGGAGGGAAAGGTAGATGAGGAAGAATCGGGGTTGATCCGCTCGGAAGGGAAGCTTTCCAGGGAGGTCTCCTGGTAAACATATAATTTCCTATCTTCTCCGTAAGTCGAAATCGAGATTTAAATAAGGATCGAGAAAATGCTAAAAAGAAGACTTTTTTTTTTTTCCCAATTTTATGAAATTAATCTTTTCTCAAAAATTCGATCTTTTTTCTTTTTTTTTGGGTTCGTAGTCGGCTCGTCTTCCATTCAAGGAGCGTGGATTGCCGGTTGGTCGTGCGCGGCATCTCGGAAGATGCTTTCTTGAGAACTCGTTTAACTTACCTCGCCCGACCGTCAACGCAGAAGAGAGAGAGAGAGAGGGCGGGAGGGATTGACTGTAACTGCGGTCTTACTCCTGCGGTGGGACATTCTGATGAGGGAATCAGAAAACATTAACCATCTTGTCCTTAACCGCTTCATGCGAAGTGAACGGCTTCCTTAAAAATTGTGTAATTTCTACAGTTTTCGAGACGGTCGAGAAAGGAAAGAAATTCACTTTCTAGGCTCCTGTAGTTGTTTTAATTAGTGTCTTAAAGGTACTGGAGACCGGGCGTGACGTAGTTTCACCAGGAGATTACGTCAAGCGACCAGGTGGCCATCCGAAATTCCTTACTATCAAAGCCGAAACGCATGAGTTTGGGAAAATAAAGGGAACAAGAGGGGATGACTCAATTTGACGTAATTAGGGGTAATCGGTTCTCAAACAGTCCAAAATATGTTCAATAAATAGGAATCTATCTTCCAAATGGATAAAATTTCGCTTGAGATCAATTGCATTATAAAATGCTTTCCCACAAAGCGAAGGGGAAAATTTTTCTTTTGTCCGTCCTCAAAGTCCTAGTGTTGGTCATATTGACATTTGTATCAACAGTTACCTCTTCCATTCCATCTTATATAAACAAAAATCTATATATAATTTTTTAAACTTCTCCACTAACTTAAGAAACGATTCAAGAGGATGTAGCTAAGAACTTTATGATGCATTACTCAAGTAGTAATGAAATTATAAAAATAAAAAATAACCGATTCGGTCCAGTTAGACGATTTCACCCTTGAAATTGATAACTAAAGTGAAATTCATTGTTTCTAATTTTATGGAATTGGAAACTACCTAGAATTGATTGGTTCTTGGTTCTGGATTCGAGTGATTCCTTTCACTCACTCCTAGATATAATAGCTCTTCCTTGCACTAACACAAAGGATTTCATGTTTGTTGATGGATACTGTTTAATGGAAAGCATCTCGGGCACGAATAATGACCCGAGCACATAAGATTGTCGATTTTGTCATACCAAGCCCGTTGAGGCACATTTTAAAATTCAAAACTCTCATGCAAAGCCAAAATGCATGTGTTATCTATCTCCCGTGACCTCGTCGATCGCAAAATACCGACCCGTACCATCGTACCACAACCATCGGCAAGGTATCGGCACTCGCGTCGTGTTCGCGTAGTGTTCGAGATCTAATGGAGACATTTCAGCGCCTTAGTAGCATTAGATTTCGAATTCGAGAGGACCCCGGGCGGGGGATGGAATGGAAACGTGAGAACGCGATCTGGCCATCTCCTGAATTTTCCCGAAACCTTGTCGGCTTCGTACTTGGCGGGTAATCAACGCCAGTACCAACGGGAAATTTCGCAGCAACTCTCCCCTCGCTTTTGGACATGGGGCTATTGTCCCCGTGCGTCTGCACATTTCGATTCTTGATGAGCAAAAAAACCGAGTCAGATTTCATGCAGGCTTCGTGGTCCAACGTCCACTCGATGGAAGATTTGATACACATGAATCCAATACATATCATTCTTGATCTATGGGAATCTAAACGTATTGAGTTTGCATGCATACGAAGCATCGAAGAAATTTCTTTCAACTACGACGGTCTCTCGTTATTATAAAATTTCCCCCTTCTTTCAAATTAGGATTCGAGGGACCCATGATTGTTATCGATATCTCGACGGTTTCGTGAACTTTTTTTTTTTTTTTGTCAGTCCCACTCTATTTCAATTCTACACTCACTCTCAGACTTTTACCCTGTCTCTTGCAGGGCGTGGGAGTCGAAACCCACTCCTGAAACTTACGTGTCCCCACCTTATCCCCCATTAGAAGGTGGGGATTTGAACTCCTCCCTTCCCCCTACCATGTTGGAAGGATGACCACTGGAGCGAATCCTAGTGGTTACGGTTTCGTGAACTGAATTATTCCATTTTCCAGTGGCCAAAGAATAAAATAAATTTAGGGTACGAGAATTTTTGGGGAATTCGTTTTGTGTTTGGATTAGTGATCGGAGGGGATTGATCTTATCCGAATGGAACTGTCGAGACATATATCTATTGATGATGATGTTTGCGATTGTTCAAAATCCGATTTGACTTCTCGGGTCGAGGAACCAAATCCAAGCTTTGACTTGCTGATTAACGGGGCCCACGGAAGTCAAATTAAATCACTGTGCGAAATCCGAGCAGCTTCAGTACAATTCGTGGGTTTTTGTTTGGGAGGAAAACGACGGCGTAAAAATAAGAGTGCAAAAATCACCCAAAAAAAATCCAAAATTATGTACATTGTTGTGCATCCATCCTAAACTTTTTTAGTGAACATGACACAGTTGCCCATAAGCACCATTAAAAATTCATCTACATGGACATTGGAAAATAAACAGTATTGACATGATGCTCTAAATAATATTATTTTGATGAAATCATCATGTGACGGAACTTTGACGAAGAATAAACGTGTATCATTGACCAATCAAGCAACAATAAATTCACATATCTAAAAAACATAAAAGAACTTGATCGACTAGACAATAACGACACCTCTTCAATTTCCCCCGCAAGGAGCAGGGGACAAGGATGCCCATTCCAAATCGCACCCCCAGCAGCCCGCTGCAACACTGACTGACTAAAATCCATCGCACGGGAGGAAATACAAGAGGCCCTAGCAAACCGAGTGTGGTGCGAGCCCGCTCAACAGCCGACCCAACCTGAACACGAGATCGAATCGTGCCATAGAAAGCACCAACAATATTTAGAAGCTTTCATGTGGTGCACGTGTCGGACACTCTGAACACTTAGTTAGCTCTCTTGACACTCTAATATACAAGTCTGAAATTTTGACATGTGAGTTTAGAATTCCGATATGTGGTTTCAACAACACAAAGTGAATTTTAAAATTTTTCAATAAACGAGGAATTAAAATCAGAATATATAAAAAAATAATAAAAGGAAAAAAAGAAAAATCTAATGTTCTCTTTTCTTTTTTTTTCACTTTCACTTTCCATGACACACAATTCACTCCAACTTTGTATTTTTTTTTCTCTTCAAACACGCTCAGACATGCTAGTCCATAATGTAAATTGCGTTTTTTTTTTTTTCTCAAAATTTCATGGAGTTGAATTTATCAAATTGAAACAAATAATGATATTAACAAATGATCAATTAATATTTTTACTATAAATTCATTCTAAACTCTTTTACTATTATTTATTTATTAGTAAATTTGAATCAAATTAATCTAATCATATATAAAAATATTCATTTAATATATAAAATGTCTTAGAGTGTTGAAATTCTTCATTTTTTAGAAATGACATATTGTGTGTTGCATATCAATATTATTTATTTGTGTCGACCATGGGCAAACCCGATCGATCGGTTGGACCGAGTGCGCGGGTCGGTCGCTCTGGCTCGTCATCAGTAAATTGTCTATCGGATTGCGCTCGTTCGGTCCTGAGAATTCCTCGGATGTCACGAAGTACCGAGCATTTAATGGTACCTAGGGATTAGCAGAAATTAAGATAAGAGAGAGAGAGAGAGAGAGAGAGAGAGAGAGAGGAGGGAGTCGCGCATTCGAGAGCAAGATAAATGAAACCGATGCATTTTAAATGATAAATAAATATTATCTTTCCCCCACCTGTCGGTCACCTTGCGTACTGCCGACCTATCAAAGGGTGGTTGGGGGAGAAAGAGACGCGCGGAGGACACGTCCCTCTTTTCCCCGTTGCGGCAGAAAGTGGGGGCCGCCGCGGGCAAAGCTGAGGGAGCGATGAAGGAAATTTCTACGCCCCTGGAAGTCGACGCGGCCGGATTTGCGGCCGCGTTCGTTCCAAGCGAGTCTTCTCTCGACCTTAATGGGGTGATCTGTTCCGAGATGGGCTTCCATCGATCAAGAACTGAAGCGGCTGAGGTATGAAATCGAACAAGAATTCTTGGGTAGACCTGAGACCAAAACCGTCGGTTATTTTTCAAATTATAAGGTGTTGAACTGAAACTAGTTAGGCGAACCCAAGAACCAGTTTGCGGGTGCTTTTATCGACTTGTCAGTATAAAACTTAAATTTTGGAGTTCCAAAGCTTCTTGAGCCCCCTTGGATCGAATCTCTTCTTCTTTATAACTTTTTTAGAAACAAGATGGATACAGGTTAAAAGCCGGTTTCACCTTAGAACTGGTTTGTCTATGATATTTTTACCCTCGACTCTACTTGGTTCATTTGAGAATTGACCTCGGAACTCTAATCTTAAGTTAACCTGAAGCCACGATGCTTCTTCATAAGGTGTTGGCACATCGCTTGTTTATCACCTAACACACTTTAATCTACCGGCCTAAGGATGCTGACTTGGGTTTCGGGGCTAGGGTGCATATCAACCCTATAAGACCCCGTTCAATTTTTGGATTTGGATAGAGATGATCGGAAATTTTAAAGCTTCATTTGTTCTTGAAAAGCAGTAATTTATAAATATATATTCTTAATTTTGATCATTTGTATTGTTTCAAAAGTGAACGAGTGAAATTTTTTTTCATTATTAGAAAAATGAGGCATAAACTATTATCGATTATAAAAACACTTCTTACTAGTCATATAAACTGTCAAAATTGGAAAAATCTCAAAATCAGATTCCGACTTCAACAAGGTGATGTGAATATCCATCAAGCAACAGATGTTTAAATCAGATTCCCACCTCGTATTAACATATCTATTTCATAATATCCCAATGCTAACATAATTTTAATCATTTTGAACAACTTCTATAGTAAAATAATTAAAGTAATATTTTGACATTTCAAAATCTTCGTTTGTTCTTTACCACGTCTTAGGTACAACGCGACTCTTGTATTTATATTTTAGCAAACGAACTTGCATAAATAGATATAAAATTCATGTTAATATCAAGGTGGGAAAACTTTTTTTTTAATACAAAGTAGTTACCATTGGAATATAAATAATAACGATAGAGAGGCAAGGGTACTAAATAGGTGGCAAAATGAAATTACTCATTTCTTGCAAATAAAAAAGAAGATAAATCCGTTGTAAATCAAAACCTTACATATCAATTTTAGAAGCAATCCTTAAGAAATACATTCATGTTACATACTTATATATAGATAATGCACGAGAAAACGGGTTGCCATTATTCAGATAGCAGTATTATTAAGAAAATTAGACACCGAGGAAGATTAGTTTTGATTAATATCAGTTATTGTCACTTAGCATAACGATTATTGGCGTTTAAATATCAGAATCTTGACCATGCGCACGATCTGAAGCTGATGTGCAGTATCACGTTCCCGCTGGCAGTAGATCATTTGCTTCGATGCCTAAGTTTCGCAGGTTTTTCTTTTATGTTTTATGTTTTATTTTATTTTATTTTTTCATTTTTTCTGAACTAAATCTCTAGTCTAGCTTCATGATTGATGCTTATCATATAGTTCCCTGTACTTATAATTCAAAGGGAATCTTTCTCCACCGCCCAACATGTCTTATCTAATCACAGTGGCACCGGTCCTCACAACTGCAATGTCCAAATTAGCATGTTTATGGCATATTTATTTCAAATTAATTTTTTATATTATAAAAATCTCGAATAAGTAATCTGCAACATATTTATCTAGATCTAATCTTAATCATGCTTGCGATAAATCAATTGTCTATTAGCTTGGGTCTAATATCTTTGTTGTATTATTGACACAAAAGATACACGCAATTCGTTTAAAGTAGATTGGACCTAAAAATTCGCCATAAATGACTCTTTAAACGAGCTCCCTTGTCAGCCTTTTTATTCATTACCTCTCTTCCAATCAATGATTTGACCGTGTAATTTTATAAATTATTTTCTCTTTACCTACGATTGCAACTGACTAGAAAAAGCCAAAATAGGACTTCTCAGATAAGCGGTTGCTTTGGTGGCCTGTCTGGCTCGAACCACTTATTCTGGTCATCTTGATAAGTGATGTGACATTACACAAAGCCAAAAAAATATTAAAAATATAAAAAATTAGCAATTGATTATTTAGCGAATAATTGTACCACTGTGGACAATAATTAATGCACATCACCACCGCACATTTCGCTGTCACTTCATCATCGCTTTTCTTGGCCCCAGATCTGATTGCTGATATTCCGGATTTAATTAAGTTAACCCTAAATTTATTAAGTTAATTAAATGGCCAAAAAAATCATTTATCTTAAAATTAGAGTCTGTCGGTGCACGATCGATCATTGGAGCTCAAGGTAATACGTATTAGGAGAGTTGTAATATTCGCTCCTGACTAATCCTAACAACCCGGCTTTGATTTCGGGTCGACCATCATTTCTTCAACATGATCAAATATCATTTCAACGTACTCTTGTTATTGCGAGCTACGTTCTCGCCGAATGTTTAAACTACTTATTATTTTGTTACATTTAAGTCGTTGAAAGTTGATAAGTAGGCAATACGGTGGCTTTCAAAAGTGAAGGAGATCATAACAAATGAAGTGTGTTCCTATATAATTGGCAATATCCTAGGAATTACGATTGTAACTAGCAACAAAAAGGAGCTTTAGCCTAGGCTAATTATCGAGAATTCGTGATTTACACACAAGAAAACAAAAAAAGCAATCTATGAAAATCCTCATGTCTCACGTTGTACAAGGTGATTGGAATTATGTCAATCAATTCGTGCGACCCTTTTTCGTGGAAGCCTTCTGATTGATCACGCAATCTGGACACCTTCGACTTGAGATCTCACCCTCTGAAAGGGAAGGGTCGTGAGTACTGTTTTCCAGTCCAAGTAGAGTCAGTTCTAATCTCGGAACTAATTATGTGTTAATCGTTGATTAGGTGTTGATTACAAATGTCGCCTGTAAGGAAACGATGGCTCGCAGACGTGGCCAATTGTCTTACCAAAGCGTCGAAGGCTCAATTACATGGAGTTGCTTGTTCGCATTCACCCGATGATTTTTGCTGGCGAATGGGACTAATGGAAGGAAACGGGCATGGAAACCCGTCCTACTCGAAGACCCAGAGAATGGCTTAATAGTTCCATAAAAGGATTAAAGTTAAACCCTTGATATGTATGTGTGGATTTGATTCATAATAGTTTGCACGTAATTTGTGGAATTTGAATAGACGAACTTTGTAATTTGAGATACCATCAGCCGCGGTGGCTCCGTTGGCAAGTCTTCCCTATCGTGGGGGGACCCACTGACCCCTTCTCGGAGGGCGAGGGTTCGACTTGCCACGGAGATGCTTGGCATCTTACCTGTTCCATGGGGGTGGTGGATCCTCCCGTGAGGTCCCAGGGTTTACTCTAGCTATCCGCGGTGTATGGGACTTCCCTGGATCATCAAAATAAAATAATAATAAAAACTTTGTAATTTGAGATGGAAATTTCCTAATGCCCTAGCTAGTGTGCAAATCACAGAAGTTTACAGCCAAAAGCATTACCTATTTTAAGGAGATCCAGCCAAGTAAATTCGGTATAAAAAAAGGTGATCAAAGATATTTATTAGGTTAATGTTACAAAAAACTCCAAACTGATATACTTGCAATCAATTTACTTCCAAACTTATTTTTTGATCATTAAAAATTCTAAATTGATACATCTATAATAATTTTATTTGAAATTAATTTTTAACTACCAAAAATCCCAAATTGGTACAATTAAATAAATCCACAAAAAGTAAAAAAAGCTGGTGTATTTGTAATAAATGAAATATGAAATTTCAAACCAGTACATTCGTTGACCGTAACGTGTTGGTTAATTCAATAATTTGATGCTAAAATTTAATGGAAACTAACAAATAATAAATTAATCACATGTATACCATTTTTGATATTTTTAATGTTAAAAATTAATTTAAAATAACTTTGTCATAGTATATCATTTTAGAGTTTATCCTTGTATTAATCCTATTAATTATGACGCCGACTGGCGGTGGCCCGGCGAGGCCGAGCCTCGCCGGCCGCCGGGCGAGCTCGGCCTCGCCGAATTTGGGCGAGGTCGGGCTCGCCTTGGTCGGGCGAGCTCGAGCTCGCCCAAATCCGGCGAGCCCGACCTCGCCCGGCCGGCCGGCGAGGCACGGCCTCACCGGGCCACCGCCAGGAGCCGACTTGGCGGTGGCCCGGCGACGCCGAGCCTCGCCGGCCGCCGGGCGAGGTCGGGCTCGTTGGATCCGGGCGAGCTCGCCCGTGCAAGGCGAGCCCGAGGTTCGCCAAGGGCGCCGACACTTCGGCGAGTACACCAACCCTCGATGGCCGGTCGCCGGCCTGGTCGAGGCCGGCGACCGGCCAAAGAAAAAAGAAAGAAAAAAGAGAGAAGAAGAAAAGTGTTTCTAAAATTTGTTTCAGAAACAAGAAACAATTTTTTTTAATTATTGTTTCTATTCCAGATGTGTTTCTAGGAACAAAAAAACAATTTTGGAACAAAAACGCACCCAAACATGTTTCTGTTCCTTTTTTGTTCCCAGGAACAAAAAAAAACAGAAAAGTTGTTTAAAAACAAAAAAAATAAACGAAAACAAACGCCCCTTAGTGTCTTAAAGGTACCGGAGACCGGGCGTGACGTAGTTTCACCAGGAGATTACGTCAAGCGACCAGGTGGCCATCCGAAATTCCTTACTATCAAAGCCGAAATGCATGAGTTTGGGAAAATAAAGGGAACGAGAAGGGATGACTCAATTTGACCCCTACTTATGTTCAGTAAATAGGAATCTATCTTCCAAATGGATAAAATTTCGCTTGAGATCAATTGCATTATAAAATGCTCCACAAAGCGAAGGGGAAAATTTTTCTCTTGTCCATCCTCAAAGTCCTAGTGTCAGTCATATTGACATTTTTATCAACAGATTACATCTTCCATTTCATCTTATATAAACAAAAATCTATATATAATCTTTTAAATTTCTCCGCTAAGTTAAGAAACGCTTCAAGAGGATGTAGCTAAGAACTTTATTATGCATTACTCAAGTAGTAATAAAATTATAAAAATATAAAATATAAAAAAATGATTCGGTCTAGTTAGACGATTTCACCCTTGAAGTTGATAACTAAAGTGAAATTCACTGTTTCTAATTTTATGGAATTGGAAACTACCTAGAATTGATTGGTTCTGGATTCGAGTGATTCCTTTCACCCACTCCTAGATATAATAGCTCTTCCTTGCACTAACACAAGGATTTCATGTTTGTTGATGGATACTGTTTAATGGAAAGCATCTCGGGCATGAATAATGACCTGAGCACACGAGATTGTCAATTTTGTCATACCAAGCACGTTGAGGCACATTTTAAAATTCAAAACTCTCATGCAAAGCCAAAATGCATGTGTTATCTATCTCCCGTGACCTCGTCGATCGCAAAATACCGACCCGTACCATCGTACCACAACCATCGGCAAGGTATCGGCACTCGCGTCGTGTTCTTGTAGTGTTCGAGATCTAATGGAGAGATTTCGACGCCTTACTAGCATTAGATTTCGACTTCGAGACGACTCCGGGCGGGAGATGGAATGGAAACGTGAGAACGCGATCTGGCCATCTCCTGAATTTTCCCGAAACCTTGTCGGCTTCGTAATTGACGGGTAATCAACGCCAGTACCAACGGGAAATTTCGCAGCAACTCTCCCCTCGCTTTTGGACATGGGGCTATTGTCCCCGTGCGTCTGCACATTTCGATTCTCGATGAGCAAAAAACCCGAGTCTGATTTCATGCAGGCTTCGTGGTCCAACGTCCACTCGATGGAAGATTTGATACACATGAATCCAATACATATCATTCTTGATCTATGGGAATCTAAACGTATTGAGTTTGCATGCATACGAAGCATCGAAGAAATTTCTTTCTACTACGACGGCCTCTCGTTATTATAAAATTTCCCCCCTTCTTTCAAATTAGGATTCGAGGGACCCCATGATTGTTATCGATATCTCGACGGTTTCGTGAACTGAATTATTCCATTTTCTAGTGGCCAAAGAATAAAATAATTTTTTTTTTGTCAGTCCTACTCTATTCCTACTCTACACTCACTCTAAGATTTTTGCCCTGCCTCTTGCAGAACGTGAGAGTCGAAACCCACTCCTGAAACTTAGGCGTCCCCACTCCATCTCCCTTAAAAAAGTGGGGATTTGAACCCCTCACCTCCCTCTTCCATGTTGGAAGGGTGGTCACTAGGAATAAAATAAATTTAGGGTACGAGAATTTTTGGGGAATTCGTTTTGTGTTTGGATTAGTGATCAGAGGGGATTGATCTTATCCGAATGGAACTGTCTAGACTTATAACTATTGATGATAATGTTTGCGATTGTTTCAAAATCCGATTTGACTTCTCGGGTTGAGGAACCAAATCTAAGCTTTGACTTACTGATTAACGGGGCCCATGGAAGTCAAATTAAATCACTGTGCGAAATCCGAGCGGCTTCAGTACAGTTCGTGGGTTTTTGTTTGGGAGGAAAACGACGGTAAAAATAAGAGTGCCAAAATCACCCAAAAAAATCCAAAATTATGTGCAGTGTTGTGCATTTATTCTAAACTTTTTTTTTTTTTTTTGTATATGTGACACATTTGCCCATAAGCACCATTAAAATTCATCTACATGGAAATTGGAAAATAAACAGTATTGACATGATATTCAGAATAATATTATTTTGACTAAATCATCATGTGACGGAAATTTGAGGAAGAATGAATGTGTATCATCGACCAATCAAGTAACGATAAATTCACATATCTAAAAAACATAAAGAACTCGATTGACTAGACAATAACGACACCTCTTCAATTTCACCCGCAAGGAGCAGGGGACAAGGATGCCCATTCCAGATCGCATCCCCAGCAGCTCGCTGCAATACCGACGGACTAAAATCCATCGTACGCGAGGAAATACACGAGGCCCTAGCAAACCGAGTGTGGTGCAAGCCCGCTCAACGGCCGACCCAACCTGAACACGAGATCGTATCGTGTCATAGAAAGCACCAACAATATTCGGGAGTTTTCGTATCGTGTTCGATACTCTTGCATGTGTTAGACACTCTCGACACATGATCAACTCTCTCGACACTGATGCATAAGTTTGCAATTTTGACATGCGGGTTTAGAATTCCGACATGTGATTTCGACAGAGTCAATTTAAAAAATATTCAATAAATGGAATATCAAAATGTAAATATATAAAACGATAAAAATAATAAAAGAGAAATAAGAAAAATCTAATATTCTCTTATCTTTGAACTCTCACTTTCCATAACACACAGCTCACTCCAAGTTTGTATTTTTTCTTCTTTTCCAACATGCTCGAACATGCTAGTTCATAATGTGAATTGTTTTTTTCTTTTTGCTCAAAGTTTCAAGAATTATTGAAATGGAGTTGAATTTATTAAGTTGAAACAATTAATGATATTGACAAATGATCGATTACTATTTTTAGTATAAATTCATTATAAACTCTTTTACTGCTATTTATTTATAAATTTGAATAAAATAATATATATAAATATTTATTTAATACATAAAGAATATCAACATGTTGAAATTCTTTATTTTTTTTTTATAAATGACATATTAACATATCGTGTCACTTGCTGTGTAATAATATTATTTATTTGTGTCTACAAACCCAATCGATCGGTTGGACCGAGTGCGCGGATCGGTCGCCTTCGTCATCAATAAATTGTCTATCGGATTGTGCCCGTTCGGTCCTGAGAATTCCTAGGATGTCACGTACCGAGCATTTAATGTTACCTAGGGATTAGCAGAAATTAAGATTAAAAAAAAAAAAAAAAAAAACAAAAGAGAGAGGAGAGGGAGTCACGCATTCGAGAGCAAGATAAATGAAACCCATGCATTTTAAATGATAAAAGAAATATTATCTTTCCCCCACCTGTCGGTCGCCTTGGGTATTGCCGACCTATCCAAGGGTGGATGGGGAGAAAGAGACGCGCGGAGGACACGTCCCCCTCTTCCCCATTGCGGCAGAAAGTGGGGGCCGCCGCGGGCAAAGCTGAGGGACCAATGAAGGAAATTTCTACGCCCCCGGAAGTCGACGCGGCCGGATTTGTGGCCGCGTTCGTTCCAAGCGAGTCTTCTCTCGACCTTAATGGGGTGATCTGTTCCGAGATGGGCTGCCATCGATCAAGAACTGAAGCGGCTGAGGTATGAAATCGAACAAGAATTCTCGGGTAGACCTGAGACCGAAACCGTCGGTTCTTTTTCAAATTATAAGGTATTGAACTGAAACTAGTTAGGCGAACCCAAGAACCAGTTTGCGGGTGCTTTTATCGACTTGTCACTATAAAACTTAATTTTTGGAGTTCCAAAAGCTTCTCGAGCCACGTCGGATCTAATCTCTTCTTCTCTACAATTCTTTTTTTTTTTAAAATAAGATAGATATATATTAAAAGCCAATTTCACTCGAGAACTAGTCCATCTATGATATTTTTACCTATGACTTTACTTGGCTCATTTGAGAACTGCCCTCGAAACTCTAATGTTAAATCAACCCAAACTCGAGATGCTTCATAAGGTGTTGGCACCTTGCCTGTCTATCACCTAACACACTTTAATCTACCGGCCTAAGGATGCTGACTTGGGTTTCGGGGCTAGGGTGCATCCCAACCCTGTAAGACCCTCGTTCAATTTTTGGATTTGGATAGAGGTGATTCAAAATTTTAAAGCTTTATTTGTCCATTAAAAGCATAAATTTACAAAAAAAAAAAAATTACTTTTCTTAATTTCAATCATTTGTATTGTTTGAAAAGTGAGCGAGTGGAAATTTTTTTCACTATTAGCAAAAATGAGGCATAAACTATTGTGGATTATAAAACCACTTCTTATCGATTCATTTCTTTGAATCATATAAATTGCCAAAATTGGAAAAATCTCAAAATAAGATTCCGACTTCAACAAAGTGATGTGCATATCCATCAAGCAACGGATGTTTAAATCAGATTCCCACCTCATATTAACATATCTATTTCATAATATCCCAATGCTAACATAATTTTAATCATTTTGAACAACTTCTATAGTAAAATAATTAAAGTAATATTTAGATCTTTCAATCTTCGTCTGTTCTTTACCACGTCTTAAGTACAACACGACTATTGTCTTTTTATTTTAGCGAATGAACTTGCATAAATAGATATAAAATTCATGTTGATATCAAGGTGGGAAAACTTTTTTTTAATATAAAGTAGTTAATATTGGAATATAAGAAATAACGATAGAGAGGCAAGGGTACTAAATAGGTGGCAAAAGGAAATTACACATTTCTTGCAAACAAAAAAGAAGATAAATCCGTTGTAAATCAGAACCTTACGTATTGATTTTAGAAGCAATCCTTAAAAATACATTCATATTACATACTTACATATAGGTAATGCACGAGAAAACGGGTTGCCATTATTCAAATAGCAGTATTATTAAGAAAATTAGATACCTAGGAAGATGAGTTTTGAATCTTTTGATTAATATCAGTTATTGTCACTTAGCATAAGTATTATTGGCGTTTAAATATCAGAATCTTGACCATGCGCACGATCTGAAGCTGATGCTGCAGTGCAGGATCACGTTCCCGCTGGCCGTATACCATTTGCTTCGATGCCTAAGTTTCGCAGGTTTTTCTTTTATGTTTTATTTTTATTTTATTTTATTTTATTTTTTCTGAACTAAATCTCTAGTCTAGCTTCATGATTGATGCTTATCATATAGTTTCCTGTACTTATAATTCAAAGGGAATCTTTCTCCGCCGCCCAACATGTCTTATCTGATCACAGTAGCACCGGTCCTCACAACTGCAATGTCCAAATTAGCATGTTTACGGCATATTTATTTCAAATTAATTTTTTATATTATAAAAATCTCGAATAAGTAATCTGCAACATATTTATCTAGATCTAATTTTCATCATGCTTGCGATAAATCAATTGTCTATTAGCTTGGGTCTAATATCTTTGTTGTATTATTGACACAAAAGATACACGCAATTCGTTTAAAGTAGATTGGACCTAAAAATTCGCCATAAATGACTCTTTAAACGAGCTCCCTTGTCAGCCTTTTTATTCATTACCTCTCTTCCAATCAATGATTTGACCGTGTAATTTTATAAATTATTTTCTCTTTACCTACGATTGCAACTGACTAGAAAAAGCCAAAATAGGACTTCTCAGATAAGCGGTTGCTTTGGTGGCCTGTCTGGCTCGAACCACTTATTCTGGTCATCTTGATAAGTGATGTGACATTACACAAAGCCAAAAAAATATTAAAAATATAAAAAATTAGCAATTGATTATTTAGCGAATAATTGTACCACTGTGGACAATAATTAATGCACATCACCACCGCACATTTCGCTGTCACTTCATCATCGCTTTTCTTGGCCCCAGATCTGATTGCTGATATTCCGGATTTAATTAAGTTAACCCTAAATTTATTAAGTTAATTAAATGGCCAAAAAAATCATTTATCTTAAAATTAGAGTCTGTCGGTGCACGATCGATCATTGGAGCTCAAGGTAATACGTATTAGGAGAGTTGTAATATTCGCTCCTGATTAATCCTAACAACCCGGCTTTGATTTCGGGTCGACCGTCATTTCTTCAACATGATCAAATATCATTTCAACGTACTCTTGTTATTGCGAGCTCCGTTCTCGCCGAATGTTTAAATTACTTATTATTTTGTTACATTTAAGTCGTTGAAAGTTGATAAGTAGGCAAGACGGTGGCTTTCAAAAGTGAAGGAGATCATAACAAACGAGGCGTGTTCCTATATAATTGGCAATATCCTAGGAATTACGATTGTAACTAGCAACAAAAAGGAGCTTTAGCCTAGGCTAATTATCGAGAATTCGTGATTTACACACAAGAAAACAAAAAAAGAAATCTACGAAAATCCTCATGTCTCACGTTGTACAAGGTGATTAGAATTATGTCAATCAATTCGTGCGACCTTTTTTCGTGGAAGCCTTCTGATTGAGTTCTGATTGATCACGCAATCTGGACACCTTCGACTTGAGATCTCACCCTCTGAAAGGGAAGGGTCGTGAGTACTGTTTTCCAGTCCAAGTAGAGTCAGTGCTAATCTCGAAACTAATTATGTGTTAATCGTTGATTACAGATGTCGCCTGTAAGAAAACGATGGCTCGCAAATGTGGCCAATTGTCTTACCAAAGCGTCGAAGGCTCAATTACATGGAGTTGCTTGTTCGCATTCACCCGATGATTTTTGCTGGCGAATGGGACTAATGGAAGGAAACGGGCATGGAAACCCGTCCTACTCGAAGACCCAGAGAATGGCTTAATAGTTCCATAAAAGGATTAAAGTTAAACCCTTGATATGTATGTGTGGATTTGATTCAGAATAGTTTGCACGCAATTTGTGGAATTTGAATAGATGAACTTTGTAATTTGAGATGCCATTGGCCGCGATGGCTCCGTTGGCAAGTCTTCCCCATCGTAGGGGGACCTACTGACCCCTTCTCGAAGGGCGAGTCACTCGCCACAGAGATGCTTGGCATCTTACTTGTTCCATGGGGGTGGTGGATCCTCCCGTGGGGCCCTAGGGTTTACTCTAGCTGCCCGCGGTGTACGGGGACTTCTCTGGATTATCAAAATAAAATAAAAAAACTTTGTAATTTGAGATGGAAATTTCTTGATGCCCTAGCTAGTTGTGCAAATCACAGAAGTTTACAGCCAAAAGCATTACCTATTTTAAGGAGATCCAGCCAAGTAAATTCGGTATAAAAAAAAGGTGATCAAAGATATTTATTAGGTTAATGTTACAAAAATTCCAAACCGATATACTTGCGATCAATTTACTTCCAAACTTATTTTTTGATCATTAAAAATTCTAAATTAATACATCTATAATAATTTTATTTGAAATTAATTTTTAACTACCAAAAATCCCAAATTGGTACAGTTAAATTAATCCGCAAAAAGTAAAAAAACTGGTGTATTTGTAATAAATGAAATATGAAATTTCAAACCGGTACATCTATTGCCCGTAATGTGTTGGTTAATTCAACAATTTGATGCTAAAATTTAATGGAAACTAACAAATGATAAATTAATCACATGTATACCATTTTTGATATTTTTAATGTTAAAAAATTAATTTAAAATAACTTTGTCATAGTATATCATTTTAGAGTTTATCCTTGTATTAATCCTATTAATTATGACATCTTCAGGTCAATTCCCTAAAAAACCCAAAACTTTAAGTTCAATTCCAATTCTACCCTGAACTTTTTTTTTGTCTCAAAGAAAATCCTAAACTTTAGATCTAATCCTAAATACGTGTTGAACTTTTTTTTTTTTTTTGGGTCTTATCTAGTCTCAAATATGCCCTAGATTTTGTTTTTTCTAAAAACAAAAAAAAAAATCATAAAATTTTAATCCATTCTCAAATCTACCCTATGGTCAGTCCTAACTTAATGTGACATTTCCACGTTGATAATAAATGCACATCAGTGAGGTGATATGGAAAATTATCTTCAAAATAAAATTGTCATAGAATAAAAAAATTAGGAGCAACTAACTATGACCTTTGGACAAAGGGCTAATGGGAGCAAATTTAAGACTATAGCAAAAATTGATGGTTTTCTTGTTGACAAAAAAAAATTAGGATAGATTTGGGAGTGGATTTTGGGTTTTTTTTTTAGATAAAAAAAGCTCGGGATAAATTTGGAATTAGACCTTAGGTTATTTTTAAGATAAAAAAATTCATGACATATTTAGGACTAGACATAAATTTTGAAATTTTTTATGAGATAAAAAAATCTGAGAAAGAATTGAAATTAGATTTAAAATTGGAGACTTTTTAAGAAATTAGCCCCCGCATTTTCGTAACGAGGATCTTTCGTGGATCTTGTCCTTTTTTTTTGGATCTTGTCCTTCGAAGATGTCCAAGTGTTGTTGAAATGATGTCAGACTCTAATTATGACGTCATGATAATGAGTTTTGTTCACCCTTTTTACTTTTGCGATGAAATCCATCGGTGGTGGCGTCCATGCACGGATGATTTTGTCTGTTCAAAGGCCGTCCCGAAGGAGCACGGTCTCTCTCTCTCTCTGCAAACGTAGCTCTTTTTGGCCTTTATCTCGCAATCGATTGACGATAACACATGAAAATTGATTTTACAAAGTACAAGCGATCCTACCAAATGTCCCAAAAAGAGGAAAAGGTTTTGAGCATCACGGAGTTACTCCCTCTAAGCATGAGATCGAGTTAGGACGTGACTTATATAGGAAAGACGAATCGAGGATGCGACCGTATTCATCTTTTTAAAATCCAACCACACTAATCTAATTAGGTCAATACAATATCAAAAGAATACGCTAATTGATTGTGTAAAAAGTAAACGTGACATTATAGGAGTCGTCTCTTGTGCTTGCAAGGCTGCCCAACATTGGTCGAGCATTCCTTTCAATCGGATTGGAGGTAATTGTCCAAATGACCACATGACCTTTTCCTGCACTTTTTCCCTTGGGTTTGCTTGATACTCGAGACTCCCTCCATAATTGTCGTGGTAGCTTTTTCCGCAATGATGTCATTCGCAAGATCACGATCCAATTTCAAACCCTTATAACGTCATTAAAAGATGCAATAGTCTTCTTCCACTTTGGTCGTGTTGTTCATTTATGCGAAACGGGACAGCGTCGCTTTAAGGCTTTTGGGATAAAAAAAAGAAAAGAATAGAGAGGCGTGATGCACCTTCCGAACAATTTGGATGGATACGTGGAAGGTATTCTTGTCCGTTCCTTTCTATGGCGGGATCGCCCGTTTGCGCACGACACATGATTAAGTCACCGATGTAGGTGCACATGCACGTCGATGTGAGGGCCCTTTACTTTTGTTGATGTGAGGGAACGGACCTGTATCGTTCCATCTTCTAGTTGTACATACGAGTTTTCTCCCGACCTCGAACCGATTCTATGGACCCATGACAAATGGGTACTACTTGAATTCCCCCCTCTCCTCCCCCTCTCTCGTTCGAGATCGAGTTAGCTATTGCTTCGACGTCTCCTTTTTAAGTGATCATCATAGCTTTGCGGATACCCCTTTGAAATTGGGACCAAGGTGGTGGATTTTGTTTCAATAAAGTAACGAAGGCAATCACAACATCACTAATTTGGCGAAATCAAGTGGGGCACTTATTCCATTTTTCATTGGGTAGGGGCTAAGTGATTTTGGCTCCTAGCATATGATGACTCTTGAAATTCCATCGGTGGGTCTAAGAATAAGACAGATATCACTTCAATGCACATTTCTCCAAAAAACTAAGTTTTTTTAAAGGGCAAGACGTGATATGCAACAGCAACTTTTCTAAAGCGGCAAGTAACAGGAGTCTCACTCGAAGATATTTTAACTCACCTTGTTGAGGAAGTACATTATGTAGAAAAAAGTGTTTTCTCACTCTCCATCATTCCAAATATATGCTAATTTAAGATATCTCATAATCAAAATGATATCATGAGATGAAAAATTATACACAGAAAAAATCAAGACATGACATGACGGCCCATTTTTATTATCGACGTGGTAAAAAAAATAAGCTAATTATTCAACGCTTGAGATTAAAATAAAATAAAATTGGAGATAACTCGATATTAAATATGAAAAAATACAAGTGAAAACAAAACAAAAAATGGGCATATGAGTCGTCAAAGCATCCATTTGGGCTGATGGATCAAATCTCCGACCAAAACCAAAAAGAAGTGATAACATTTTTAGAGTGTCGTTCAAAAAATACTTAACTTGTCGTCAGGTATACCATATGAGGTTAAATATAGAAAAAGTTAAAGCGTCAATAGTTTATACTCGCCATCCTTTTAAATGTGTGCTAATCTAAGACATTTCTCCGTCGAAATGATGCTGTGAGATGAGAAATCATCCACAAAAAAAATTCGAACATGACACTCGAGATAACTTGATATTAAACATGAAAAATTACAAACGAAAACAAAACAAAAAATGGGCATACAAGTTGTCAAAGCATCCATTTGGGCTGACGGATCAAATCTCCAATAAATAAGAAGCAATAACTTTTTAAGAGTATTGCTAAAAAATACTTAACTTGTCGTTGGGCCATATGAGGTTAAATATAGAAAAAGATAAAAGAACATCAATAGTTTACATTCGCCGTCCTTCCGAATGTGTACAAATCTAAGACATTTTCACGGTGAAATGATGTCATGAGATGAGAACTCATCCATACTAAAAATTTGGACATGACATGACAGCTCATTTTGATATTGATGTGGCCTGAAAATAAGTTACTTATTCGACACTCAAGATTAGAAAAAAAGTAAAATCGGAGATTACTCAATGCTAAACATGAAAATATACAAATGGAAACAAAACAAGGATGGCCATCCGAGTTTTCAGAGCGTCCGTTTGTGCTGATGCCTAATGCGTAGCGGACAAGTATCTTCATCTTATTTTGTTTCGTTCGGCGTGACGTGAAAAGATCCGTGATTGGTTAATTGAGGACTCGTGTAGAAGCTTAATTGAGGCCTGGCGGTAGGGCCCGAGTGGAAATGGAAACGAAGTGTGAACTCTGGAATTGCGCCGAGGATCCTTTGCCCAATCCAACCAAACGACGCTGACCGTGGCCACATCAACACTTCCCTTTTCGTTTCTTAAGGTGTCATTTTGTAGACCTCCATCGAAGGGTCGCTTTGCTCTTTCTTCTTACCGCCACACCATCCCCCCCATGATCAGAAAAGGAATTGTTTTCGCTCAAAAGAAGTTTGATTCAAATCCCGTCTGTGATTGATGGATGGACTTATCAAATTGGATCATAGATTCATTTCTTGATCCATATTTGATGGGCTGGATTATTATATGAGTCAGTTATTTTGGGTAAATGAACTATAAATGGTTTAAAATGGTAAAACCTAAAATAATATATGCATTAAATGGATTTATAACTTATTTAGATTCAATTTATTTCTAGGGCTTTCTCTTGCCCATACTCAAATCTCATGCTCGCTCCTTACGTGCCCTCATCTCAATTTAGATATATAATTATTTTAGTAATATGAATAGAGTCAAGTACGGAATACTTGATTTTTATTATATGGAAATTAATCAATTTGAGTTGGATCATTTTCGATCTTACGCAAACTTGATCCAATCTTGTCCGATGAGTCAATTCACAGGTATTAAGTAACGCATTTTAATACATTGAAGGCACGCGAAGTGCAGCGAAAATGAATATGGACTGAATTTAAAATTGACCCGTTTCATTTTATTTGAATTTGTTCCTTTGTTTGTAAATACATAAATTCCAACTCCCCACGAGTAGAGTAGGGGCACGTCCAACATCGTACAAAAGCAAGGCAATTTCCCCTGTTTTTGTCCCGGGCTGGGTTGGGGCCCACTCCACGCGCACCACCCTGGCCCCGTTGCCGTACCCGGGCCTTTTCTCACTGACGGCGACAGCGACGTCGGAAACTTCATAATTGTCCCCAATTTTTTGGTCGAATCATTGTTGTCCTTAGCTCCTAAGCATTTTGAAGAAGCTTGGTTCCCTTATTCTTCTCCAAAACCCAAAAAATGATCCTTGTGTAATAAAAATTATATATATATATATATATATATATGGAGCATTGAGCCTTGATTTTCACGTGATTTTATGATGGACCCATATCCAAACCCCGGATGAATTTAACTTGTACCTTTGTGCTTGTGTAGATAGGTAAATTGAAATTCGATTCAATTAGAAATTGGTTAAGTTTTTGTAGTTGTTTAATTATGAATGTCTGCTCTAAATGGTGCTCGGACAGGCGTTCTCAGCAAGGTATCTATTGCTTCTTGAGTAATCTAAGCGTGTGATTAAAGCTTGTTGATCAAGAAAATCATTTCTTTTTGCTGGCATGAGTTTTGTTGTGATGAAGATAACATTTTTTATTTAACACTTAGTGGACCTTGATCTGGGCTCGCTATGGGCCACCAAGGCCCACAAATCCAAGCCCAATAGACTATAACCTTGTCTCTCTTTTGAGTTCCTTTATTATTTGATTTTCGTTGGAATAATGCCTTTGCAGTTCTTTTCCGTTCATTTTTATTCTTTAGAAAATCATCCATCTATTTATTTTGCGAAAAGATAAATAATTTTGAATATATATATATCTTAAAATCATTAATTGTATAGCTTGAAATAATTAATCAATGAATTTTTTTATTATCGATAACAATTTATGTCTAAAATTTTTCATAAATGATAAAAATATTTTTCGTTCATTTATTTTTGTAAGCGATCTAAGCGGTCATTTGTAAGAAAATATTTTCACGAAATAAATGGAGAGTAACCCTTAATTCCGCTTCTCGATAAGGCTACAAGCACAAATGAACAGATGATGTTACATGCTCTGAAGTCTAAAAAACGATCCAAATGATAAACAAGTACATACTTAGAATAATTGGAAATACATATACTAAAGTTTGATTGTATCCATCCCACGAAAAAAAAAAAAACATTTTTGCATATTAACTTCGTAGGTTTTTTAGCACATCTATATTCATATATTAGATAAAATCACTACATTCGGTAATCTGGATTCGGATTAGATATGATAGGATAAGGTGATTAGAAACCCTCCAATTATCCTTCGAATATAGGAAATTATGTTTATTTTTCTTAACTGATATTTAGCACGAATGAATCTCTTTCGTTTTTCATCTCATTCATTGGTTGCGTTTTCTTCTTTTACTAAGCAGCATAGGCGCGTTGCATAGACATGAATCTTTTCATTTGTGTCGAGATCGAAATATGTATTTTATATAAATAATGCATTAAATTACATCTCGTTATATGTGAATCCTCCACATTTGGACAAAAAAGCGAAATTCTTAGTTCACATAACATATTGACGTAAAATGCAAAGACTTGATAATATTTAAAAATTCCTAATCGTGGTTACGACATGATGTCGGGTCATAATTCATGTAACCAATAGTATAATAGTAACAATGAGAGACGATAATAAAAGTTATCGAGGAAAACACTTTATTGGAGGTGTTACATTACTAATTTTTGATACGAAAAATTCATTGAAATCAATGGCATTGAGTGAAGTAAGCCCTTATAAGAGGGAAGAGTCCTACTTGGAAAAAATAAAAATAAAAATGAAGGGATAGTGCAACAAACCTCTCAAAGAGAATGATCAACATTTCTATTTTAAGAACTTTCAAAAGTATAAGACTAGGTACACTTTTTCTAGGTGAAATAAGATTAATCACGCTACATTGCAGAGGCGAAACCAATACTCCACAGAGTGAAAAAGTCTTGAATATGAAACATGCAAGGAAGCTAGAATGGATAGTAATTGGAAGTGAAACCGCCTATACCGACGCTAATCATAAGGAATTGAATGATCACCACCGAGGTCATAGGACGAAGAAAAATGCGGTATATAAAATTACACAACCTTCATCGTAATCGGCTAAGGGTTTCTCGGAAGGAGTGAAAGAAAAAGGAGGACACAAAGCGTTCAGGCTCACCTGGCTTGGCCCGGTCATTGATCATGTAGCCACCAGTCTGATCGATAACGTCCTATACGAGTGGCTACTAACTCGATTCTTAGAAAACTACTGCTTATACACTATTACACCCTTAGGACTTAAAATTTTGGGGACAGCCTCTGTCCATGACCATCTAGATTTTCCTCAAGACGAGCCTCATCCCGTATTCCGGCACCAACACCATCCGATAAACCGGGGAGGGTCGATATTTGGGAGAGAGGGAGAACGAGAACCGGGACAGGATGAAGGTGAGGACGATCTTCATCTCCAGCATCACGAAAGTTCGTACCAGTACAGCCTGCTCGCGTACCCGGATGGCACGTACGCCTGAGGATGCTTGCAACCCTCGGACACCACGTCCTTGAACCTCTCCGGCTTGAGCTCTTTCCCGGTGCCTTTGGGCACGTCGATTGTACACCAGTACGATCGCAGGGCAGTAGAGGCACAACGTCTCTTGAGTCACCACGGTTAGCTGCACAATAAAACTCACCGGGAGAAATGAGCCGCGAGAGTTGTGACAATGCCGCAAGTAAGGACTAATTGCCGACTATTAGGGCGATTGTCATCAATCTTTTAAGATGCGGTAATTCATTGTCTAAGCGGTTTTTAAATCGAAACTATAGAACTGATCTTATTATCTGAGTTCCCGCAAGATTCCTAGACCGGTAGACCAAGCCCGCGATGAGGCCTAAAAGCCAAATCATACAACACTTACAACTTTGAGCTTCTGAAGCGTTCTCGAAGTCTAGGGAACCACCATGACAGAGTCGATCTCCACAGAATTCCACGATCTCAGCACGGATGCGGTCCTGCCGCTCAGGGTGCAAGGCGAACGGCATCAAACTCCAGGATATGGTCGTGGCAGTCGTCTCCTGACCTGCAAAGTAGATATTCTTGCAACTGTCCACAACGAAACTAAAACACGCTTTTCTCATTCATGGTGTCGTCAACATCAGCACTCTCAAGGATCATTTGCAACAGGTCCTTCTCAGGCTTCAGAGAACTCCGGTTTTCTTCCTGGTGAGCTCTTACTGTAAGACAAAATAATTCATATGCGGAAGCCAGGATCAATCGAAGACAAACCTCCAGCCATTGTTCTTGTTCGCGTTCGTCAGAAAACCTGAAATCAAACAAAATTGGGGACACTCTACTAACCAAATTTCCTCACGTACTGATGGTGTATTCTAAATGTGAGGATTTTGTGTTAGACCTTGATCACCCGTCAGAAATGAACGTACGTTCCTATTTATACATCGTCTCCCATCAAGACGGGCGGTTGTCACGAAAGGGTACGAAGCGTGGATCGAACAGTCGCAACTTTAAGAGAAAATGCAGGTCTAAAATATGGGATCACAAAAAAATTAATAACATTCTCCCACTTGATCCCATCATTTTCATCATACGAATTGTCCAACTAATTCCACGAAAACTTTATGCTTAAAGAAAAGAAACAAAACACATGAATCATGGCGACATGTCCTCTAAGAGTGAGTAATATCTTCCATGTATCACAATGCATCTTATTGCTTTAATGTCAGCCTATATGTGACAACATATCTTAATGAATAAACCCCATGTTTATTCCAAAACCAAGGATAAATGTTATTCTCATAAACAACAAAATGTGTACACAAAATTGAGAATCAACATTACAATTGAACAAGAGTTTCATACAACAAAAATCGTTCATATGACGACAAATTACATGATGGGACCTATTCCCATACTAGTTACATGATCCTTATACTTCATTGGTGGCATGCCTTTAGTTAAAGGATCAGCTATCATTAATTCAGTGCTAATGTGTTCAATGACCACTTTATTCTCCTTAACACGTTCCCTTATGGCTAAATACTTAATGTTGATATGCTTACTTCGACTGCCACTTTTGGCATTTTTAGCCATAAAAACCGCAGCTGAATTGTCACAATATATTCTTAATGGCCTAGAAATATAATCAACAATTCTAAGCCCAGCAATGAAACTCTTCGAGGTAGCCTCAAAACAAGAAACGAACTCAGCCTCCATAGTGGAAGTGGCGGTCAAAGTCTGCTTAGCACTTCTCCATGACACGGCTCCGCCAGCTAACATGAAAATGTATCCAGATGTTGATTTTCGTGAATCAACGCAACTCGCGAAGTCCAAATCTGAATAACCAACCACTTCCAGGTTGTCAGTCCGTCTATACATAAACATATAGTCTTTGGTACCTTGAAGGTATCTCATCACTTTCTTTGCAGCTCTCCAAAGGGTCTAAACCTCGGATTACTCGATATCTTCCCAACATTCCCACAAAGAAAAGCGATGTCAGGTCGAGTGCAAACCTGAGCATATATCAAGCTTCCAACAGCAGAAGCATATGGAATGTTGCACATTTGTTTCCTTTCTAGATCGTTCTTCGGGCATTGGTTCAAATTGAACCTGTCACCCTTCACAATGGGTGCTATACTTGGTGAACAATCTTTCATCCGAAATCTCTCTAGGACCTTATTGATATAGGTTTCTTGAGATAGTCCTAAAATTCCTCGAGATCTATCTCTATGGATCTTAATGCCAATGACATAAGATGCCTCACCCATATCCTTCATGTCAAAACTCCTAGAGAGGAACTGTTTCACCTCATGTAGCAACCCCTTATCATTGGTTGCAAGTAGTATATCATCCACATACAAAGACAAGGAAACAAATTTTGCTCCCACTAACCTTCTGGTATATACATTGATCCACGACATTCTCTATAAAACCAAATGAAGAGATAACATCATGAAACCTTAAGTACCATTGGCGGGATGCTTGTTTCAAATCATATATAGATTTCTTAAGCTTGCACACCAAATGCTCACCTTTACTAGAGGAGAATCCTTCAGGTTGTTTCATGTAAACCTCATCCTCTAGTTCTCCATTGAGGAACGCCGTTTTCACATCCATCTGATATAATTCCATATCAAAATGGGCAACCAATGCCAAAACAATACGAAGGGAATCTTTCTTAGATACAGGAGAAAATGTCTCCGTGTAATCGATTCCTTCCTTTTGAGTGAATCCTTTGGCAACAAGTCTAGCCTTATATCTTTCAATGTTACCCAATGAATCTTTCTTAGTTTTGAAGACCCATTTACAACCAATGGCTTTCGCACCATTAGGTAACTTAACCAAATCCTAGACTTTGTTAGATGCCATAGAACTCATCTTTTCCTTCATGGCATTATACCACAAATTGGATTTATCACTATCCATGGCTTGTGAAAACGTTTTAGGATCATTCTCAGCTCCAATATTGTAGTTAGACTCTTGTAAATACACAATATAATCACTAGGAATAGCCGATTTCTTTATTCTAGTAGATCTTCTCAATGTTGGATCAACATTCTCTTGAGGAGCATGTTGCTCAACTGGTTGTTCAACAGTTTCTGGTAATTGCTGAACAACTGGATCTACTAGATCAATATTAGCAGGTTGTGGAACTTCAACGATTGGTTGTTCAATAGCCGGTTGAACTAAATGGGCATTATGTGCAACAACCAATCTTAAACTTGAGGTGGAAGGTTGAGTATCTATATGATCTTTCTTAGGATCAAGGTCCTTCGATCGATCGCTCCCACTGATCAAATCATTTTCAAGAAATTTAGCGTTTCTTGATTCCACAATCCTAGTGGTATGAGATGGACAATAAAACCTATATCCCTTAGACCTTTCGGCATATCCAATGAAATACCCACTTATGGTCCTTGGGTCCAACTTCTTTTCTTGTGGATTATAAATTCTCACTTCAGACGGGCATCCCCAAACGCGCACATGATGTAAACTTGGTTTCCAACCCTTAAATAACTCAAAAGGTGTCTTTGGGACAGCCTTGGTCGGAACTCGGTTTAATATGTACACTGCCGTCTTAAGTGCTTAAGTCCATAAGAATTTAGGAAGTTTGGAGCTACTAAGCATACTACGCACCATGTCTAATAAGGTCCGATTTCTTCTTTCTGCTACGCCATTTTGGTATGGAGAAACAGGCATAGTATATTGGGCAACTATCCCATGCTCTTGAAGAAACCTTGCAAATGGACCAGGTGCTTGTCCATCTTCAGTGTATCTACCATAGAGTTCTCCACCTCTATCTGATCTCACGATCTTAATTTGCTTATTGCATTGTTTCTCTACTTCCGCCTTAAATACTTTAAAGGCATCTAATGCTTCATATTTATTATGAATCAAGTAGAGATACATATAACGTGAATAATCATCTATAAAGGAGATGAAGTATTTCTGACCACATGAGTCCATATTCGGACTACAAATATCCGTATGTATGATTTCTAATATTTCTGTACTCCTCTTGACACCTTTCTTTGACTTGTTAGTCTGCTTTCCCTTTATGCAGTCCACACAAGTATCACAATTAGTAAAATCTAATGTACCAAGTACTCTATCATTTACTAATCGCTTAATTCTTTCTATGGAGATATGTCCCAATCTCCGGTGCCACAACATAGAGGAATGTTCTTTCACAACACATCGTTTCATACCAGCTTTATCATGAACATGCATCGCATCATAATAGGCATTGTCTTGTAAATTAATTCGAAAAAGACCATCAGACAAAGTACCACTCCCGACAATTTCAGATTTAAATGATAAACAGAAGTTTGAATCTGAAAAGTTAAAAGAGTATCCCAAAGGTACAAGTCTTGAAACTGAAATTAAGTTTCTAGAAAAACTAGGAACATAAAAGGTCTTTTCCAAATCTAAAACAAAACCACTATTGAGAACTAGTCTATATGTCCCAATAGCTACCACATGCGAACGCATCTTGTTTCCTGAATAGATACTTTGTTCACTTCCCACTAGCTTCCGGTGGTTTTGAAAACCCTGCAAGGAATTCGAAATATGGATTGTAGATCCAGAATCAATCCACCAAGTGTTGTGACTTACATCAGTCGTATTAGATTCATAATAAACACAAGAGATTGGATTACATTTCTTCTCGAGCTGTGCCTTAAATTTGACACAATCCTTCCTTATATGCCCCTTCGTTTACAAAAGAAGCATTTGGATTCTTTCTTAATGTCAGCTTGGGGAGGTATTTTACCTTTTCTCTTATACTTGCCATGGCCCTTATTCTTTCCTTGTGTTGCCAAATGAGCACTTTCTCCCAATTCCATAACCAGTCTTTCTTCCTCTTGAACACACATGGTCACTAGTTCATTAATAGACCATTTATTCTTATGTGTGTTATAAGAGATCTTGAAAGGAGCATACTGTTGTGGGAGTTGTGAGAGAGTGTTCAGAATATAATACACAAGAAAGGATTCAGATATCTCAACCTCAAGGTTCTTAAGCTGAGCTGCAATGTTCCTCATTTGCATGATGTGCTCACGCACACCTCTAACACTAGTGAGCTTCAATGATGAAAACTTCATAATTAGGGTCATGGCATGCGCCTTCTCAGAACTTTCAAATTGCGCATCTATGGCCTCCAATAAAGCCTTAGCATTGCTATGCCGAGCAACCGAACCACGAATACTAGGAGATATCTTAGCTCTTATAAACATGGCACAAATGCGGTTGGACCGCTCCCATTGGTTATAAAGAGCTATCTCACTGGAGTGCTCGAATCGGAGCAGGAGGTGGTTCGTCTTTCCTTATAACATAGTCAATGTCCAATCACCCCAATTGAAGAAGAACGACTCCTTCCAAACTTTATAGTTCTCACCATTCAAAGATAGGAACATCAAACTTAAATTCAGAGAAATTCACAGGTTGCGAAACTGCATATCAAATAATCATGCTTATGTCACAAAATTTGAGGCAACTATGTACAAATAAATCATGTTTTACCAATGTAAACATGTCACAATATGAATCACATAACATAAAAATACCTGTGGGCTAAGTTTTTAATTTAAATAGATTCATAATTACTTCATGAAGAAACTACCATATTATATGCATTTTCTTAATCCCTGTGGGTAAATTAAGAAAAATAATATGATATTTCATCCTAATTAATCATATTAATATAATGAAAATTCCTGTGGGATAAAATTCATCATATTAATATAATTAATTACAATCAATGTCCATTTCTAAATATGATCCGGAGGCTCTTAATATATAATTTAATTAATTAAAGATGTTGTGGCCACTCTCTAATTAATTAATTATATGGACCATTGGACATTTAATTTTATGTATAAAATAACATAATAAATAAATACATCAAGGGCAGAACAGTAAATAAATAAATTGGCCAAGGGCAAGATTGCAAAAACATGAAAAATTTGGGGCAAAAGTGCAAAAAGAAGCCGCGGGTGGGAGACGACGGGCGCGTGCCGAGCACGTGCGCGTGCAACGCACGCGCCTGGCAACTGCCGCGCGCGTGAATCCCACGCGCGCAACGGTTGCCGCGCGCGTGAGAGCGCGTGGCGTGGTTTCCACGCGCCGCAACCGCAGCGCGCGTGGGATCCACGCGCCTTCTTCCTCGCGCGAACAGAATTCTTCGCCGGTTTTCGCCGTTCCGCCGCGGTTTCACCGGCCGTTTCTTCTCCGGCAGCCCATCTCGACCGAAATGAATTATGGGTTTTGAAGAGCATGCCAGCACGACTACATGGGTTCAAGTTTCGGCGAAAATGACGAAGAAATAAGCCCCAAATCATAAGAAAATTCCCAAAAACACAAAACTTCAACCACAGAGACTTCCGCCGTCCGATTAGCCTCCGGCGAACACCAATATACCGGAAAAACTCATGGCTAACGTTCCTCATGGCGGAGCGACCGAATGGGTCCAAAATCAAAGGGTGGGTCGTGCGGATTTTGCCCGGAATTTGGGAGTTTCTCTCTTGGCCTCAAAATGCCGAGTTACTGTTCATGTCTAAAATGCCCGAAAAATACAGCAAAAAATTCGAAAAAACAAGGCAGAGGCAATAAACACGCTCTGATACCAAATGTGAGACAAAATAATTCATATGCGGAAGCCAGGATCAATCGAAGACAAACCTCCAGCCATTGTTCTTGTTCGCGTTCGTCAGAAAACCTGAAATCAAACAAAATTGGGGACACTCTACTAACCAAATTTCCTCACGTACTAATGGTGTATTCTAAATGTGAGGATTTTGTGTTAGATCTTGATCACCCGTCAGAAATGAACGTACGTTCCTATTTATACATCGTCTCCCATCAAGACGGGCGGTTGTCACGAAAGAGTACGAAGCGTGGATCAAACAGTCGCAACTTTAAGAGAAAATACAGGTCTAAAATGTGGGATCACAAAAAAATTAATAACACTTACCACCTTCAGTATCAGCGAGTCGACCTCCTCTCTTATCCGCCATAAGCCTCTGTTCACCTTGGAAGGAAGAAATCTAGAGAATGCCGTGAATAGGAATATCCTTTACCAATATAATTCATCTGTTCAGTACATAGGGTGACCGAACATCAAGAGAACTACCTACCCCAGATTGCGGACTCCACACAACCGATCAGGTTTCAACAAGGCATACTGAAGGGTCCTCAATTTAGTGAAAACCTGCTCACCTTCCAAGTAAGAACTGCCAAAACATGCTGTTGCGATAACATTGGCAGACAGACTATTCAAGTCTCGCAAACATGTCATCTCTCTCTAGAATCATCCTTTCCCATTTCTCGACCAATGTCATGCTTGAGTCCACGATCAAATCCATCATGCCCAGCATATAAACCATCTAGCATTACACGTTGAAGCAGTAAATAGATTTTTCTGTGATACCATTGTCGTCCAGTACAGCTGAACATTGAATTACCTTCATCCTGAATCCCCACTTATACAAACTGAACAGATTGAGTTCACATCGATATTGATTTACCTTAACTTCGTCGAGGAAGAATTGGGAAGAATTAGTTTCCTCTGAGAAGCCCAATTTTGTCCGGTGGCTCTCATTATTGCCTTGCCGAATAAAGGATTCGGCGTGTTTACCAGGGCCGATGGCTTATCCAAATCAAAAGGCTTATGTAAGTTCAAAAACCTTATTAAATCCGGTATATTAACGTGCAAGTTCAGCTTCTGCCTCTTCGAGTACATATAGAACAAGCCTGCATGAAAAAACTAGCAGATAAGTTGGCGACGGAACAAGCTTCTGGCCGTCCTCTGGATCCATCTAAGCAGACGCCTTGGCATGTTACGGAAATTCATGCAAGATCACTTAATAAAATCATCTATTGCATCAATGGTATCTGATAATTCACCAGCCAGTGAATATGACCATCTGTACCATCATTATCAACAGGTACAATGAGGATTTATGCCAGATTGCGAGCAACCTATCAATACCTGGAGATTCTTGATGAAATAAGCATGGTCAAACAGTGGCTCTCTAGATCACCTATCTTCGTATGGACAATATTCAACTGTGCGATTGCTATATCGATTGATACTAAGTTTTCTCATCACTGTGGTAGCGCTTCAATTGGTAAGCATGCCGAAGTAGATGTAGATGTCGATTCAAAGACAATGCAATTGCTCATTGCATGAATTATAGGATCTCATCCGTCTAGCTGATTTTTTACAAAGAGTAACCATCTCACATCACAGACTTGCAGCACATACAAAGAAGCTACGGGTGTATTTAGTTCAGCATTTTGAAAGCCCATTGAAAAATGCAAAGTAGTTTTGCCTAAAGGACTTTTGGCAAATGCAAATGCCATTTGGTAAATTATACTTTTAGAAACAACTTTGAGAGAAATATCATTTGGTAGAAAACATATTTGAAAAGCCTTTTGAGTGATTAATATTGGTTTTTTTTTTTAATTTCATTTTTTTAAAATTGAAAAATTAATGTATGCAACTTTTTAAATATAAATTTTGATAATAATACTAAAAAAATCAATACATATATGACTTTAAAAAAAAAAAAAAAAGACCAAATCCTTCATCAGAATTTTAAAATTTTTTTCTTTGCTTAAATTTGAAAAAAAAAAATAATGTATGTAACTTTTTAAATATAAATTTTGATGATAATGCTAAAAAAATAAAATACATATATACAATTTTTTTTAAAAAAGACCAAATCCTTTGTCGAAATTTTTTAATTTTTATTTGTTTAAAATTGAAAAAAATGTGTGCAATTTTTAAATATAAAATTGAAAATAATGCTAAAAAAAAAATCAAATACACACATATATATATATATATATATATATATATATATATATATATATTTTATAAAGACCAAACCCTTCATTGGAATTTTTTGATTTTTATTTGTTTAAAATTGAAAAAAATAATGTATGCAACTTTTTAAATATAAATTTGAAAATAATGCTAATATTTTTAAAAGACCAAATCCTTTATTGGAATTTTTTAATTTTTATTTTTTAAAATTGAAAAAAATAATATAGGCAACTTTTTAAATATAAATTTTGAAAATAATGCTAAAAAGTCAAATATATAAATATATATTTTTAAATGCCAAAATATATTTAATTTTTTTAGAATTGTTATAAATTTGATTTTTGTGGCATTTAAAAAAATAATAACGAGGACAAAATAAGAAATTTGAAGAATGAGTGATGATAGTTTTGGAAAAAAGAAAAATAAGTTTCAAAGCATTTGGCTAAATGCTGAAACTCAAAACTAGTCTCTACTAGTATTGGGCTTTCCCTTCCCACGCCGACTTTCACTGAAAATTATTTCAAAATAGTTGCTAAACGGATTCAAAGCATTTTCGAAGGGGCTTTGAAGGCCGAAAGCCATTAGAATCCGAACCAAACGTACCCTACATGTCACAAGAAAAAAGCACTCCGGTCTAGAAAGAAGATGAAAATATACCAAGTCATTCTAACATAAAGAAATCCATGAACCAAAGGCACAGAAAAAAACATGAAGTCAGAACGAAGTGCTTGCCCGTCGAAGAATAAAATGAAACTAAAGGTATGCATTGGTTCTTCCCGTAGAAGTAGAAGAAGACAGAATGGAGAGGCGTTGCTGTAGCGGCGAGCCCAGTGGTGGAGATATGGGAGGATGGAGTAAGCCCAGTCGTGAGAGACTTGGCCTTGAGGAAGCAGTTCGGGCTCGCATCCGGCTGCAATGCTTCGCATCTTGGCCATGTTGCCATAAAAAGGGTCTGTGGCGGTCCGGTTATGCCTTGCTCGGAGAGCTTTCATCTCAGCTTTCTGAGATTCAGCCGCAGTATGCTGCACGCATGGAGCACTAGACTGCATACAATTATCCACTCAAAAGACCAGTTTATCTCCACCACGAAGAGTCTCCTCATTCTCTCTCTCCCTCTCTCTTTCAGCAACTGATCTTATTACTGCTTTGTGTATAAAGCAAAAAGAAAATGCAGAGTCATTAATAACGAGCAACGGTAGACTTACTAAAACCGATATATAAAAATTGATTTATGAAGTGACGTTGAAACGTGAGCGGCTTTTTTAACAAGTATGTCATGTTCAGGAACTAATAACAATCTAACATGTTACCTTACAGACTAATTCTGTAAACCGATCTAAGTCTAGCATTTCTCTTCATTAATAAAGGGTTTGGTCCAGGATACGTTAGGAAAGCTAGTAATGCCTGAACTAAATGGCAAGAGAGTTTGTTTGTGCTTTTGTAGTCTTGGGATCAAGTGTTGTTGGAAACAAAGTAAAATCCCCGAATCCACCCGGCCGGATGCGGAAGAGTGCCCCTTAAGATCGCCTAAAGAGGTAGACCAATCGAGACACATAAGAGTCGATTTAAATACCATTTGATTGTTACAAAAACAAACTTCAAAACAATTTTGATGGATGAGGTGGAATCTCATATTTTAAGTGCAATCGTTTTGTCCTATGAATGCAATCGCGTCAAAGTGCACTTGTCCTTTAGCCATTCAATAACTTGAATACAATAAATGGCGATATGTAAGTCATGAGTTCAAATGGATCATGTCGTTATTGAGTATGTTGGGTTTGTGTTGTGCAAGTTTGGAATCTCTCATTGAATATACATCGACCAGGTCGTGTTGTCGTATTTTTCACAAGAAATTGACAACACTAGCCCAACCCTTCGGCTGCATCGCGGACGCCCAGAAAACGTTGTCGAGAAAGGAAATTAGTGGCAGGTTCCCAGCTCTCCTCAAACAAAGTGTTGGTTGTTTGTTGGTTTTACAAACAAACAAAATGTGCTTTTTCTAATCCCAAGTAGGAAAGTTGGGAGAAATGGATCACTTTATATATATTTTCAAGGTACAATTTCAAAATATACTTGTTTACTTTGCAACTTTTAGAGGTAGCTTTGTTCACTTTGCAAAATTTCCCGAAGGGATATTTTGTTCACTTTGCAACCTTCCTCGAAGATTGCCTGCGTTTATTAAAACCAAGATAAATATGTCGGTTTGGCATGAATGTGGATCAAGTCTTTTTCGAGTTTTTCTTTCTAAAAAATAGTCATCATTTCAATTATTTCGTAGAGAAACCTAAAAAAAAACACTAGAATTGCTATTCAGTATTTTTAATCAAAACTTTATTGTGTTTTGGAGGAAATTTGTCGGTAATCATTAACAACATTGTGGGGCAAATAATTTCTTAAAAAAAGTGATATCACGCCTCAATATATGACTTCATTGTGCTACTCAATTTCAAAGCAATTTTCCAACACAAACCACCCATTTTTCTCGTCATTCAACATATTAATTCCGTCATCTTATAATTAAGGCTCTTGAGTTGTCCGCATGCCACAGAGATCTAAATGCAAAGTAATTCGATGCCAAATCCAACTCGGTCCTAGGAACTGTGAAGCATCAGAAAATTTCTGAGAAGAACGGTGCTTATCCACTATTTACATCCTCGGCTCCAGCATTTGGGGACAACCTGAATCCATGACCCATTTAGATTTTCCTCACGACGAGTCTCATCCCGTGCTCCGGCATCAACACCATCCTGAAAACCGGGGAGTGTCGATATTCGGGAGACAGTGAGAACGAGAACCGGGACAGGATGAGGGCGAGAACGATCTTCATCTCCAGCATCGCGAAAGTCTGTCCCAGGCACAACCTGCTTCCGTACCCGAACGGTATGTACCCCTGAGGATGCTTGCAAGCCTCGGACACCCCGTCCTTGAACCTCTCTGGCTTGAACTCGTGGGCGTCCGGACCCCAGTTCTCAGGGTCCCGGTGCAGCGCGGGGATCGATGTCCAGAGGATGACGCCTTTGGGCACAACAATCTCTCCCAGCTTGATATCTGTCGTGGCTTCTTTCACCAGTATGATCCCGGGGCAATAGAGGCGCAGTGTCTCTTGAATCACCATGGTCAGCTGCATAACAAAATTCACCAGGAGAAATGAGCCATAAGAGTCATGATAATGCCGTGAGGAAGGACTGATCATCGACCATTAGGGCGACTGTGTTCAATCTTTAAAATGCAGTAATTTAATGTGCAAGAGGTTTTCAAATCGAAAATATAGAACTGATCCGCTGATTTAAGTTCCTGCAAGTGCAAGGTTCCCGGACAGTTAGGCTGAGCCCGCATGCGGTCTATAAGCCGAATCATACAACACTTACGACTTTAAGCTTCCGAAGCGTCTCAAAGTCTAGGGAACCGTGATGATAAAGTTGATCTCCGTAGAATTCCAAGATCTCGGCACGGATGCGGTCCTGCCACTCCGGGTGCACTGCGAGCAGCATCAAACTCCAGGAGATGGTCGTAGCTATCGTCTCATGACCTGCAAAGTAGATATTCTTGCAACTGTCCACGATAAAACTATCGCGCGCTTTCTCATTCATGGCGCCGTCGACATCAGCACTCTCAAGGATCTTTTGCAACAGGTCCTTCTCAGGCTTTAGAGCCTTCCGGTTTTCTTCCTGGCGAGCTCTAACCATCTTCAATATCAGCGAGTCGACCTCTTCTCTTATCCGCCATAAGTCTCTGTTCGCCTTGGAAGGAAGAAATCTAGAGAATGCCGTAAAAGGGAATGTCCTTTACCAATATAATCCATCTGTTTAGTACACGGGGACCAAATATCAAGAGAACTACCTACCCACGATTGTGGATCCCGAACAACCGATCAGGTTTTGCTAAGGCGTGCTGAAGGGCCCTCAGTTTAGCGAAAATCTGCTTACCTTCCGAGTAAGAACTGCCGAAACATGCCCTTGCGATGACATTGGCGGACAGACTATTCAAGTCTTCAGTTATATACATGTCGGCCACTGTCCCATCGCTCTGTAAAATCATACTTTCCCATTTCTCGATCATTGCCACGGTCGAATCCACCATCAAATCCATCATTCCCTGCATACAAACCATCTCCCGTTTCACGTTGAAGCAGTAAATACATCTCTGTGCTTTAGGATCGTCATACAATACAGTCGAACATTGAAATACCTTATTATTGAATCCCCATTTATACCAACTGAAACAGATCGTGCTCACCGTCAATATCTTTTTACCTTAACTTTGTCGAGGAAGAATTGGGGAGCAATTAGTTTTCTCTGAAAAGCCCAGTTTTGTCCGGCGGCCCTCAGAATGCCCTTGCCGAATAAAGGACTCGGCGTCTTTGCTATGGTCGAGGGCTTATCCAAATCCAAAGGCTTATGTAAGTTCAGAAACTTAATTAAATCCGGCCTACTCACGTACAAATTCAGCTTCTGCCTCGTTGAGTACATATACAGCGAGCCTGCATAGAAAAACCAGTACGTAAGCCCGGGATGGAACAAGCTTCAGGCCGTCCTACGAATTCATCAGAGTGGACACTACGGCATATTAGGAAAATTCATGTAAGATCTAACTTATCGAAGTTATCCATTACATCAATGGCATCTGAAATTTCACCAGCCAGTGAATATGGCCATCTATACTATCATTATCTACCTATCCATACCTCAAGCTTCTAGATGAAATAAGCGTGGTCGAACAGTTGACTAGAAGTTATCGGCTCGCTAGATCGCCTATCTTGGTACGGTTAATATTTGACTGGGTGATTGCTACATTGAGGGATACTAAGTTTGTCACTGACGTGCCAATGCTTCAACGCGTGAGCATGCCAATGTAGATTTAGATGTCAATTTGAGGACAGCATAAACTCATGACCACGTGAATTAGCGGATCTCATCGGTATAGTTCCAGGCGGGAGCCATCTCATCTCACAGACTTGCAGTAACATACAAGAAAGCTACATTCACAAGAAAACGCAGTCCAGTCTGCGGAGAAGACGACATTATACCAAATCGTTCTAACAGAAAGGAATCCATGAACCAACGGCGGTGCAGAAAATAACAATAGCCTGTGCTCTTTGTAAAATGTGACAAAATAAAAGTACGAATTAGTTCTTTCCTCGATGTCCCTGAAGAAGAACGAAGAGGGATTACCATAGCGGCCAGCCCAGTGGTGGTGAAACGGGAAGATGGAGCAAGCCCAGTCGTCGGAGATTTGGCCTTGAGGGAGCAGTTCTGGCTTGCATTGGGTCGTGATGCTTCGCATCTCGGCGACATTGCCATGGAAAAAGTGCGGTGGCGGTCCGGTCACGCCTTGTGCCGAGAGCTTCCTTCTCAGCTTCCTGTGATTCAGCCACAGTACGTTGCACCAGTGAAGCACAAGACTGCATCCGATCATCACCCCGAAGGACCAAAGCATCTCCGCCAGGAAGAATCGTCCCATTCTCTCTCTCTCTCTCTCTCTCTCTCTCTACCTGTGCAACTGATCTTGAAATGGCAAGCAATTGATAATGAGCAACTTCAGATTTAGACTAAAACTACTTTGTGTCAAATTAACATGTCACTTCGTAAAATAGTCTTATTGGTCCATCTGATGCTAGTAAAGCAAGCAGTGACCGGAATCTCACTATTTTTTTAACCCTTTTCTTCGTTTTTTTTTTTTTTTTTTTTTATAAATTTTTTTATCACATGGAGTCGGCTGTTCGAATACACGGTCTAGGGAATGCGCAACTGGGAGGATCCTGTCGTTTGGCCGGTCGTTGATACTTGAGAGTGTCCTCGGAAAGCGAAAAGATGCTCTGTTCCTACCTAATTTTGGACCGCGCGGAATGCATAAATATCGTTACTTCTTAAATTTACTAAAAGAATAACCGGCAAGGCGAGAGAGTTTGCTTCTCTTGTTATGGTCTTCGAATCAAGTCTGGTTGAAAATAAGAGTAAATCTATCGGACCATCATCGATGTGTAGGCGTGCGGCCTTAAAATTACTCGAAGAGGTGGATTTGTGCAATCTGACGTGGCCACAACCTGACCGTTGAAAAACAAATTTTGCAAAAGAATGACAAACATTTTTTTTTTTTCTGGTGTGTTGATTTAGGTAGGAACTCATATTTTAACCGCAATAATTTCGTCCACTAATTATAGTTTAGCCATCGGACTAGGCAAGTACAATTAAATTATGAAATAATATAAACTTGGATTGTGTACTTGTGTTCGTCTTGTCTTTTGCAAATTTGGATTTTCTCATTAAATTTGTATTTCCCAGAAATCCACTGCACCGACCGGCCGAATCCTTCTGTTCAACTAGCGGATAACCCGAAATCATTGTCAAGAACTCTAAAATACTAAAAAAAGTTTCTGTTTTCCTTAAACGCCGAAGTTGAGAGGCCAATACTTTATAAATATAACAACCATTTTTTTTTTTTTGTATGTGGTTTGCAAATTAGTAATTTTTGTGCTAAATTACCGACATATTTTTATATAACTCACTAACCGTCAAATTTACCACCTGCCTATGAGAATTGGAAGACTTATCAACTTTTGTCAAATTAAATTACCAACTATTTTTGGATTATCAGCTTTAGTTTTATTTATTAACCAGAATTGGCACAATTTTTATTTATTTATATTTTATCAACTTTTCTATTGAGTTGTCAAAATTTTTTTTTTGTCTTGATTAGCAGCCCATATTAACTCTCATTAAATAAACAACTAGTATATGTGCTACCAAATTAGAATAACTCACTGATGTTTATCTGATATTTTTAAATTACAAAAACCCTATTCCTTATAAAGCTCTGTGTGCATTTTTTAGCAACCTACCAACTGCCGTAGAAATTACCTGTCTTAATTAGAGTGATTTTATTAACCTTTTCTTTGGTTAAGCTATTGACCAATTTCTTTTATGATCAACTTTCATTTTTTGGCTATAGAAGCACGCCGTGTCAATTAAGAGAGACATCATGTTATAAAAGCATGACGAGTTAATGAAAGGGACTCTAGGTTATGAAAGCACGCCAGGTCAAAATAAATGGATGGCGGGTTATGGAAGCACACTAGGTCGATAAAGAGGGATGTCGGGCTATGAAAGGATCAATGAAAACGACTCTGGGCTACGAAAGCATGCCAAGTCATATCAAGGGACACCGGGCTATGGAAGTACACCAGGTCAATAAAGAGGGATATCGGGCTATGAAAGCACATTGAGTTGATGAAAATGACTCTAGGCTATGAAAGCATGCCGAGTCATATCAAGGAATTCCGAGCTATGGAAGCACGCCGGGTCTACTAAAAGGACATCGGGCTACAAAAGCACGTCGGGTTAGTGAAAAGGGCTTCGAGCTACGAAAGCACGCTTAATCGATGAAAAGAACACCGAGCTATAAAAGCACGCCGGATTAGTGAAAAGGGCTTCGAGCTATGAAAGCACGCAGAAACTCAAATGCATATTTCAACGTTTAGTGAGGTTTTCATTAATTTGATCAAGGTTTATGCATAATGACTTTACCAAATATGCATCACCCAAATTTCTACAGGAGAGAATTGTCGTTCAACAAAATGACATGGATTTCTTAAGAATGCTAAATGAGAGACCTTCAGCTAGAAATGATTTTCACTCACTCTCATTTAGAAGGGCTATTTTATGAGAATCACTCCATCTCACCATATCGATAGGGGTCCGAGTATTCTCGCAAGCGGTACAACCTTACCAATCTGAGAGGTCTTTAATAGGGATCGTAATGTGGGCTTGGTCAATGACTTAACAATAGGACTCTTTGAGTCAAAGCAATTGAAAAAAACAATTATGTAATCATCTCTGAGTTTACAAGTCAAAAACTTTGCAAAATGAGAAAGAAATAATTTTGCTCGCACTTCTTCGAGCAATGCTTATAAACATATGAACTAAAATGTTAATTCAAGTGTCATAATCAGAAGAGACTTTGTAAGGGATGTAAGATAGGCTGGGTTCTTGGGTTGAGAAACAAAAGGATCATTAAGCTCAAAATATGTGTAAAGGGTGAAAGTTGATGATCATCTTGGTATTGCCACCAATTTTCCCTTTACTAGGGATTGTCGTTATAAATACACTATTGATTTTGACTCTTTGAGTTCTGCTCTATTGGGATATAATTTTTGCAATTGATAGTCATTTATGTGACATTTCTATGGGCATTGGCCTTACTTTTACTAGGCACACTACTTTTTCATATCCCTTGGTTTTATTTTGAATGACCATATGGTGTTTTTGACATTTGGACCTTTAAGAGGTCCTCGTCTTTTGTCACCACTCCAGATCATACTGTTTGAACAATTGCTTTTTGCCTTGCTCCAGTGTGAGGGGATGATCACCAACTAGGTTTAAAGAAATGAAATTGCAGGCTCAAGTGGGCTATGCAAATGATATAAGTATATAGGATAGAGAAATAAATGCTCTTCGTCATCCTAAGACACTTAAATACCACATAAATTTAATGCAAAAGCACGACTTGAAGATTGATGCAAGTGAAAGTAGGAAAATTTCTTTCCATTTTCCTCATCTCATGATGTCATCTTACCTCCCAGTTGCCCCAATGTGGGGTGGTTCTTGATAGAGGTAATTTGAAAATGATCTCCATAAGTGTATGGGGCTCAAGGAGTTAAACAATGAATCATGTGTAGTGTTTGGATAGAGAAAAGAATGCTCTCATCATCTCAGTTGACGTACCTTTTCCTAGATAACTCTTTACCTTATGGATATGAACCTTCTTACACTTATCTCACAAGTGTATGAGTAGGGGACTGTGTATAGGATATGGTTGGCCTTTCATCATCCCGATTCGTCTCATTTAGTATGCTTAATCCATTCTGCATCATTTATTAAATTAGTCCATCTTGAGGTTCTTTAGTGAAATTAGTAGACTAAACATGTAAGAGTCACCATGCAAAATCCTTTGCAAACTTCAAAACAAACAAATTACCACACTCAAAAATGCTTTCGTAAGCATAAAAAACATGATTTTGAGTGTTTATTCAAAGAATTGTCCCGCAAAGGGACTGTCTCAGCAATGGGTGGTCTTGAATTGCCCACACAATCAAGTTTGAAAATCCGCTTTTGCCCCTACACAAGAGAACGTGTATGAATAGGATACTATGCAACATCAAAGTAAAAGCAAATGGAATCTCCATTTTGGCTTGGGTCGAGATTTTATCTCAGTTGGGTCACTATTAAAATCTGTCATGAACTCAAACTGTCATATTAACTCTTTTTAATAGTTGGGCCAATTGCAACTTGTGCATTTTTCAGATGCTTTCTCATCAAGTCTAGAAAGTAATGCTCTGAAACATAAAGTAAATGAATTAGAAAATTAAATAGAGCTAACCTAATACATGCTTTTGGAAATGGCTTCAAAAAATGCTTTATTTTTTATTTTATTTATTATTATTTTTTTGGAATTTTTAGATGATGAAGCATGAAGAAGCCCAGTCCTCAGAATTTTTCCATGGATGATACTTTATTTTCATTGTTGGATATCGTCACCGGGTTTGTTTAGCATACCCCATCATGTCCTCAAAACAAAATTGTAATTTTATTGATATTCATCAATCGAATTACATTTATTAAATGGTAGATGCAATGCTCAATTCCTAAAAGGAAAGCAAAAAAAAGAAATTGAAAACATTTCTTAGAAAGCAATAAAAATTCCCACGCAGGGGAATGTGCAAAAGCAATGAGTCACTCTTGTGGGCTAGGGCCCATTTCTTTTGATGGTTTTTTTGTCAATGGTGTCTATAAGGAGGTCATCAAACAGGCTTGTGATTCCTTCTAATGCATCATCGGGGTTTTCTATCTTTGGAGGTGTCGAATCGTCCATGCCACCCCATCCATTTGGGACAATATCCCGATAGTCAATGTAAAAGCTAGGAGGAGCCTGAATATTTCACATAGTAATCGAATTTGGCGCTTGGTTGTCCTAGGGTGTCCATCACTTCTACTCCATCGTGCATCATTCTAGAAGGGTCAAGAAACGTCTTGCGAATGTTGGGAGGTAATGAGTTTTGCCTCCCTCGCCCTTGCTTAGGTGGCATGTTTTGCTTTTTTATCTCTGTCATCCAGAATTTTCTCTACTTCTTCTATGGTGTCCTAATCCAGTAGAACGAAACCTCCGAGGGGCTTCAGCAGGGTTTGAATGGCTTGATCCCTTCTTCCAAGACCATATGGTATCATCTGAAACCTCAAAAGTGGAAAGGAACTGTACGACGATTTTTCCCATCGCATATAAAACAAGACTGAAACCTTGTCATGGACTGACAAAAATTGCAATGAAGTAAGTAAATTGCAAAGTGAGAGTTTAGATAACTTACTTTTACTATGAAGGGATGACAATCACATAAACACATGTATGAAGTGTGAGGCTCGATTTCTATCTAGACGGCTTAACAAAGTGAAGCTAAGAGGATGATCTGATCGTTGTAGTCTCGCATTTAACGTGTTAGGTCCTCCTAGCAAAGAGTTCGAATCCCCACCACTTTCTCAGGGGGTTGGGGTGAGGATAATTTAGTTTCATGAGTAGATTTCGACTCCCACGCCCTGCAATGAGGTAGGACAAAAGTTTGAGAGTGAGTGTTGGAGTAGGACTGACAAAAAAAAAAAAGAACTTTCATTTGAGTTACTCAACAAACTTATTTCTTTTAACAACCAAATTATTTTGTTTGTTAACCCCTTCTTAATTACGCCTTAAATCCACCGCCTCTTGCACGAAGTTTATCAACTTTAATTTGAGCGATTCATCGAATGAAATGTCATTTATCAAGTAAAACCAGCAATCTTAATGGATTGGGCTTGGCCGATTAGGTTAGGCCCTAAGGAGCGAGGAAAGTGATGTGTTTCTTCTGGTCCTCGGATTAATCAAAATTTCGTGGAGAAATCAAACGGACACGGATGGGCCTTGTGTTACCTTAAGCACCAACTTGCGGACCAGAAACATCCCACGTTTCAAACGAGCGAAAAAAGGGGGGAAAAACACACCAACTTTTGTTGGAGAGACGACAACATCAACGTTCCATTTTTCTAGCAATTAATAACGAGCAACGGTGGACTTCCCAAAACTAATTTATAAAAATTGATTTACTAATTGATGTCAGAAAATCAGCGATTCCTTAAATGAACGAGTCATATTAAAAAACTAGCAACAGTCTCGACGCATCGCTTTATAAACCAATTTTGTAAACCGATCTAAGTCTGACATTTCTCTTCATTAATAAGGGGTTCGGTCCACCATATGTTCGGAAAGCAAGCATTGCCTAAACTAGACAGCAAGAGAGTTTGCTTCTGCTTTTGCACTCCTGGGATCAAGCATTGTCGGGAGCAAGAGTAAGATCCCTGAATCCATCGAGGCCCGATGTTGAAGAGCACGCCCTTAAAATTGCCTCAAAAGAGACCAATCGAGGTGCATGAGAACCAATCCCGATACCACCCAATCGTTAAAGAAAAAACTTCCATACTTGTCTGTTTGATTAGGTGGAATCTCATATGTTAAGCGCAATCGTTTTGTCCTATGTATGCAATCGACATCAGAGTGCACTTGTCCTTTAGCCATTCCATAATACAAATACAATAAATGGCGATATATGAGTAATGAGTTCAAATGGATTTTGTCATTATTGACCATGTTGGGTTCTTGTTGTGCAAGTTTCGAATCTCTCATTGAATATACATCATCGAGGTCGTGTTCCTCGTATTTTTTTTTTCCCAAGAAATTGACAGCACGAACCCAAAGCTTCAGCTGAATAGCGGCACCCAGAAAACGTTGTTGATAAAGGTAATTACTGGCAGAGTTCAATCGAATAAAGAGTTCGGAAATTTAGAAAATGGGGTCTCCATCTCCTGCCACGCGTGTAAGAATTCGAAAATCTCGTACTTAGGATGATTCGTATAAAAGACATCGTCGGTTGAATCTTTTCTTTTAAGCCAGTTATCTTGAAATCGGGATGAAGTAACCATTGGTAGATGGGTCTTGGATCTCGATACTTCTATGGCACGGTGAAGAAACACATGCCACCAGTACGGTTCTCTTTGATGTTCATCATCTCATCGTCAATCGAACATGGCGAGCTTTTGCCCTGAACCTATCGAGCAATCAATCGTCATAACGAGAAATCAGGAAGTATCTATGACTTCACTTAATTCAGATCAGGTTCCAAGTGCCTCATCGTACGACACAGCCTTATAAATAGTAGGTATTGTGCAGTGAGATCCATTTAATATCCCAAACATTTTCTCCTCTATCGCAAAAGCTTAATGTTCAGGATGTAATTTAATGTTCGCTCATCATGTATTTCCAGCAGTCTCAATAAAAATGGAGTCTCCGATTAAATTGCAGAAAACCAAGCCAAAAAAAAAAAAAAACAACTTATTATTTTCTCGGTCATTCAACATTATAATGCCGTTGGACCTGGGTACCAAGAAACATCATTGTCTTGTTCGACAAACACCAACTCTGCTACTTAGTAGTTCTCCTTTGAGCTCTACTAGAAATATACTTGCAGAGATTTATTTTCTCAAGCTTCTGGATCATCTTGATATGCTTGCGATTACTTCCGTTTGAATCTCCTCATCTGATTGATTACTATCAGGTCACTAGATTCAAAACTATCAAAATGTGATATTTTATCTGAATTTGTTAGTAGGCGTTGTTATCGTAAAAAAGACTCAATAGAAATAGAGATCATAAATGACGAAAGAATTGCCATCTAGGTATCTTTGGTAGAAAGATTTGCAATTCAGGCTTGACAAGCTTTGTCGAACAAATGGGTGTATCCTTGTTGAATCCACTGTTGAAGGAAATGGTTTGAGATTCTCCCTAGGGAGGAGGATCCTTTAAGGATTTGATGGAGTTAAGGAAACTCGAATATCTAAGAGATTCGGGACTTCCAAGATATAAAGCATTTAGAGGGTATTTGCTCTTCCCCAGAAGAAAAAGATACAAAGGGGAATTGGGAGGAGTAAGGCATGTGGTCATCAACACTTTAAAATAAGGAATGTAGCCTGGCGACTCGCTTGGAGGACAGGCACAGGCACCTTCTGTTAGTTGGAAATAACCCCTATTTTGGTGAGGTTATCCTATAACCGATACCTATGATCCAGGCAGGCCTGCTGGTTGACAAGTCAATGGAGGTAACGGGGTCCTATTATTTCTTGTAATTCAACAGTATAATGCTGTAATCTCATGATTGAGGCTCTCGAGTCGTCCGCATGCCACAGAGAATCTAAATGCAAACAATCCGGTCCTAGGAACAGTGAAGCATCGGAAAATCTCTGAGAAGAAAAGTGTTTATACACTATTTAAATCCTCGGATCTAGTATTTGGGGACATCCTCAATCCAGTATCCATGACACATTAGATTTTCCTCACGACGAGTCTCATCCCGTGTTCCGGCACCAACACCATCCTGAAAACCGGGGAGTGTGGTATTCGGGAGACAGTGAGAACGAGAACCGGGACAGGACAAGGGCAAGGACGATCTTCATCTCCAGCATTGCGAAAGTCTGTCCCAGGCACAACCTGCTCCCGTACCCGAACGGTATGTATGCCTGAGGATGCTTGCAAGCCTCGGACACCCCATCCTTGAACCTCTCTGGCTTGAACTCGTGGGCATCCGGACCCCAATTCTCGGGGTCCCGGTGCAGTGCGGGGATCGATGTCCAGACGATGACGCCTTTGGGCACGACGATCTCTCCCAGCTTCATCTCTGTCATGGCTTCTTTCGGCAGTATGATCCCGGGGCAATAGAGGCGCAATGTCTCTTGAATCACCATGGTCAGCTGCACAACGAAATTCACCAAGAGAAATGAGCCATAAGAGTCATGATAACGCCACGGAGGACTAACTATCGACCATTAAGGCGACCGTGTTCAATCTTTAAGATGCGGTAACTTAACGTGTAAAAGGTTTTCAAATGGAAAGTATAGAACTGATCCGTTGATTTGAGTTCTTGCAGGGTTCCCAGTCCGTTAGGCCGAGCCTGTGTGAGGTCTAAAAGCCGAATCATACAACACTTACGACTTTAAGCTTCCGAAGCGTCTCGAAGTCTAGGGAACCACGATGACAAAGTCGATCTCCGCAGAATTCCAAGATCTCAGCACGGATGCGGTCCTGCCACTCCGGGTGCACTGCAAGCAGCATCAAACTCCAGGAGATGGTCGTAGCTATCGTCTCGTGACCTGCAAAGTAGATATTCTTGCAACTATCCACGATGAAACTATGCGCGCTTTCTCATTCATGGTGCCATCAGCATCAGCACTCTCAAGGATCATTTGCAACAGGTCCTTCTCAGGCTTTAGAGCCTTCCGGTTTTCTTCCTGGCGAGCTCTAACCATCTTCAGTATAAGCGAGTCGACCTCTTCTCTTATCCGCCATAAGTCTCTGTTCGCCTTGGAAGGAAGAAATCTAGAGAATGTCGTAGAAGGGAATATCCTTTACCAATACAATCCATCTGTTTAGTTCAAGGAGACCAAACATCAAGAGAACTACCTACCCAAGATTGTGGAATCCAAACAATCGATCAGGTTTCGACAAGGCATGCTGAAGGGTCCTCAGTTTAGCGAAAATCTGCTTACCTTCCGAGTAAGAACTGCCGAAACATGCCCTTGCGATGACATTGGCGGACAGACTATTCAAGTCTTCAATTATATGCATGTCAGCCACTGTCCCGTCACTCTGTAAAATCATACTTTCCCATTTCTCGATCATTGCCACGGTCGAGTCCACCATCAAATCCATCATGCCCTGCATACAAACCATCTCCCGTTTCATGTTGCAGCAGTAAATACATTTTTGTGCTATAGGATCATCATACAATGTGGTCGAACGTCAAAATACCTCATTACCAAATCCATATACACCAACTGAACAGATCGAGCTCAAGTCAGTATCATTTTACCTTAACTTTGTCGAGGAAGAATTGGGGAGCAATTAGTTTTCTCTGAGAAGCCCAGTTTTGTCCGGTGGCCCTCAGAATGCCCTTGCCGAATAAAGGACTCGGCTTCTTTGCTATGGTTGAGGGCTTATCCAAATCCAAAGGCTTATGTAAGTTCAGGAACTTGACTAAATCCGGCCTATTGATGTACAAATTCAGCGTCTGGCTTGTCGAGTACATGTACAGTGAGCCTACATTGAAAAACCAGCACGTAAGTCTGGGATGGAACAAGCTCCAGGCCGTCCTCTGAATTCATCAGAGCGGACACTAGGGCATGTTAGGGAAATTCATGTAAGATCTAAAATGTTGAAGCCATCAATTACGTCAATGGTATCTGAAAATTCACTGGCCAGTGAATATGGCCATCCGTATTACCATTAAGAGAACCAACGACCTCCAAGTGATCTACTGATGCTTCTGTGATAGCGCAACTTCGTCTGACATAATTGTAAGGCTAAAGCAAGCAGTCATGGGTTGGAACATCAGGACATCGTTGCTTAAAAAACGAGTGAGTAGTAATAAATGAAATCAAGCAACGAATTCAGGGATGACATCTTCTTGTCTGGTAAATGAAATAAGTGCGGTCTAAGTTTTTTTTTTTTTTTTTTGAGCAAAGCGGTCAAACAGTTGATTGGAAGCTAAATGGCTCTCTAGATCACCTATCTTGTTATGGTCAATATTCGACTGGGCGATTGCTGCATTGAGTGATACTAAGTTCGTCGTCGTCGTGGCAGTGCTTTGACTGGTGAGCATGCCAAGGTAAATATAGTTGTCGATTTGAGGACAGCAAACTCGTGATGGAGTGAATTGTCGGATCTCATCGGTCCAGTTTCAGACAGGAGCCATGTCATCTCACAGACTTGCAGTAAAACACAAGTAGCCACGTTTCACGAGAAAACGCACTCCGGTCAGCGGAGATGACGACTCTATACCAAATCGTTCTAACAGAAATGAATCCATGAACCTATGGCGGCGCGGAAAATGACAAGGGCCCGTGACTTACGGACTCAACATGTGCTTGCTCGCCGTAAAATATGACAGAATAAAAGTACGCATTAATTCTTCCCTAGAAATCCATGACGAAGAGCAGCGAGGCATTACCGTAAAGACCAGCCCAGTGGTGGAGATACGGGAAGATGGAGCGAGTCCAGTCGTCGGAGATTTGGCCTCGAGGGAGCGGTTCCGGCTTGCACCGGGTTGCAATGCTTCGCATCTCGGCAACGTTGCCGTGGAAAAAGTGTGGCGGCGGTCCGGTCACGCCTTGTGCCGTGAGCTTCCTCCTCAGCTTCCTGTGATTCAGCCACAGTATGTTGCACCCGTGAAGCACGAGGCTGCATACAATCATCACCCCAAAGGACCAAATTATCTCCATCAGGAAGAATCCTTCCATTCTCTCTCTCTCTCTCTCTCTCTCTCTCTCTCTCTCTCTCTATCTGTGCAAACTGATCTTGAAATGGCAAGCAATTGATACTGAGCAACCTAGGATTTTGACTAAAAGTTGTTGTTTGATGTCAAATTGACGTGTCACTTTATAAAATAATCTTAGCATTTCCTTTCATTAATAAAGGGTTTGGTGCATCCGATGTTAGGAAAGCAGACAATGCGTAAAATATCTTACTATTTAAAAAAAAAAAAAAAAAACTTTTTCGTTTTTTCGTCCCATGGAGCCGGCCGTTCCTGAATAACAAACATTTTTTCCCCTTTTTTTCTTGATGCGTTGATTTGGACCTGAGCAGGTCTTTAAAAGGCTCGCGATTTAAGTAGAAACTCATATTTTAATTGCAATAATTTCATCGACTAGGCAAGTATTAAATTATGAAACAAGCAATGATACAAAAATGGGCATCTTGTGCTCGTCTTGTCATGTGTGAATTTGGATTCTCTCATTAACTTTGTATTTCCCAGAGATTGACCGCGCCGACCGAATCCTTCAGCTCAATTAGCGGACAACCCGAAGTCATTATCTAGAGCTCTAAAATAATAAAAAGATTCTATTTTCCCTTAAACGCCGCAGTTGAGGGGCCATTACTTTATTAATATAACTACCTTTTTTATATGTAGTCTACAAATTAGTAATTTTTGTGCTAAATTACCCACATATCTTTATATAACTCACCAACCGTCGAATGTACCAATTACTTACCAGGATTAGAATGACTTACTAACTTTTGTCAGATTAAATTACCAACTATTTTCGGATCATCAGCTTTAGTTTTATTTATTAACCACAATTTGCACAATTTTGTTATATTTTATCAACTTCTCTATTGAGTTGTCAATTTTTTTTTTTTTTTTTGGTCTTGATTAGCAGCCCATTACATTTATTAACTCTGTTTTCTTTTTTTCTTGACATATCGAACTAAATTAACGCCAACTTTTGTCCCATTAAATAATCAACTAGTATTGTGTTACCAAATTTAAAAAACTTGCTGATGTTTATCTAACATTTTTAAATTACAAAAATCCTATTACTTAAGTTTCGTTTGTTTCACAGAAAATAACTTTCAGGGAAAATATTTTGACGTTCATTTCATGGAAAATAAATTAATCAAAGAAAAGTTTACCACTATTGAAAAAAACACATTCAAAAGTTAGGAAAGTGTTTTCCATAACTTCTTTCACCTCATATTCTTTCACTAGACACATTTTCCTCTTCTTTTTTTTTTTTTAAATTGAGTTTTCAATTTTTTCCTTTCCTTTTTCTTCCCTTTTCTTTTTCTTCTTCCTTGGTAGACCATAGCAGCAGCCTACGACCGGCCACAAGCCAACTCCAACCTTGTCATAGACCAATGAGCTCCTTGCCGACCTGTGGCAAGGTACGGAGGCTTTGCCTCGCCCAAGACTAGATCGATGAGGGCGAGGCTGAGAGGATGAGGCTTGAGCTTGTTGGCCTCGATGGAGCTGGGGCTCACTTGGATCTGGCAATCCCCGTCTTGGTTGGTCGCTAGGTAGTCACCATCGTTGATGTAAGCTAAGGAAGGAGGAGGAAGAAGGAGGAAGGAAAAGAAAAAAGGAAAAAAGAAAGAGAAAGATTAAAAATAATGAAAATTCGATTTTTTTTTTAAATAAAAAAATTTAATTTAATTTTAAATAAATATATATATAAATTAACATTCAATTTTTTATTTAATTACAAAAATTGAAATTCAATTTTTTGGGTATTTTTTTCCCTAAATCATATAATAGACAATGAAAATATAGTCATTTTCTTGGCTTTGAAAAATATTTTTCGAAAACGTCATATTTTTCGCAAATGAATGGACCCTCATAAAGCTTTGTTTGCAATTTTTAGCAACGTTTTGGATATACCAACTGTTGTAGAAATTACCAATAGTGATTTTATTAACCTTTTCTCTCGTTAAGCTATTGACCAATTTCTTTTATTATCAACTTTCAATTGAGTTACTCAACAAACTCATTTCTTTTAATAACCAAATTATCTTATTCGTTACCAGGATTTATTTACCCTTCTTAATTATGCCTCAAAATTCACCGACTCTTGCACGAAGTTATCGACTTTAATTTGAGCGATTCATCGAACGAACTGTCATTTATCAAGTAAAACCGGCAATCTCAATGGATTGGGCTTGGCCGATTGGATCAGGCTAAGGAGTGAGGAAAGTGATGCGTTTCTTCTCGTCCTCGGATTAATCAAAATTTCGCGTAGATATCAACGGACACGGACACGGACACCGACCTACGGACCAGAAACATCCCACGTTTCAAACGAGCGAAAAAAAGAAAAGAACACTTGCTCAAAAAAAAAAAAAAAAGAAAAGAACAAACACCAACTTTTGTCGGAGAGACGACAACATTAAAAAAAATTTTCCAGCACTAAATGCTCACGTGGCCTCTGGAGTTGACTTACGGAACTATTCGGGATTGCTGCTTGAAAAAAACGATGTTCAGCTTGTTTGCGCGATCACTTTTTCGAAAATAAAGAGAGGTAGCGTTCTCGAGAGCAATTTAGAGGTTGTCTTGATCGCATTCGGTATTTGTCCAGATAGATTTACGTAACTTGTAGGCTATACGGGTGTGGATAGGTCTCAATCCAACTTGAAAATCAAACCAAATCAGTTAATTTCGGGAGGTTTTTGAAGGGGACAAATTTCACATAAGAAACTAGATCGGTAGGACTACCTAAGGCTTCTTATATTTTTTTTTTTATTTTTTAAAGCAAACCTTTATTAAAGAATTATGCTTTTCTTTTGATATTGGGAAATTCCCACTCGCAAGGAATGGAAAAAACTGAAAAATAAAAGTTGAAGTCACTGATTTTGAGTTCAATTTTATAACCAGATTGGACATATCGGTCCAATCTCAATCCGAGTGGACTAGTGCCTGGTTTAGCTTATTTTCACAATTGCTTTTTTAAACATGATGAGAGGTAATATTCTCGAGAGCAAGGGGATTGTCTTGATTATATTTGGTATTTTTTCAAATAGAAGTTATGTAACTCCTAGACTATAGGGTGTGCATTGATTTTAGTTTAACTCAAATTGAACCAAACTGATGGACTAACCAGGGTTTTCAATTTTTTTTAATTTTTTTTACCTTGAGGCAAATCCTAATTATTAAATTATTTTTTCTTTTAATATTAGCAAACTCACCCTTAGAACAAATGAAACAATAAAATAAAATAAAATAAAATCATCGGTTTCAAAACCAATCCTAGAATCACCAAGTTCGGTTCCACAAACTAAGAATTTACTTTACCCGGTTTGGTTCCCATTTCTAGGTGTGGGAACTAACTCGACGAACGTAGAAATCAATTACTATTATTTGATTATGATTGAACTATAATGTATCTGAAAATCGCAAAATTACTATTACCCTGAAAAGAAATATAACGAGATTTATCACCCATTAGGAAATTTAGCTAATTCCACTCTCTCCCACTTTCTTCACCGTCCACGGTAGTTGAATGAAAACGACGGTCATCGTCTTCCGCCGGAATCATTCAACGCACCATTAATTTTCCACGGCTCGGCTTCGAAATCCGCCGCCGAACTCAGTCACACCACGAGCTCGGCCGAGAGTCAAGAGGCCGTTCGGTCAACGATCTTTACGGAATCCCTACGGATCTCTCTACTCGTCAAAAGCAGCAGACGTTTCTTCTGATCAACGCACGAACTTGCTATTACCAGAACGAATTATAATTACCCATGGAAAATACCAGAACTAAGAAAACAAGAAGAGAATCCAACGTGGGTAACCATGGACACGATCATCCTGTTGGCACGTTTGCCAATTATTACAGGCGGAGGCATTTATTACAACGGGAAGAAGAAGAACCGAGAATTCTAAAGGCGCTCCTACGAGCTCTTCACCAGGACGCTCCGCATCATGTCCTTGAACTCGAAGAAGTCGACACGGCCGTCGTGGTCCCGGTCGACGGAGTTGATCATCTGCTTGACCCGCCCGATCTCCTCCCCCTCCGGCAGCCCCAGCTTGGCCAGCACCGTCTGCAGCTCCCCGGCGCTGATGAACCCGTCGCCGTCCTCGTCGAACACCTTGAACGCCTCGCTCAGATCCGCCTCCTCCCGCGACGGCGACCCCGCGGCCTCCGCCTCGTCTCCTCCGAAGAAGGCGTCGTCGATGGACCGGTGGAGGGTCACGAAGTCGTCGAACCGGAGGCCGTCGCTCCCGGGCCTGATGTGGGAGCGGAGGATGGACTCGAGGTCGGAGAGGTCGGCTTCGAGGCCGAGGAGGGCGAGGGCCTTGGAGAGCTCCTCGGCGGTGATGAGGCCGTCGCCGTTCTTGTCGAAGAGGTCGAAGATGCGGCGGAGGCGGAGGGAGTTGAGGCTCGGGGAGTGGAGGCGGAAGGAGGCCGACTTGGCGCCGAGCGCGGGGCGGCGAGAGGAGGAGGAGCCGTTGGTCTCGGTCGCCGGAGCAACGTCCATGATCGGAGCTCGGTTTCTTAAGGAGCAGAGCGGTGGCCGGTGGACGATGATGGATCGTGGAGTGTCTGCGCATAGTATCGTGTCATTGAAAGTGGGATTTTTTATATGGGCATGTGGAGCACGACGACGCGTTTGACCCTTCTTCCCATTTCTCTCTTCTTCATTTCCTCGAACGAACGACAAGCGAACACGTTTTTGCCTTTTTTTTTGGGTAATTTCGCCGTCGTTTCTCCTCCGCTTTAAAGCCGTTTTGGGTTCCATTTTTCCTCCGAAAGTTCGACGCGCACGTTGTACCCGATTGCGATGGGACAGACATATAAACCTCACCCGTGGATATGAATTCGGGCTCACCGCGTGCGCTAAAGAATTTCCCGCTGCTACCGTAAAGCATTCAATTTGATGAGAGATTGAGTTTGTTTTTGGATAGTTAAGAGTTTGAGATTCTAGAAAGGTTGTCGCGACTGCGTCCGCTTCTCGTTGAGATCCAAGGCTTTGAATTCTCCTTATTTTTTATTCCCATTGGGTACACGTACACCCGAATATCTCTCGTTAATATAGGAGCAGCAATTTTCCATCGGCCGCGACCGGTTGACCCGATCAAGCTCACCCCATTTGACCCATGCCTATGTGCGCGACACTAGAAAGCGCAAAAGAATAAAAAAATCCGATTCGAAGAGATCATTTGCCAAGTCATCAACTCCTGTCAATTTGTGAAAATATTTTTATTGAGCGTGTCACACAAATAGGTCCTGTCATTAAAAATTAAAAAGTTGAGATAATGTCAAAAGAAACAAAGATGTGAAGACAAACAACTTTATAAAGTGTAAAAAACAAATATTCGAGCAAAGATCACCAAAAAAAAATATATTCGAGCAAGGGTGGACCCAACAAGAACATTCCTAACCGTTGGTTTTCTTCCCCTTCCATTGATCATTCAATTTAAGTTACATTATTTAGCGGTCATCATTAAGCGAGATCGAACTGGGATTTAAATTCGATGCTAAATCTTTTCCCGAGCCCATCACAATAAAATCTAAACATACACAGATCTTCGAACCGGGCCGGTTTTGCTCAGGCCGAGCCGAGTCCAGCTAGACTTTCTCTCGCCGGATGCCACTGCCCAAGCCTATCCAAAAGATCTCCGTACGGCGCCGTGCCCCTGATCTAATCTAAAGTCTAATATCTACATCGCGCTCGCTTGAATTCCGGACGATGGAAGCTTTCGGTCCGAATGAGCAAATTGGTCAGCATCGGCGACGCATCGAATTACATCATCCGACATAAAAAGGGAACCCGAGGCAACGCGATTTCCTGAATTTCTCCGAACTCGGCGCGGGAACCAAGAAACGCGTCCCCCGCAGACCTTTCGTGCATCCTCACCGTCGATCGGTCCGCACGGAAATTCGAATCCGACGGACCAGACGCGAGCGGCCGGGGTGGGGGGAGGCACGCCGTGTCCGTTTTCTCCTCCGCCTCCTCCCGCTTGCTGCCGAAACGACAAAGCGGGGAGCACCGCCCGCCTTCGAGTTACGACCCTCTTTTGCTGCTCGAGCTGGGCTGGCCATCGACGCTTTCCTTATCCGTGTTCGCGCTGCCGCTTCGAAACTCCCGCAAGAACCGAGAAGAAGACGATCCCCTCTCCCCCGAAAACCCTCCCCGTCTCGGTCGAGTTCCCGAAAGAGGACGAGGGTACGTCTTTCCTTGATTTCTTTCTCTCTCCTTGCTTAGCTGAGTGGGTGGAGATTACTGCTTCTCGTTTCTCTTGGTGGGTTTTTCTCTGGGTTCGCGAAGCTTCGACCTTTCGTACCAAGTTCCGAAATTTCCCCTTTGCGCTCGCGCCGTTCGAGCTTTCCCGTCGCGGGTTGATGTTTTCTTTCGAAAAAAACTGTTTTTTGCTGCGTTTTTTTAAAAATTTGGTGGGTAATCTGCGTTGCTATTGGTTCTCTTGTGTGGGTAGAAGAGAACTAGGGTTTCCATAGCGACAGAAGCAATTCGTTGTTTTCGGTGTCTTTGTTTCCAGGAGCAGAGCACTTACCCTTCGTTGTGCTTTTTTAGCAGCGATTGTTTACTTCATTCTGGGTTAGAATGGGTTCTGGAGGAACGGCGGATTTTGCTGGGGACTGTGGAGACCTCATTTGTGGAGAGTCTGCGAAAAAGTTCAGTCTTTTAGGAGTTATCGATGCTGATAAGCAGGTCTTGAAGCAAATTGCTGCTGTCGGCAACGAGGATGGAGATAATCTTGGGCCGAATACTCCTGATACGGACAGAGAGGATGGGGACACTTTTGTGAGCCTCAAATACCCCCTTACTCTGCCAGAGATGACCTCGGAAGTAGATGTCCTCGATTCCTTGAGGGAAAACGATGATCAAGCGCTTCCTCATGTCGATCAGACCAGTAGCCCGCACACGCCTAAAGACAACGTCTTTGACCCATTTGCACCTGGTCCGGAAAATTTGTTGCTGGCACCCCGATGTGACAAGCGCCTCGATGAATGGAGAAGCAGCGTTGCGCGCCGTCTCAAATTTGGGGGCTTCGGTAGTAGCTTGGAAGATCGAATTGATGTGGACTGTTCGTGCACTCCATCCGACAAAGAGATTGTTGATTCAGTGTACAATATCGTCTTGGAAGTTGTTATAATGAACCGGATGGAAGAAGTTTCTGCTAGCATTTCAGACTGGGATTTCTCTAAATGCAAGACTCCTCATTCACCGCCCCTTTTGAATGGCATTGCTGAGACCTGCCCTGCCGCTCCCATGAAGGCTTCAATGGCGTCGAGGAATACCAGTTTGGGCACGTGCAGAAAGCTTCAGTTTTGATCACTATTTGGTTCTCGTAGGCTTGACTTAACAGCGGTACTAACTTCATTAAGTAAATGTGCTGACTGTGAAACTCTAATCTGTCAGCTTTTCCAGTAGCTTTTTGTTCTAGGAAGATGTCGTAATCAAATAACGCGTCTGTCTTTACTCTTTGCCCAATATGCTTATGCTGCTTAGTTGTACAGTTAACTTATGTTATTGGCATTGCATTCTGGCAAACTTGCTCTTTTCATTGAAGTATAGCATCGTGTGATCGTTCTTCAGCGAGTATCATTTTTGCTGGTCGCATGAGGTTGAATTTATATCACACCTGAATTTACTAGCCTTTAATGTTTTCGTGTTATTACTTAATGGATAGTTCATTTAGGTGATTACAGAGTACAGATCTTTCTGCGTAGATATCGCTTTGAAAAGATGCCTTGTTTGGTTAGCGAAAATGTGACTTTGCAGAAGTTACAGGTCCCATTACTGAATCGATGATGAACAAAGGCGTGTGCCTCTGGACTCTGTTGAAAGCCCTCTGTCTCTCGTGTCAAGACTCGAGAGCAGTGACTAGTTCTAAAAGGTCAGGTTTTGCTTCAGGAAGCAGTTCGAATGTGGACAGAGCTAAAATGCTATTCCTAATCTTTTATTGTAAAACAGCCAACATGACGTATGAAACCAAACTCGTTTCGATAAGTAATTACTTTGTGTGATTTATGATAACTTGATGGATCGTACCACTCATTTATGAGAAAGACAAGCATCCTTTATCACTTAGGGAGTTGCAATGAGTGCCATTGGAAGAATTTTAAATTACTGAGGGAAGAGAATATCTGCAGGGTAAAGTTTATTAAACACGACAAAGAGATCATGCATGACGAATGAACCTCTTTCCCTGAGGCATATACTAATCCATTCAGACAAAAACTCTTGCTCGAAACAAAGTCAAAACTTGGTCTCGTACTTGCAATCCTGGCTCTGAATCGTCATCGCCGGCACTCCGATTGTGTACTGGCACTCCGACGTCGCCACCACGTGCCTCCTCAACACCTTCCACAGCCTCACCCTTCCTGGGATGCTTGTCCTGCTTTTGACCACGACTTCCCCACCCAAAACATCCCTCACCAGCGACGCCACGTCCTCCGCCATTACTTTGTCCACCTCCAGCATCAGCCTGCAAGGCATCTCTGCCGACTTCCTTGCGGGGATCTCCCCTGGAAGCAGCTCTGCCTCACCGACTTGTCCGCCTCGGTACAAGACGATGCTCTTGCCGGGCCCATGCCTGAAGCTGAAGTGGTTGCGGTTGTGGATAAGGAGGATGATGTTGAGGGTGACGTTGAGCTCGATCTTCAGGACAGGAAATAAGGTGACTTGCGGAGAGATGCCGCTGAGGGTGGCAGAGGCTACGCTGACCGTGGGATCTCTCGGCTTGAGGAGGGTGAGGGAGAGTACAAGAGCAACAACGGAGAGGAGGAAGAGGAGGAGGGGCACTGCGAGCAGGAATACAAGGCAACGTCGTCCTCTGAGGGAGTTTCGGCCTTCGGCAGGGAGACCTTGGTCGTCCTTTTCAGTGTTCATGGCTCATTCATGGGTATTTGTTGCTCACGAGATAGAGACAGATAGGTTGGGAGTAGAAATGACAACGGGAAACAATCTGAGGCGGAGAGATGACGGGATATAAAGAAAATGACAAAGGACATTGCCCGATGCACGCTCATGAAGACAGGTTTTAATGGAGCGGTGGGAGGTTGGAACTTTGAATGCACCCGATCACCTACCAAACTGTTCGAGAGCATGTTGTACATATGAGAACGTGTTTCAGGAATACAATGTATACACGACAATGCTACCGTTGCTGGTCCATGGCAGTGGCCTATGGAAATAGGCGACAGCAAAGAGATGGACGTAGCCATAGCCTGGCATGCATGATCTGTGATGCGCAACTTGATATTCAAATGCTCTGAAAAGGGTAAGGTTGATATTTACAAACAATAGATGTTCCATCATCCAATAGTGAGTAAAAATTTCGTCAAGCTGGCGGTGGATCTAATTACTATCCCTCTTACAAGTTGATATTCAAACCGAGCTCCTCGATACCCCCTGGAGCACCCCGTGATTTGAGTAATCGTTTGAACTTGACTAAAGTCAAGTCAATCAAAACCGAAAGAGTGAGCCAGTCACGTGAGCTTACACAGAACCGAAATCAAAGGCAATTAATCAAGAAGGTGGTGGGCCTGTTTGCAAATAAGAACACTTGACCCTACGCGAAGCAGGGTTTGATCCTCTCTCACGATGCCTTAAAATGAAATTTCTGGAAGAATAAGATGGAGGATGAAATCGGAGCCTTCTTCACCCGTGGTGTAATGTCTTCATCGGAATCCACACATATTCACAGATGCGTAATAGAATTTGGGCTCAAATCACATGAAAAATTTCTACAATGATTAGCACAGTCAATCTCTCATATTCTTAGGCTTGCCCATGAAGGCTTTATAAGCAGTACTCACCATGCAAGTACTGCTGTCCAACGTCATTTCCAGAGAGTTCCAGATAATCATCAACGAATGGCACTAATCATTGAACCAAGCAACTTCAGAGCTTATCTTGGTCATGCGTCCCCTATTTTCATGGTGCTTATGCTGGCATGCTGGCTTCCGGTTATGTTTATAGTAAGACAGGACAGGCGAGACAGAGCACGACCGGACAACTGAATCATCCTAAAAGCTGTGTCTAACTATGCAGCATTCACACTTTTTTTCTGCTACTCAGAAGAACTACAATCATCATCTAACAAATAGCCCTTGGCTTTCAGAGTTACTTGCTATGTAGGCATAGACAGATGCCCGAATTTGCTAGAGAAACTATGCAAAAGCCCACAACACCACTATAAGCAAACACGGGACATATGTAAGCTGCGTGCAAAATCATTTATATGTACTTTGATCTCATCAAATTTCATTGACACATTGTTGTTTTCTTTACCATCTGTATGGTTGATGAAGGACTCGAATTCTACTGGAGTTTGACATGCACAATAACTTCAGATCTACCAAGATGTTCTTGTAGGGGAAGTAGTGCTCCATTAAGACTGGAAACCATTGTTCATGCACACTTTGAATGGCCGTAAGATTTACTAGTGCTACACACTCCAGTTACTAGATATGTGAAGATCGCCTTCACATGGACAAGTAAAATTTCACTGGGCATTCTATAGAGCCAACAACAAGTCTAGCAAGTGTATTCATCCAGCAATCAAGATATCACTGGATCAATCAAACATGCAAAGTCACTTGCCAGATCGGACTCTAGATCCAGTTAAATGCAAAAACATAGCCAGACAGAAAACAAAATTGTAATGACCAACACAAAAAACTCAGTCATCTTCTACATCAACTACTGGTTCAGAGATAAATTCTACTTCCTCCAAGCTTGCAGGAGGTTATTACTTCTTACCAGGGAGGCAATGTGCTAATTTGCAGTACTTCTCAGCAAGGACAGATCATAAATACTAGCAGATACCAACCAAAATGACTGAGAAGTGGCATCTAGATCCTAAGTTCCATAACCCAATGAAGGCAAAGAAATATTACAACAGCTACTTCAATTAAAAACAAGCTTTGAAAAAAAGAGTGCCTAAATTTCATCGAATCCCACACAGCACTGCCGATTCAAGAAGATGAAGTCAAAACAATGATGAGCTATTTTGCTAGAAAATCTCAGTACAAGATTGCTTATCAAACTGGGATGTCAAATATAAGAATCAAGTTCAAGGTTAAAAGAGATGCTTATTGATGTGGGATGTCAACTATAACAATGCCCTGCTATAGCAACTAGACAATAAACTATATTTATTTTATTGGTTTTAGGAATGAAACTAGTAAGATACATGAGAATAAGCTTGTGCTTGTGAGGTGTCAAATCCATTTAAAAACTGGCGACAGCAATCCATGGTTTAACTAAAAAAATTCATAATTTTACAACACCTTTGATTGACAAAACAAACATATGAAGTCAAAACACTTGAATATAGATATAATCATGGTCTGGCTGGACAGAGCTGCAAGTTTCAATCTAGGACATGTTTATAGATTATCACGCTAGTCTCATTGCTTTGCACTAAGTCAGATTCACCTTGTATCCTGTTAATATAAAATTATTCACCTGTTGAGAACCTTCATATTTATATCTTCTTTGCCTTAAAGAAAACGTGTAGACTCTGGCACCTAGCATTTCTGCTGTTAGAACAACTTACGCAAAACTGGCCAACAACAGAATGATTTACATCACACAAACTGGCATCTTAAAGATACACAAACAAAGTTGCAAATTCTTTATAAATTCCATGATATCATAATTTAAATTTTTGTTTCAGCCCAAGATATGAAAAAGCAAAACTTGGTCACGCATCAAATAACTTTCTTTTATCAGTCATTAATGAGACAACTATAATAGCATATCAGCAATTCAGAGGCATAACACAAAAACACGCCCTTCCATGCTAATCGACGATAAAGCCAAATTACGCGCTTGAAGTCATCTTTGGGTTGAACGATAGGACAGAGCAGCCTACTTGAAGGTACCTTCAGTAACGTATATGAAACAATTCGATGCAATTCCAAAATTTCTTTCTTTAACTGCTAAGCAGTGAGAACATAATTTGAGAAATTGTCCTACTTAAAGGAAAACTGTATCCAGTATATTGTTTGTCTCCTTCTTAATTGTCCATATATGCCAAAAACAGTGCATTGCAAATGCAACTGCAGGTCTGCATTCAAGTACATCTGATAAATCTAGCAACTTTCGATATTGCAGATAATGCCAAAATATCCTGTATGAAATTGATATACCCGGAGGCAAGGGAGACATGGATTGCAAAACAACAACTGATTCGAATCTAGAATCAGCACAAAATCTCTATACCCCTCATAACTAACCTATCCCAAAAAAATATCCCCTCGGAAAAAAGAGTGAAAAAGAGGCCAAAGAAACAGAGACCCGTGTGCAACATAAAATCCTAGAAGCAACCAACATAGACATCGATCAATTACAACTTGGTGTCAGAGCTACAATGTTGAATCCCCACAGTGTTATTGGACAGAAACAAATTCAAATCGCAGGAACTTGTGGAAACCACATGGACCTTAAACAATCCCATGAAGGTCACCTTACCAGACATATTCGTGTACGTGCTGATGGGCAAGACCCTGGACAGGTAGTCCAAGTACGCCTGCGACTTCGATAGGAACCGGTCCGCCATCACAGTGAGCGTCAGGTTCATCTGCTTCGTCTGGTCGGCCCCTATCTCGCCCGCGGGGATCGGGACCTCCCCGACTTGCTCTCCCCTGTAATTCAACAAGCAAGTGCTGTTCTCATACTTGAAGCCGACCTTGTTGGGGTTCTTCACCGAGACCTCGATGTCCAGGGTCACGTTCAGGTCAAACCCGACAGGGGCGCCTTTGAGCGACACCCGCAGGTTCTTGAACTTCGCCGAGCTCACTTTGGTCTCGGCGCGCTTCGCCTTGAACACGGTGAAGGCCAGGATCACGATCAGCACCACGATGAGGGCGAGGACCGCCACCAGCGCAATGCAGACGTTCCTGCATCGGTGGCTCCGCCTGGGAGGTGCCGGCGGCTTCGCGGGCTTCGGTGCGGATTCGACGTCCATGGGGGAGCTTCGAAATCGATCGATCTCACTGAGAACTTCCAAACGACCCCAGAGGAGAATCAAATGGGCGTCCTAAAGCTCAGAGAAGTTTTGGGTCCTCAGGAATGGAGTCAAGAAGCGAAATTGATGAGAGCAGGTCGTCGCGGAGTCGATTTGAGGGCGACCCTTTGTCCCTTTCCTTTCTCCGGTGGCGTTTGAGGATAGGAGAGTCGAGCGTGAGGAGAGGTGTGGCGGTGGGATAACTTTTCTCTCTCTTCCAATCATTGATCTTTTCTTGTTCCCGAGAAAGTGGGCGCGATGGAAAAAGTAGGAAGAGAGAGGAAGCGAAGTTTAGGAAGAAAGAGATGGAGAGAGGGAGAGGGGAAGAGAGAAAGGGACGCCAGTAGATAAGAGGTGTAGCCGGGAAGCCGAAATCGAAATCCATGGACGCGCCAGGCGAGAGACAGACAGGAGAGAGAGAGAGAGAGATGGGATTGCCGTGTGAGAGCACCGTCTTCCACTGAGGAACTAAAGGCGGGCATACGCGCATGTGGGGAGGAAAAGTAGTTTGCAGGCAAAAGTACAATACATGTCTCAAAACTTAATACTGATGATATTTAAATATCAAAACTTTCAAAAGTTATACTTAAATGCCATTTTTTCTCAAATAAGATATTTAAGTGTCAATTCTAGAATTTGATGCGTCTTATTTTTAATTATATAAGTCGCCTACATGACTTGCCAGAAAGCTAAGTAAACATAGAAGAACAAAAATGACATCATTTTGCTTGTTATATTTGAATTTTAATAAGCTCTCGCTAAACAAGTGCTGCAATATTTTTTTAATTTAGTTTTAAATTTAATTTAATTAATATTTATATTAAAATTCAAATTAAAAGCAAGACAACGTTGTTTTTTGCTTATTTAACCACATCAACATGCGAAACAATATCGTTTTGCACTTATTTCGCTAGAAAAATGCGACGTTGGCATTTTGATCGAAATTTCTCATTGTTGGAACTTAAGTGATCCTTCCTTTTTTTTTTTTTTTTTAATTTTGGCACTTAAATATACATATCCAAAATTTTGGCATTTAAGTGTACTCCCATATTAAATTTTAGCACTCTCCACGGTATAATTGGCCAATGATGGAGTGGTAAAATGCTGGAATTATCACATAAATAGTTATGAATTTTACTCTAATATATACTCTCATATCCGAACTTTTAATTTATTCGATATGATAATGTAATTTTTGTGCTCTTTCAATTGAATACTCGAATTATATGAAAATGTTTAATGACCCTAATCTTTGAACTTAAAGTAATGGAATAACAATATCGGACATTTTCATGTAGTATATGGATTAAGTTGAACATGTATTAAAAGTTCAAGGACTACATTGAGCAAACTTAGAAGTTCAAGAATAATATTGCATATTAGGCTAAATTTAATGGATTACATTGAACAAATTGAAAGTTCAGAGATGGCATGGCACATTGAACCAAAATTTAGGGAATATTTTGTGTCATTTTCTTTAAAAGGATTCGAATTATATGATGTGTTTATTTCATTGAAAAATTTTCCGTGAAAATCATTTTCAATGAAAACGATTAGTTTTTATTTGTTTAGTGATTTAAGGAAAATGATTTTCTTCTTGTTAGAGAAAAACAAGGGTCCCCGGGCCCTTACTAGCCATCACTAAGTCCATATGACCCCCAGCGATGCGTAGAGGGGATCACTTGATCAAAGGTCAGATCTAGTACGGGTCATGTGCCCGGAGTTTTATTTTTTATTTTTCCCAAAGTTTCCTTTGTTCTATTTTTTATATATTTTTTGTTTTGTAATATTTTTCAAAACCATTTTAAAGTTCAAATCCGTCACCATCTAACGAAGACTTACAAGCTACATTAGCATTTCTGTTTATAATTTAGACAAAAGGTCCAACTTGAAAAAAAAAAAACCCATATAGTTTAGGAAAAGTTCCTATTATGCCATTTTCCTCTAAAAAGATAATCGATTTGGTAGAGTAACTTCGTAAGCTCTCTAGAATCGTTTTTTTTTTCCTCGATAAGGATAACCTTTGGATCACAGAAGCAAGAGATTTCATCGTGAGATTTGAGTACAATAAGATGAAAACAAAGAACCACCAACTAATAGTTTTATAAATCCGTCTGTCACCATATTTTTCATAGAAATTAGTGGATAGATGGATCCGAGACGAAAAATCGATTTTCGAAGAGACCATGGAAAATTTTGTCAGCCGAATTATAATGCAACAAGATTCGACTTGGATCGTGATTGACGGATGCATTTGTTTTGATCATTCACGCACTTCGATCGGACATGAGGATGGCTCGTGTCATGAAAGGATGGAGATCAAACATGCGAATAACACGACACTAATGTTGAGAAGACATTCTCTTAGAGATTTTGAAAATTGACAAAATTTATCCAAAGTAAATACTTTATTTCTATGATAAGTATTTTTTAGGTGGAAAATCTAATAGGATATGATCAGACGATATTAATCATATCCAAAATCGTGACTTAATTACTTATGTGTCCTACCAAATGGCTAGAGACAATATTCTCGTACAATAACTAGTAGCAATTTGTTGGATTTCTTATCATATTTATAAGTTGTTCCAAAAGGAAAGTCTTCAAATTATCTATTGGAGATTCAAGCTTCCTAGAACAATCTTCTTGAGATGTTTTATTCTTTTTAAGTTAAGGCATTCGACTTATGGAAATCCGAACTGCTATATGGGCAGTAGAATTTGGGAAGCCTCATCCTCAGCGATCTTGACACTATTCGACTTTCCTGATGAGATTCAAACCAATGCGAAGATTGGATGGATTATCATATGTCCAACAGTCAACTTGCACTAGAAGGAGTATAAGAGGAGGTCTTGAAGCTAAGAGAACCCTCACATAAGAGAATCGAAGCTTGCAATTCCAAATTCTAAAGAGTCTTCTATGATCAAATCTATTTGTCTAAGTGAACTTAATTGTGTAATCTCTTAGAGGTCGAAAGTGTGTGAGAAGTGATACATATGAGCTTTAGATTATATAGCTCGGATCTTATAAAATTTGATTAGTTATTCTTAGTGGAATCCAACCAATAGGCTGTAGCGTAGGAGAGTAAACATAAATTTGCAAAAGTCAAACCACTATAATTTTTTATGTCCAATTCTCTATCTCTTACTTTGTTCTTTAAAAAAAATTTATTTTTATATAGTGTTTCACTTTTTTGAACTCTTTTTGTAATATTTCATCATTTCATAACCATTTGTTGGTTAGGTTCATTCCCACGTGAGTTTGAGCTCATATGGTAAGCCATATGGAACAAATCACTACTCAAAACCCAATAAAATAAAATTTCTCATTATCTGGCGATGCGAACAGGAAAACGACACGACGACATATCCACCATGCCATGTTCAACTACACGTACTTTACGAGAACGAATTTGAGTCCATATTAGTCATATGGAAAAATAAGATTTCTCATTATCTTTTATGTGATAGTTGTTAAGGACGTGAGTTAAGATACGGTAACAATAATAAATAAATAAAAAACAGAAAATCTGAGTTGAAGGTACAGCCTGATTTTTATCAAGCCGGTATCGAAAGTCAATTCGTGATTCAATTGAACTGAAATTTTGTCAACATATTCATGGCACACTCTTGTTGAGTTTGAATGATTTGATTTTCATTTGAAATTCCTTACATCAAGTTTTTCATAGGTTGAACAAAACCTACGTTTTTTGTGAGATTTATCTTTGATCTTTTGTAAAATTTATGCATATTGCCAAGAATAATGTTCTTGAAGTCTTTGTTGTATGTACCTTTAGTATTTATTAGAGAAGAACTTTGTTCATCCAATTTTATTGATAGTAAAGATTTTTGGATGAAATTTAGTCCCATGATTTTTTCTCCTCACACCAAAAAAGTTTTTCACGGAAAAAAATCACCTTGTATTTGCATGCTTGGTATTTATATTGCTTGAAATATTGTTTTCTAGGAAGCTTACATAAGAGGGGAGATTATGTTTTCCGTTGCATTAATCTTGAGATCATTCGAGTTGTTATCGTTCTCCCATCAAGCCTCTAAATTATTCGATAACTTTGATGAGGGTGGGCTCGTTATTGCCAGGAGCCTTGAATCCATGAAGATTACTCACGGTGGCAGCAACGTTGGTGAGCCCGGCTTTGGCCACACCCCGGCGGAACTTGACATGCGGCGCCAGCCCTGGCCCTCCGATCGCGATCGGCACCCAGCGCAAAAGGCACTCTGAAATCAGCCTCCGCATGAGCTTAAGATCACACAAAGGTACGCGGAAATATCAGACATTCCCGAAGCAGACTTTTTGGACACGAGCAATGATAATAGTCAATTACAAGAAATAGACTGTCGAGACTCACTGGCATCCACAGATTATTCGAAATGATCGGTTTGAAGATCACACCTGGCTTACCAATTACCAAAGTTGACTCCGACCACCTATTGTTTTTTTTCCACGGAAGAACCTCCAAATGCAGAATCACATAAAAATGTTTCCACAACCATATGCAGAATTGCGCAAATGGGAAGCCAAAGCCCACGTCATTTGCAGTGTCTCAAGGTTCATCCTCCTAGGAGAGGCCATTTTGATCCAACCATGTATTTGCTTTTGTAACAGTGCCTGAGTTCCGACGCAGATCGTTAATCTCATAGTGCTGAAACAAAACTTGCCAGGCAAATTGCGGCACACGCTTTTCTTTTTCCCCTCTTACATCCATGTTGTCCAAACAATTCCGCATGAAGTTATGTAAAAGCTACTTCCTCCAAATTTAGGTGACTGACCCACTTTTTGGATGAGAATGTCTGTGTCGTTTTAAGCAAATCCTACCAGCAAAGAAGTAACACAGCAAAACCTACTGGTCGAAGGGTGTAAGAAGTAAGGATCTGAATGTTGCCATTTTTGTCGACTGGGGTTGCCCAGATTTATTCCTCTTGACCATGTCCTCGGCATGGTCTACTGTAACAACATCATAAGCAAACATGGGACATATAGAATCTGCGTATGAAACCATTTTTATGTACTCTGATCTCGTCAAATTTCATTGACATATTGCTGTTTTCTTTACCGCCTGTATGATTCACAGAGGACTAGAATTCTACTGGAGTTTGACAGGCACAATAACTTCAGATCTACCAAGATGTTCTTTTAGGGGAAGCAGTACTCCATTGAGACTGGAAACCATTTTTCATGCACATTTTGAATGGCCTTAAATTTACTAGTGCTACACACTCTTCAGTTACTGGATATGTAGATCAACTTTACATGGACAAGTAAAATTTCACTGGGCATTCTATAGAGCCAACGACAACTCTAGCAAGTGTATACATCCAACAATCAAGACATTACTGGATCAATCAAACATGCAAAGTCACTCACCAGATAGGACTCTGGATCCAGTTAAATACAAAAGCAGAGCCAGCCAAAAAACAAAATCGTAATGATCAACACCAAAAACTCAGTTATCTTCTACATCAAATACTGGTTCAGAGATAAATTCTACTTCCTCCAAGCTTGCAAGAGGTTCTTACTTCTTATCAGGCACGCAATGTACTAACTTGCAGTGCTTCGCAGCAAGGACAGATCATAAATACTAGTAGATACCAACCAAAATGACTGAGAAGTGGCATCTAGATCCTAAGTTCCACAACCCAACAAAGGCAAAGAAATATTGCAACAGCTACGTTGATTAAAAACAAGCTTTGAAAAATAGAGTGCCTGAATTTCATCAAATCCCACCACAGCACTGTCGATTCAAGAAGATGAAGTCAAAACAGTGATGAGCTATTTTGCTAGAAAAGCTCAGCATAAGAGATGCTAATCAGAGTGGGATGTCAAATTTAAGAATAAAGTTCAAGATTAAAAGAGATGCTTAATGTCAACTACAACAATGCCCTGCTATAGCAACTAGACAACAAATAATATTTGTTTTATCGTTTTTAGGAATGAAACTAGTAAGATACATAAGAATAAAGCTTGTGCTTGTGAGGTGTCAAATTCCATTCAAAAACTGGTGACAGCAATCAATGGATTAACTAAAAAGCTTCATGATTTTACAACACCTTTGACTGACAAAACAAATATGTGAAGTCAAAACACTTGAATATATATATTCTCATGGTCTAGCTGGACAGAGCTGCAAGTTTCAATCTAGGACATGTTTACAGATTATCACCCCAGTCTCATTGCTCTGCACTCCAAAAAATAAGTCAGATTCACCTTGTATCCTGTTAATATAAAATTATTCACCTGTTGAGAACCTTCATACTATTATCTTCTTTGCCTAAAAGAATACAAGCACACTCTGGCACCTAGCATTTTCCACTGTTTGAACAACTTGGACATAACTGACCAATAACAGAATGATTTACATCACGCAAACTGACATCTTAAAGATACACAAACACAAGATGTAAATTCTTTATGAAGTCCATAACATCATGAGTTAAATTTTCATTTCAGTCCAAGATAAGAAAAAGCAACACTTGGGTCACACATCAAACAACTTTCTTTTATCAGTCATAAATGAGACAAGATATATAGAATATCAGCAATTCAGGGACATACACAAAAACATGCCCTGCCATGCTAATTGATGATAATAGCCAAATTACACACTGGAAGTTATCTTCGGTTCAAAAAATAGGACATCGCAGCTCAATCAAAGTTACCTTTGGTAATGTATACAAAACAATTCAATGCAATCGTCTTGAGTTCCAAAATTCTTTTCCTTAACTGCTAAGCAGCAAGAACATAATTTGAGAAATTGTTCTGCTGAAGCACTTTAAGGAAACCTGTATCCAGTATATTGTCTGTGTCCTTCATAACTGTCTATATAAGCCAAAAACAGTGCATCGCAAATGCAACTGCATGTTTGCATTCAAGTACATCTGATAAATCTAGCAACTTTCGACATCACAGATAATGCCAAAATATCCCGTATGACATTGATATACCCGGAGGCAAGGGACACATGGATCGCAAAACAACAACTAATACTAATTCGAATCTAGAATATGCACAAAATCTCCAATACCCTCATAACTTATTTATCCCAACAAATATCCCCCCGGAAAAAAGAGTGTAAAAGAGGCCAAAGAAACAGAGACCCGTGTGCAACACAAAATCCTAGAAGCAACCAACATAAACGCCAATCGACTACAACTTGGTCTTATACTTACACTGTTGATTCCCCACTGTACTATTTGACACATACACGCTCAAATCGCAGGAAGTCGTGGCGACCACATGGACCTTAAACAATCCCATGATGGTCACCTTACCAGACATTTTCGTGTACGTGTTGAGGGGCAAGACCCCGGACAGGAAGTCCGAGTACGCCTGCGAGTTCGACAGGAACCGGTTCGCCAGCACGGTGAGCGTCAGGTTCATCTCCTTCGTCTGGTCGGCCCCTATCTCATCCGCGGGGATCGGGACCTCCCCGACTTGCTCTCCCCTGTAATTCAACAAGCAAGTGCTGTCCTCGTATTTGAAGCCGACCTTGTTGGGGTTCTTCACCGAGATGTCGAGGTCCAGGGTCACGTTCAGGTTGAGCCCGAGAGGGGCGATGCTGACCGACGCCTTCAGGCTCCTGACCTTCGTCGAGTTCACGGTGGTCACGGGGTGCTTCGCCTTGAACACGGTGAAGGCCAGGATCACGATCAGCACCACGATGAGGACGAGGATCACCACCAGCGCAATGCAGGCGTTCCTGCATCCGTGTCTCGGCTTGGGCGGCGCCGTGGGCTTCGCGAACTTCGGCGCGGATTCGACGTCCATGGGGAGCTTCGAAACCAATCGATCTCACTGCAAACTTCGAAACGACCCCAAAGGAGAATCAAATGGGTGCCCCAAATGGGTGTCTTAAAGCTAGATGAACAGATGGGTCTCTACAGTAAGGAGGTGGAATTAGGCCAAAACGGTTGGAAGTTGAGAGAGAGAGAGCGAGAGCTATAAATTCGAAGCGTGTCGTAGGGTCAAAGGACCCAGTAAAAGCTCGGAGAAATTTTGGGTTCCTCGCGAATTGAGTCAAGAAGCGAAATTGATGACAGGAGCTCGCAGCAGCGCCGATTTGAGGGCGACCCTTTTCCCCTTTTTTTCTATTATGGTCGCGTTCGTGGAAAGGAGAGGGACGAGTACGATGACAACGCGTGAGCGAGGGAGGGGGGGCGGCAACGCGGGATGCTTTTTCTCTCTCTCTCTCTCTCCCAATCACTGATCCTTTTCTTTCTTTCTCGAGAAAGTGGGCGCGGTGGGAAAAGTTAGAAAGAGAAAGGAAGCGAAGCACAGGAAGAGGAAGAGGAAGAGGAAGGGAGAGAGGGAGGCCATTAAATAAGGAGTGTAGTTGGGAAGTCGAGGTCGAAATCGAAATCGAAATCGAAATCCATGGACGCGCCATGTGTGCGAGAGAGAGAGAGACGAGAGAGAGTGTCGTTGGATTGCCGTGTGAACAGCAGCGCCGACTTCTGCTGCGGAACTAAAGACGGGGGCATATGCCCATGTGGAAGGAAGAGTAGTTTGCATGTCTTCCTCACCACGATGTGGTGGCCGGCGATGGAGCGGTAAAACTACGGAACACGAATGGCCCGTGAGTTTTAGTATATAATATTGTCTTTGAATTTTTAATTTATTTAATATGATCTTTCAATTTTTTTTTTGTGTATTTCCAATTGGATTATCTAATCACTGGGATTTGCCTCAGTGGCCACTATTCCAACATGGAAGGGAGAGGTGAGGGGTTCAAATCTCCACATTCTCAAGTGGGGATGGGGGTGGGGACGCATAGATTTTAGGAGTGAGTTTCCCACGCCCTGAGCAAGAGGCAAAAGCCGAGTAAGTGTAGAGTAGAAATAGAGTGGGACTGACAAAAAAAAAAACATTGGATTCTCGAATTATATGAAAACGTTTAGTGGTTACTGGTTATTGACCTTCAATGAATGCAAGAAAAATATCTAGCATTTTCATGAAGTCTAAGAAGTCGATGAGTTAAAAGTTTAAGGACGGTATCAAACCAACTATAAGTTTTAAGATAGTATTGCACATGAGAGTAAGATTTAGGGACCACTTCTATCGTTTTCCTTAAAAGGATTCAAATTTTATGATGATTTTGTTTCATTGAAATTTTTTTCATGAAAATCATTTTAAAAATGATTAGTTTTTATTTGTGCAGTGATTTGAAAAAATAATTTTTTTTCTTGTTGGTTTCCCCAAATCCAAATTTGTTGTTTTTAGTCAATGCAACACATTTTCTATAGATTAATTATTTTTTTTATTTTCCAAGGATCAAAAGGTTGAACAACAATTTCTCGAAAACAGTTTTCCTTTCGGGAAAAAGGAAAGTGTTTTTCTTGAAATCATTTTTTAGGAAAATATTTATCCATTTTCAGTTTAGGGAGTTCATTTTCTTAACTTTAAATATGCATATCTTCTTCGATCATAAATGGTTTTCCATCAATTGATCATTTTTAGTAAACATAACACGTAAACTTTCAAAAAACTAATTCATGGATGATTTTTTTCACTCAAACAAACACATCTCCAATGAAAGAGCTTTTCGCCAATTAGTTTTCCGGATTTTCAAAGCATTTTCAATCAAGGAAATCACCCGCTCTTAAAATTAAGAAACAAATTCTCTTTTCTAAATAGAGGAAATCATTTTCCTAAGCATAACAAGTCTCTTAACAAGCATTCACTTCTTCACCTTCTTCAATGGTCATTATTTCAACCGAGATCCAAACACCGAAAATATTTTTAGTCATGCTTTTTCAGTATACCACCATATAAATGAAAACTAATCACTTTTATTATAAAATGATTTCCACGAAAGAAATTTCCTTTAACATGAAATTTCAAGTTAAATGATCCGGCCGAGAATTGCAGCCCTCTCACGAATTTGGTGATGCCTTCTTGCCAATCTGACGAGCTCACTCAACTTTTTCAAATTGTTCCATCATATTTTGAAACTACTTTTTATTAAATCAGATTTTTATAGCAAATACTTTTTTTTTTGAGTTGGTTGTTCTCCTAAAATAAATATGGAAATGCTAATGTTAATCAACACATAAGTGTTACGTCAGTACTCACCGAGCAAATTGATGCTTACATGTAATTTTTAGGTGTTAAGTAAATCAAATTTTGAAAAAAAAATCAAAAGAAGAAGAAGAAAGAGAAAACCCTTGGAGAAAAAGAGAGAGGAGAAGTAGGAGGCGGCTAGAGGGGGTCACTTGGCCAGAGGTTGGATCTAGCTTGGATCGCGATCCGAGTCTGATTTTTTTTTCCAAGGTCTCCTTTGTTTTATCTTTTAATATTTAGGAAAAGATCCAAATAACGGTCTAAAGTGTCAACATTCTATCAAATAAGAGCTTGGAGTGGACATTGTTTCAAATTTTTATTTGAAATGTTCAAATTGTTTCAAATAAGGACATGCAATGGTCAAATCTTCTCAAATAAAGACTTTTGGCTGGCAGTGACTATTCTAGAGAAATTGTATTTTAGTCAAAAAATTATGAGTGCATTTTTAATTTTTTGATTTCTTTCTTTCTTTTTTTTTTTCTCTTCTTTCCTCTCTCAATCATGGCAAAGGTTGTCGGACTTAGGCATGGGCCACCTTCACTGACGTCAGGCGAGAGTCGCCCTCGCTTGGGCGAGCAGGCAAGGAACACCCTTGCTTGGCCTCGCCTATCCAGCCTAGGCGAGACAACTTTCACCCAATGTTGACAAGGACATCACTCGCCCGATGTCACATAGGTGAGGGCTACCCTTGCTTGATGTCAACAAGGGCGAGAGCAGCCCTTGCCTGAGATTAGTGTCCTTCGCCATGTTCGGTGAAGGGAAGAAGAGAAAATAAAACATAAAGGAAAAGAAAAAGAAAAGAAAAAGGAAATAAATTTAACAATTAAAAGACTAAAATGCATTTCTGCTGGCGAGATTAGGCCTTTTTTTGAAATTAATATGGTCACTTCAGGCTATTTTTTGAGATAATTTGGCTAGTTCAAACCCTTATTTGAAACAAGATTCACTTTAAACTCATTTGAGAAAATAAGAGCACTTTATGTTCTTATTTGTAATTTTCTTAATATTTATTTTATTTTATTTTATAATATTCATGATTTCTAAACCATTTTCAAGTTTTTAGCATATCAAGTAGGACATCACGTCAACATCAAACGGCGACTTACCGGATGCATCAAAATTTCCGTTTATAATTTCAATAGGAGGATCAACTTGTACAAATATATATTAGAAAAAGTTCCCTATTATGCCATTTTCCCTCTAAAAAAATAATCAATTTGGTAGAGTAACTTTATAATCTAGCTAGAATCATTTTTTTTGTTGTTGTTGATAATTATACTCTTTGGACACAAAAATAAATTTGAGTGCAATAAGATACAAACAAAGAACCATCGACTAAATGATTTTATGAATCCGTCCATCATGCAAAGAATTTACTATAAAGTGCAAGCAGTTAGGCAAAGAATCTACTATAAAGTGCAAGCAGCTAGACATGTCCATGTGGAAAATCGATTTTCCTAAGATACCATGTGTACCCTAAAATCCTAGAAACAACCAACATAAACATCAACCAACTACAACTTGGTCTCGTACCTACACTGTTGATTCCCCAGAGTACTATTGGACACAAGCACGCTCAAATCGCAGGAAGTCGTAGAGACCACATGGACCTTGAACAATCCCAAGATGGTCACCGTACCAGGCATTTTCGTGTACGTGTTGAGGGGCAACACCCCGGACAGGAAGTCCGACATCGCCTGCGAGTTCGACAGGAACCGGTTCGCCAGCACGTTGAGCGTCAGGTTCATCTGCTTCGTCCGGCCGGCCCCTATCTCGCCCGCCGGCACCGGGGCCTCCCCGACTTGCTCTCCCCTGTAATTCAACAAGCAAGTGCTGTTCTCGTACTTGAAGGCGACCCTGTTGGGGTTCTTCACGGAGATGTCGACGTCCACGGTCACGTTCAGGTTGATCCCGAGAGGGGCGATGCTGACCGACACCTGCAGGTTCCTGAGCTTCGCGGAGTTCACGGTGGTCACGGGGTGCTTCGCCTTGAACACGGTGAAGGCCAGGATCACGATCAGCACCGCGATGAGGACGAGGACCGCCACCGGCGCAAGGCAGGCGTTCCTGCATCCGTGGCTGCGCCTGCGCTGCGCCGGGGGCTTCGCGAACTTGGGTACGGATTCGACGTCCATGGGCGGGCTTCGAAGTCAATCGATCTCACTGCAAACTTCGAAACGACCCCAAAGGAGAATCAAATTGGTGTCTTTAAGCGAGATGGATAGATGGGTCTTCAGAGTAGGGAGGTGGAATTAGGCCAAAGCAGTTGGAAGTTGAGAGAGTGCTTTTAAATTCGAAGCGTGCTACATGGTCAAAGACCCAGTAAAAGCTCAGAGAAATTTTGGGTTCCTCCCGAATGGAGTCAAGAAGAGAAATTTATGGCAGCAGCTCGCAGCAGAGGAGAAGGACGAGTGTGATGACAACACCCGAGGAAGGCGGCAGCGCGGGATGCTTTTTCTATCTCCCAGCCACTGATCTTTTTTCATTTTTTTTAATCCCGAGTAAGTGGGCGCGATGGGAAAAGCAGAAAGAGAAAGGAAGCGAAGCGCAGGGAGAGGAAGAGATAAACAGAGAGAGGGACGCCATTAACTAAGGAGTGTAGTTGGGAAGTCGAGGTCGAAATCGAAATCCATGGACACGCCATGCGAGAGAGAGACAGGAAGAGAGTGTCGGATTGCCGTGTGAACAGCACCGACTTCCGCTGCGGAACTAAAGACGGGGGCATATGCCCATGTGGAGGGAAGAGGAGTTTGCATGTCTTCCTCACCGCAATGTAATGGCCAATGATGGAGTCCTAAAATGATGAAATAATCACACAAATAATTTCTAAACTTTGGCCTTAATATATAATATCAAACGTTTCCATAGAACAAGTACCAAAAGTTTAAGAACTACTTTAAACAAAAATAAAAGTTCAAGGACGACATATATATTGAGCTAAAGTTCAGAAATCGAATTGAACAAATTAAAAGTTCATAAACGATACTATACGTTAGAACAAAATTTATGGATCATTTATTTCATTTTCCTTAAAATGATTCAAATTTTATGATGCATTTGTTCACTAAAAATTGTTTCATGGATATCATTTTCAAGGGAGATAGATAGTTTTATTTATTTGGTCGTTTAAGGAAAATGATTTCTCTCTTGTCAAAAGGTGAAATTATTTTCCCATAATCTAAGCTTGTCTTTTTTAGTTAATGGGAACATGTTTTTTTGTAGATCAATTAGTTTTTCATTATTCAATTACCGAAAAGTCAAAAAATAATTTCTAGAAAATAGTTTTCCTTTCTAGAAAAACTTCATGATAAAGGAAAGTGTTTTTGTGAAATCATTTTTTAGAAAAATATTTATAAATTTTCAAGTTAAGGGATTTATTTTCTAAAACTTTAAATATGCATGTCTTCTTTTACCGTAAATGATTTTCTGTTGATTGATCATTTTTAGCAAACAAAACATGTAGAAATCCAAAAAATTAATTTATGATGATTTTGTCACCCAAACAAGCACATCTCCAATGAAACAACTTTATGCTAATTAATTTTTTGTACTTTCACATGTTTGATTCGCTAGAATGGTCAATCAATGAAAACACATTGACGGTTAAGGAAAATATCCACTCTTAAGATTAATGAAACAAATTCTCATTTCTAAATGTAGGAAATCATTTTCCCAAGCATAACAAGTCTCTTAGGGTGCGTTTGATAATGATTCTGTTCCCGGGAGTAGATTCTAATTAGAAATGATTCTTTTTTATTCTGTTCCTGAGAACTGATTTTAAGCATTTTAAGCCGTTTGGTAACTGTCCAAAATTTCTGATTCTAGAATAAAATTGCATTTAGTATCGTGCTTATTAATTCTGTCCCAAATCAATTTCTTTTAATTTTTAAATAATTTTTTTACTTTTTCCTTTTTCTCCTATTCTTCTTCTTCTTCTTATGGCCGGTCGCCGGACCGCGATCGGCTAGACGAGGGCCGGCAGCTAGGCGAGGCTCTCCTAGCCTTGCCGGTGGCCGCCGGCCTCGCCGAGGCCGGGCGAGGCATCGGCCACCGGCGGGTGGGCGAGCCTCACCTAGCCACCGACGGGCCGGGCATGCGTCCTCGCTGCCGTCTGCCGCTAGAGCTTCGACCGTTGCCCATTGGATGCCGTCGTCTCACCACACTAGCGCTACCCAACTCTTGCTCTGCTCTGTCTTGCTAGAAACCGCCACCGCCGTGCGATTCGACGCTCGAGCCACTCCTGCCCTGATCTGTCCGCGATCGCCCAGTGCCGACTGACTTCTGCTCCGCCTCGAATGCGACCCGCAGATCTCGCGTCCGCAAGCCCACCTTGCCATGTCTCCAATGAAGCCACCACCTTGCTGCATCGCGACGCCGCTACGTTCCGCCATCGGCCCGAAGCTCCACCTTCACTCGCCCCCTCGTGACACCAGCACCCGCGGCCGCTTGGCAAGGCCCCGCTTGGCCACCGGCGAGGTTGGGCGAGCCTCACCAGTGCTCGCCCTGGCCTGGCGAGCCTCCGGCGAGCTTGCCAGACTGGTGGCGGCAGACGGCGGACGGTGGCAAGCGGTGGTGGACGGCGGTCGCAAGATGGTGAAGAGAAGAAGAAGAGTTGTTGATTTTGATTCTCAAATTTGTTCCTAGAACAAGAATCAACTTTTTTTTTTTTTTATTATTCTTGATTCCACTCCCAATCTATTCCCGGTAACAAAAATTTTACCAAACGCAATTTTAGGCTCAAAGGCGATTTCGAGGACAAAGAATCGAATTTGGTATGTTTGAATGGTTACCAAATATGGCCTTAACAAGCATTTACTTTTGCACCTTCTTCAATACTCATTATTTCAACAAGATCCTAACACTGAAAATATTTCCGGTCTTTTTTTTTTTTTTTTTCAGAATACTATCATCTAAATAAAAACAAATCACTTTAATTAAAAATAATTTCCATGAAAAGTATTTCTTATAAAATTTCAGGTAAAATGATCTAGCCAAGAATCGGGGAAAATTACCAAAAAAATCCTAAACCTATTGCAATTGTGCTAATTTAGTCCTAAACTTTTTTTTTGCCAACTTAGTCCTAAACCTTTTACAATTGTGCCAATTCAGTCCATCCGGCCAAAATTGGCCAGCCTGGGCGCGCACGTGGACGCTGGGGCCTGGCCGGCGAACGATTTTTTAATAATTTTTTTCGATTTTTTAATTTTTTTTTTTTTTTTTTTTCTTCCTATCTTCTTCTTCCTCTGGCCGGCCGGCTAGAGACGAGGGCCGGCGAGGCTCGCCCCACCGGCCACTCGCGAAGGCGAGCCTCGCCCGGCGACGGCGAGGCCGCCGTCGCCCGCCCAAGGCGAGGCTCGGCCTCACCCGGCCATGGCGAGGTCGAGCCTCGCCGGATCCAGTGACGGCGGCCTCGCCGTCGCCGGGCGAGGCTCGCCGCTAGTGGCCGGCGGGGGCGAGCCTCGCCGCCCAAGGCGAGGCTCGGCCTCGCCCGCCCATGGCGAGGTCGAGCCTCGCCCGAGATCCGGCGACGGCGGCCTCGCCGACCACCGGCGAGGCCGCGTCGCTCGGGCGAGGCTCGCCTTCGCCCGGTGTGGCGAGGCTGACCTCGCCGGCCGAGGAAGAAGAAGATAGGAAGAAAAAAAAAAAAGAAGAAATTTTTTTAAAAAAAAAAATTAAAAAAATTTTAAAAAATTATTAAAAAATTGTTCGCCGGCCAGCCGGCGTCCACGCGCCGGCCGGCCAATTTTGGTCGGATGGACTGAATTGGTACAATTGTAAAAGGTTTAGGACTAAATTAGCCAAAAAAAGTTTATGACTTAATTAGCACAATTGCAATAGGTTTAGGACTTTTTGGTAATTCTCCCCAAGAATCGGCCCTCCTATGAAAATGGCGAGGTCCTCTCACCAATCTGGCAAGCTCACCCAACTTTTTCAAATTGTTCCATCATATTTCATAACTTTTTTATATGCAATCAAATTTTTACTATATATATATTGAGTTGGCTCTTCTAAAAAAAAAAAAAAAAAGAAAAAAGAAAATGCTAATGTTAAACGAGACATGACTGTTATGTCGATACTTACTAGATGAATAAATGCTTACATGTAATTTTTAGGCGTTAACTAGATAAAATTTTGAAAAAAAAAAAAGGGAAAAAGAGGAGATGAAGCAACAAATCCTTAGAAAAAGAGAGAGAAGAGGAGTAGGAGGAGTGTGGAAGCAGTGCCACCAGCGACAACACGGCAACAAGGGCCGCTGAGTACTTACTTACCAGCCGTCACCAAATTCGTGCAACCCCTAGTGATACGTGGGGGTTACTTAATCAAAGGTCAGATCCATCACGGGTTGCACAACTAGAGTTTGATATATTTTTCAAAGTTTCCTTTGTTCTATTTTTTAATATTTATTTTATTTTGTAATGTTCATCATTTCTAGACCATTTTAATTTTTTAGAACGTCAAGGAGGACACCATCTAACGGAAACTTAACATCTCCATCGTTATTTCCATTTATAATTTTGATAGAAGGACAAACGTGAATAAGAAAAAACATAAAGTTTAGGAAAAGTTCCCTATCATGCCATTTTCCCCCCAAAAATAATCGATTTGCCGAGGGGCTTTATGATCGATCTCCTAGAAGTTAGAACCCATTTTATCTCTCTCAATAATGATAATCCTTGAATAAAAAAATTAAGAGATTTCATCATGAGACTCAAGTGCAATAAAATAAAAACAAAGAACCATCGACCAATAATTCTATAAATTTGTCCACCACGATTCTTTTGCAAGGAAATTACTATGAAGTGCAAGAAGTTGGATGTATCCGTGTTGAAAAATCGCGAAGAGACCAGGTAAAGTCTTTGTCCGATACCTCGCGCCATCTCATGGGATGAGCATGAATAAATTCGTGCATGAAAATCAAGTCCCATGTCACCGTCGCAAAAGTAAAAAATTAAAGAAAGGTAGGAAAAAGTAAGACCCACGACAAGATCGACTCGACCAATCGTAACACGGGACGTGTGAGAACTGCACCACGATTCGACGTCGATCGTGATGGGTGGATGCTGTTGTTTCGACCCTTCATTCACGCACTTTCGATCGGACGTGAGCATGGCTCGTGTCGTGAACGAGTCGGATTCTGCCTTGGACGGCATGCACATCTCGACGGTCAAACACGCGGATGACACGACACCTATGCTATCTTTCCATAACTATAGAAATTACCATTAGAACGGCCCTACCTTATAGAAAAACACCTACGCCAATTACAATCTAAATGTTGAAATATTTTTTTATACGGACAGTCATCAAATTAACTCTCCCAGGTGTCATATACGTTTTTTTCTTTGGTATAAAAAAAGGCTAGAAGTCCCTATCCATCATTGTTGTCCGAAAATTTCCCTTAAATCTCTAAGCATCTTTTCGGGAAAATCTCTAAAAGCCTTTAGCTTGAAAGAGAGGAACAGATCCCTTCTCAAAATTCAATACATACATGCTTATACGTAAAACTTTAGTCCAATATGAAAAACATAACTAAGATATCGGAAAACGACCCGACAACAAATCCAACATGCCACGATTTTTCTTTAGTGTACGGTTACTTGCAAGAATGAATTTGACTCTTTTTCTGAATAAGTCAACCTAAGATTGCACGAGATGGAAGGAGATGCCCAGACATCTGTTCTTTTATCTTATAGGACCACTGTTAATCAGCCGTAGTTAATTGCTATTAACTTGCTAAACATGGCCAACCGGAGGCTGAACTGCTCAGGCTCCAAAAGAGTTCCCTACACTCCGGGAGGACCAATAGCTTATTTTACCATGGACAGTAGACTAGTTACAATACGAAACTATGCACATTAGCTCTGTGATTTGAGTTTGGCAGAGGCTCAGGGTTACTCGACAACTTCGATGAGGGTGGGCTCGTAATCGCTGGGAGCCTCGAACCCGTGAAGATTAATCACGGTGGCGGCGACGTTGGCGAGCCCAGCCTCAGCCAAATCCCGGCGGAACCTGACACCTGGTGCCAGTCCTGGCCCTCCGATCGCGATCGGCACCTAGCACAAAAGACCCCCTAAAATCAGCCTCCACATGAGCTTAAGATCACACAAAGGTACACGGATATATTGGACATCCCTGAAGCAAACTTTTTGGACACGAACAGTGACAATACTTAATTATAAGAAATCGACTGTCCAGACTCATTGAGATTTACAGAATATTCAAAATGATCGGTTTCAAGATCACGCCCGGCTTACGAATTACCAAAATCGACCACAAAAGAACCTCCAAATGCAGAAACACATGCACATATTTTCACCACCATATGCAGAATTACGCGAATGGGAAGCCCACACATCATTTTCAGTGTCTCAAGGTTCATCTTCCTAGGAGAGGCCATTTTGATTCAACCGTGTATTTGCTTTTGCAAGTGTGCCAGAGTTCCAACACAGATTGTTAATCTCAGAGTGCAGAAACAAAACTTGCCAGGCTAATCGTAGCACATACTTTCCTTTTTCCCCTCTTACATCCATGTTGCCAGAACAATTCCACTTCAAGTTATGACTGCCTGGACCCAATCTAGAATTGAATACCGGGACCAAAATTTCAATACAGATAGAACTTATATGGTACGTAAAAGCTGCTTCCGCTAAATTTAGGTGACTGATCCACTTTTGGGATGAGAATGTCCGTGTTGTCTAAGGCAAATCCTACCAGCAAAGAAATAACACAACAAAACTTACCGGTCGAAGGGTGTGAGAAGTAAGAATCTGAATGTTGCCACTCTTGTCGACTAGGGGTTGCCCGGATTTATCCCTCTTCACCATGTCCTCGGCATTCCCATGGTCTGCTGTAACAACATAAATTCCACCGACCTGCTCTACCGCATCTAGGATAATCTGCAATTTAAAACACGGTCACAATCAGACAAGCGAAATTATTGGTAAGAGAACAAAGATTACAATCAGTAGACGGGGAAAAGACAATGACCGAGTTCCTCTCAAGTGCCAACATGCTATGCAGCCCCAAAAAGAATTGCATAGTACTAAAAAGAAGAGGAAGAAAAGGCTAGAAGCGGATGAAAGTCCGGCGGGGAAAAGAATAGTAGATTTGCAAGACCAAACCTTGACAGCCTCATCAGCAGCCTTACATCCAACAATCGTCGCCTCCATATCTCCAGTATGCCCCACCATATCACCATTCGGTAGGTTCACCCTCACCTGCTTTATGCATGCAAACGAAGGGATCAGTTCCTAGCCATTTTCTCAACATCCATAAAGAAGTTCCATTAGATTACCTGGTCAAATTTTCTACTGAGAATGGCATCCCTTGCCTTTTCAGCAATCTCTACTGCCTTCATCTTTGGGCGGACGTTAAATGGAATTCCTGTGTCGCTTGGGATTTCAACATACTCCTCCAATTCGGGGTTAAAATAGCCAGACCGATTGCCATTCCAGAAAAATGTCACATGACCAAATTTGACAGTCTCACTGGTGAAACACAAATGTATAGATTAACAGATGCATGGCTCAACGACAATAAAAAGATAATAACAAGTGTCGGAACCAACTAGCATTGCAAGAAATAGAAAATAGCATCCAAGAACATTCTACCAATTACCAAACAGAGGAATTGGTTTCCTACTGTTTTTTTATCGTCGACGAGACTGGATAATAAGCTTCAATCCTAAGATGTTGCCTCAAGATAATGGAAAGCATGGAGATATATGGACATAGGTGAAGAAAAATAAAAGTATCTTCTTTCTCATTTTAATTGTCCACAACACTTCTTTACCATGGTTGACAAAATACCCAGCATCCCCCCTTCCAACACACGCAAACAGAAGACCTGCAATATTATAGCTATAAAGAGCAAATTGATGTTTGCTGACCTGCAAGCAAATGTTCGAATACCATTCTGAACTAAGTATTCACCGGATGTCCTCTCGATTTCTGGTGGAGAGACAAGGTAATGGCTCGGAAGCTTCAGTTCACCATCATACTGAAGCATTCCGGCGTAGTGAATTTTTGGAAAGCGAACCCGATCGAATTTGTCAAAATTTTCATATTCAAGTGCCTTGGCAAGCATGACCATACGATCTGCTCGAAAATTGAACGTAACAACAGCATCACCATCCACAATGGGACCAACAGCCTTTCCATTCTCATCAACAATGACAAAAGGAGGCAAATATTGGTCGTTGGCATTAGGCTCTGCCCTGAGCTTTTTTACTGCTTCAACAGCACTTCTAAACTTATAAGGAGCTTCACCAAGAACTTGCGCATCCCATCCTCGTTTAACCACATTCCAGTCGTTCTGTAAAAGAAACACAGCGTGGTGAGTTTACTATGCTACTTCAAATGCCCTGGCAGATCTTCACGTCAAAGGTACCCGGCAACTATCTTCCTCTGGGACAAACATCTAAGGGTATGCATAAAGATGGTTTCAGACAATTCATTGTGCTCAGTATAACCAGTTGAAGTTCATTTGTAACCTACCTCATAACGGTCCATGGTCACATACATGCGACCTCCCCCAGACGCGATATGTGCATCAACTCCTTTTTCACGTAACTTTGCAAGATCATTTTCAAGAGTTTCTACAAAGCCCACACTTGAACCGTCCAAAACATCACGGCCATCAGTCAGAATATGAACTCGTATTCTTTTAGCTCCATGCTCGGCAGCCCCTTTTACAAGCAACTGCACAAGAAAGATAGAAGAAGTGAATTTTATAGGCACAACCCACTACCACACCTGAAGAAGATGAGAGATTAAGTCAAGAACTGGAACAACCTGCAACTGATCAAGCCTAGAGTGAACACCACCATCACTTAATAGCCCAATTAGGTGCAACGTTCCATTCTCAAAGCACTCCTTTATATACTTAAAACCTTCTCCTTCGTAAATTTTTCCAGAAGCTAGGGCTAGGTCAACAAGTTTTGCACTGCATCAAGAATGGATGAGATTCAGAATGCTGTACCTGCTCTGTATTTTGATGCCAAGAGCACATGAATAAAAGAAGGCAGAACACTTTGACAAGCTATAATCTCCTGTTCTACCATTTCACTGACCAAATTCTCAATCTAGAATAGACACAATCACCGCATCACGCAGCATACATAGATGAGCACATTTCAGTCAAGTTGGTGTATTCAAATGTTCCAATCAATTAGATCATTGAATATCAAGGTTTCGAGAAGTGATATTGCTAGAAATCCATTACACTAGGCCAAATAATCCCAATTTTACGCGGTTCAACAAATCTAGTTGACATTTCTTCATTAATTTACTCACTCTCAATTTGTCGATTGGATATAATTAATAACGTGCAGATGTCTAAATAATACACAATGTGGCCACCCATACTACAGTAGTTCCTTTTAGTCAGTTTACTAATGAACGATCAACTTTTAACCTTTTAGTCTGAACTTGTGGCAACCATAATATGCAAGTTGGCCGAGTCATGTCACATCCTTGTTTTCTTCAGTTATAAGGCCCAAAAACTCAGGCAAAGGATATACACTAACGTTAATGCAAAGCGAGTTTCCTACTTTCTAAGAGAAGTATTTGAATTCTATTTGAGTCTGCAACTGAAATCATATGAAAGAGAGACAATTTCACGATGAAGTTGTAGAACTAATTTTCTCCTGTTACCAACCATAATAATATCGGTAATAAAGCCCTTCAATTTCGGTGACGACTTATAAATCTGACACAAATTCGTATAACATTGGAAATACAAATTTACTATTTATGTTCGACACCACAGACATGTAACTTCGCTGTTCCATCGAGAAATGTTATGGCACGGCAAGTGATTCTGCTATAAATATATACTCAACATGAATCCCGGAAAGAAGCATCGTGACAGGGCAAGAAGCTAACCCTTGCGCATAAATGCGCCCGGCGCCTAAGGCGTTGTGACCGACCTCGCTGTTGCCCATGTCATCGTCCGTGGGAAGCCCCACCGCAGTTCCATGAGCCTTTATCAATCTCCACTTGTCAGGAGCACCCTTTTACACAGGAATCCATGACCACAAAAGTCAGTTCCAGCTCCAGCCACCAATTTTTGCCTACGCTTTACGTACATATACAAGGCATTTCTTTAATTTGCCTTCTGTGTGAAAACTGTACATGGCAAAAAGACAACATCCCCTGTTTTCTCTGGGACACAATCACAAACGTGGTACCACTCTGAGGCAAAACCACGCGAGAATCGAGTAAATTCCAACTCGAGCTCCATCATCACATTAGAAAGGAGACAAACAATAACGAGCTAGAGTCAGAAAGACCCCACCGCATCAAAGTCGCCGAACAGCCGACTAAATTTATCAGCAAGCGAACATGCACCAAACCGGGACGTTAAAGAGTATTTTCTGGCAGACCAACTGTACCTTTCTGAGAGAATCCAAGGCAGGAGTATCGGCGACGTGGATGCAGTTATACGGGTCGGGTTCGGCTTCGCCCCAGCCGTCCAGCACCACCACCGCCACGGTCCTCCCCTTCGGCAGCCTCGGGTGATCCGGCAGCTTCCACGTGAACTCCGAGCTCCCCATCTCTCTATCTCTCTCTTCAGCACCACCGAAACCAAAATTCCGCACGTACCAATGAATCCGCGACCAGACCGACCAGACCAGAATAACTTCGTCACGTCCTCAACAACGACCACGAAGAAGAAGAAGAAGAAGAAGACGAAGAAGGAAGAAGAAAGAAGGAGAAGGTGCTGGAATGGAAGTGATGAATGTAGCGAGAGTGACGTGAGACCATTGAATGCAAGAGACCAGCTTTACACTTGGCGCTTTGACGAGAGAGTCAGGGAGTCTGGAGAAAATTCAGGAGTCCATGGCGGGCCATGGAAGAGCGGCGAAGGAACGAGAAACTGCATGCGCTTTTGCGCGGTGTTTGGCTCGCTAGGATAAGATTATTCCCACCGCCCGACCGGGACCTTCTTATCTCTGTTGCCAAACGGGCCGGCCGAAGAGCGAGAGTCAGTCGGCGTGATATAAGATGTGATCCGAATATGACAAATCGAAACGAGACAACGTTTAATGAAAGGCGCTCTACCCGATACGCCTAATAAAGTGTCATGACAGATCACATGACATGACATGGCCTAATCATCAAACGATCAAGTCTCATATAATTATTATGATATCATATCGTTTGATCGTTACGTCTTGCATTTAATTTATCATGCTGCATTCGGTTATTGTCATGTCATTCCGTTTTATCAGTAAGTATTGCTTCACATTTGCCAAGTCAAGATACAGGGGATTACTTTCATGTCGTGTAATTTCATCATTACATTATATCCGTATGTGATTATTACAATATCATGTTATCTCACCGTTATCATTTTATTTGTGATTATTGTCATGTCATCTCGTCATATATCTTGTCTTTGTTATGTCATATTATGTCATATGTGACATATAACATCATTTCATCGTTCTATAATTTATTCAAATTTGGGCCGACAACAATGGCCTTGAGTCCACAACAATAATTGGTGTTTGTGATGGCATTGCATGTGAAGGGCTTGAATCCTTGGCATTGTAAAAGGGGGTTTACTTTGGCTCGTCGAGACGTGCGAGGCATTTACGGGCGATTTTTTATTTTCTCTTCCTTTCTATGGCTTTCCTCACCGTCTCTCTTTTTACCTTCTTTACCCTTTTAATACCGTCGGTCCACTTTTTCTTCTTATCTTTTCAATTTTCTGCGATTGAAGCTTTAGGACTAAATTAATGGGCTTTGGGCTGGGCCCATTTATTACAGTTTAGCTACCGAATTGAGCATGGAGCGAAAATTCATAATTTTGTCCCATTATCATTCCAAAGAAAAATTAAATATAAATGATGTATTTATTTTGCAAAAAATAAATGATTTAAATAATTTTTTTCCAAAAAGATCACTCATTGCTTTTAAAAATAAATAAATGAAAAATATTTTGATCTTCCATGTTAAATTAAATTGCTGACAATAATGAAAATATTTTTTATTGACTAATTATTTTAAATGATATAAGTGATATTTTTCAAAAAAAAAATTAAAAATTTTTCTGTTTTGCAAAACGAATGGAGCTATCAATTCTAAGGGTAAGCATGGTTTAAATAGGGGTTCGCACCCTGGAATCGAGAATCACTCACTAAAGACCGATTCCAAAATATTAGAATCGAAAATTGCCCATTGATTTCATGAATCCTTCTGAGAACCAAATCACTAGTCTGATTCTCGGGAAATTGGTCCCACCAAACTTCACGCGACGCCCAACCGCGATGTCCCTATCCAATAAAGTTACCTATAGCAAACCGAACGACTTCTAATCCGCCACCCCGATCATTCCTGCAGCGGTGGTCCTCCATCAGCATTATTATACTGGTTAGTATCATTCACTGAGAGTCCGTGAGTCAGTGAAAGATACTCGAGAGGCCGTGAGTCAAGAGACGGAGATGGAGGCGGAGAGACCGAGTTGAGATTGAGGAGCGAGTTTCAGCATATTAGGGATTTAGGATTTTCATTTTTTTTAAAAGAGTAAAAATTAAATATATATTATATTTATATATATATATACACACACACATATATATAATATAAACATCAGGCCGGTTCGAATGGGCAGGCGAGTGGACAATTCCACACTGAAACCATAATTTCTCTTTAAAAACTATTGATTCTGGTCAGTCCGTTTTGGTTTTGGACCGTTCTCGATTTTTTTTTTACACGTCTAAAGAAGGGATCCATTTAAGGGAGATAAATATCAATGGACAAATCAAAATCAGAACCGACTCCTGTGCCTGGTGTCCCCATCATATCACTGCTGTTTGTTGGATTTGTGCATGAACAATTCCCACCAATGTCTGCTTCCAATTCCATCCACTCATTGACCTAACTTCACTTCCCACTTCCCACTGCAAATCCCCTTTCCTTCAACCCTTCCCACCACACATCACAATCCTCCCCTTCATCTCTCCCCCCTCTCCCTCTCCCTCTCCATGGACAACTCCATTCTCAGTGACTGTTGCACCAGAACGATCATTCTAGTGGCTCTACTTCTCTCCCTCAGGACTCCAGGTATAAAATTAAAACCATCCTCCCTCCCTGTTTCTTTTGGATAAGATAAAGTTTCCATTGTTGATCAATTCAATCTCCCCCACCACCAAAAAAAAAAAACACCACATCTTTTGGGGACGTGCCAGGATCCTGTGCGTTCGACAATCTCGAGTTCTGGCCTGCGGCGGTGGAGCCCCGGGTCCTCGAGCTCCCTCGCGACTATAGGGCTGCCGAGAGACGGCTGCTAGGGCCGTTCCAGCTCTGCCTCGCGTGCAAGTGCTGCGCGGCCGCCACGCCGGCGCCCGTGTGCACCACGATGCCGTGCTGCTTCGCCATCGACTGCCAGCTCCCGAACAAGCCCTTCGGGGTGTGCGCCTTCGTCCCCAAGTCCTGCAATTGCGCATCCTGTGCTGTCTAGCATCATCTAGACCCACCCTTTTTCCTATGCTGCTTCTGAATCAGAATTGGAAAAGGATGTCAACGACTTTGTCAGAATCTTTTCCTGGTCTTTTTGCTTTTGTGAGGGTATATACTGAAATTTCGGGGACACTTTGTGATTCATGTCTTGAGTGATTTCTATATCATTAATTTTTTCTTTTTCTTTTTCTTTAATTGATAGAGGCTGTACACAATGTGTAATTTCTATATCATTACTTTTCTTTTCTTTTCTTCAATTGATAGAGGCTGTACACAATGTGTAATTTCTATATCATTACTTTTCTTTTCTTTTCTTCAATTGATAGAGGCTGTACACAATGTGTAATTTCTATATCATTACTTTTCTTTTCTTTTCTTCAATTGATAGAGGCTGTACACAATGTGCATAGAAATCATAGGCTATATAGCTCCTCATTATTGCAAGCGTTGACATTTTCATGGGACCTAGACCCTTTTACTATTCATTTGCCATTTCAAAAATGATTTTCCGCAAAGCACTTTTATCGCGATAAAAGAAGGGAGTAGCCTGCCTCTATTTGCTTCCGATCCATCCATGCCGTCTCAGTAATTCGATCGGTCTTGGATCAGAGGAAATATCACGAGAGGGGGAGTCGAAGTCATCGGGGCGGGATACATCTCTCTCGCGGGCCAAAATTGAGCCCGGTATCCTGAAACTGCCCATCTCATGTGCCCACGACACTACGGGCCCTGTCATCCGGCCCAGCCAGCAGGAGGCTAAAAACCCAACCCGGCCCAAACATGTCTCATCTTCCAAATCCTTCATGTTTCCATTACAGGTCAGTCGATTCCGAACGATCACACACCCATGCGGCCTTAGGATTTCATTTCCAAGTCAACCTCCTATGCGCACACACTTGAACACAAGGGCCATATGAACAAGGGGCGAGTGTATTTGCTTATGAACGAGCTGACACAATAAGGGGGAAGGTCCCCCATTTATACAAGTTTGGTCCTCATCTCAGCTATTGATCCTCCCTCCGAACCAACGGTGGTATTTGAACATATATCATCATTACAAATCTGTACATTAGGCCACTCAATGGCTCTGGGTCCGGGGAAAGCCTAAGGGACATGTGTCAGAATTAAGGGTAGGGCCGCCCGACACAAGTAGGTGAATGGTCACGAGCTTTTGTCTGCATTACGTATGGGCTGACTGTGTATTGATCAAGGGTCGTCCACGGATCGATCATGGGCAGCTCGTGAGCTAGCTCTTGTGCAAGACACAGCTCTATCTTGGACAGTTTTGGATCATGCTTGTCCATGGGCCTTGTCATTTCCATGGTGGAACCCGTAATGCCAACCTTGACCCGGATCCGACGGACCGAAGTGCATGCAACTATAATACGCAGTACGTACGTAGACTTCAATTTGTTCAAGAAGGACTACATGGTCCGCTTCTTTCCCGTTTCTTGCGTCAGCCAGGCTAATCCCTTGCCCAGGAAATGACGTCAGCGCACTCAGGAATATCATTTTTTTTATGTCTCTGTCTATGTACTGTATTCTAGACTAAGGTATATAGGACGGGGTGGTTGATATTAATTAGAAAAAAAAAATGAATGTTAGGTTGTGATGTCTCCATTTAAAAATGTTCGATCCAATTCCTTAGCTTTTATCTAGATTTGGTGTAAATGTACTATTGATGAACTTAAGATAAATACTAAATAATATATGACGATGTCTCGTGACTTTTCATTCCAATAATTCGAGCATTGCGTGAATCAATTAGATCTCTTGCCAATGAGACAATTCTTCTTATTTTCTTTGGAAAAAGAAACCTTTTAAAATGGAAATTGAAATGTAGGGTCATAATCTATTGCGGAATTTCAATTTAGATAATTTTTTAAAATCTAGAGATGTCAGAGTAGAGATTTGGCTGCCTGGAAACTCATAAAATACCTTGTAAGCCTCATGAACCGGTTTAGTTTAGATTTTTGACACATGCAGATAACCCAAACTTAGAGCAACTTAATTTGAACGAGCAATCTCCAATTTTTAAACTTAAAATTCTCAAATTCAACGTGAGATGCAAAGATCAGCTTCTCTTTTCATTCTTTTCAATAGGAAAATGATTTTTTATTTCTCTTTTAGAAAGAATCCAATTCATGAGGTGGAAATCTTGCGGCGAGCAAACAATCTCGAAGGGTCAGTTCGGAGAATCTTCCACAAGACGTGAAGATCAGCATCATTCTCCCGATGTCAAAGAATGTACTAAATGAGAAATTAAAAAGACTTTCTTCTTTCACCCAATTTTTTTAAAACATAAAAGGGAATGTTCCATTGGAGGCGTCAGTCAAAACACGCGGCCTTGTCTTTCAAACTGGCTGGTATCGCTGGCATGACTCGTAAAGATCTTGGCACGACATCGGAGAGCATCGTCCTCCACGAATTGCCCACGAATTAAAAACAAGAATGTCATCAACCAATAATGTAATCTGACCACTCACGACTTCACGAGCATCCACTTCAGTTGTTTTCTCTGCATATAATTAGACGTAAACACCCTCGTTAGTCATCGCAAGAATCTCCCATTCGATTTCTAGATTACCTGACGTTAGGACCGGCACCGCCACCCCCAAGATTTTCTTGCAAATTGTACATATAATGTCACATGGGATATCAAGAAAAATCGGATCTAGGAAACTAGAACATTGCACGGTAGTTGTAGAAGAAGCCAAAGGCTCTTTCGATTCGGACGTATGCAATATTCACATCACCTGCTCCTTTTTTTTTTCTTTTTTCTTTTTTCTTTTTCCTGTCTTGGCCTTAATTGATAATGAATCCCCTCATTTCTTGGTCTCTCTCGGGGTGTCCATTTCGTTGAAAATGCTCGCTAATCGTCCCCATATTTTACTAGGTTTATGCCTAATTAATTTGGATATTGTCTGCGTGGGTACAATTCATTTGGTAAGTGCGCCATTTCCTGGTTCACATTGAACGGCACTGATTGACCAACTTGTTGTTTTTTTAGTTCCGCGGACTGAGCATTTTTTTAAGTGTTGTGCAGTGAAGGATCGAATTTTGACCGGATGTCCGATGCGATCGCGTGGGGGGATTTCATGCGAGTTTTCTGAAGGGGAGATTTCATGCGAGTTTTCTGAATGTCGACATCGAGCTAGAGAACAAGAGGACAAAGGAGACCTTATTCCAATGCCAATCAATCTTTGGCCTATAAGGGTTTTTATTTTAGCCCCGCGTGATGACCAAGTTGCACATTAGTGGCAGGGAAAGAAACAATATATATGGGGGGAAGATCACAGGGACTTTGAATATGAACACCTAACTTCCATTGAACAAGTTCCTTTGGAGAGATTCCTTCGAGAACATCGAGATTTTATAGGGAATTTTTTTAGGTTCTTCTCACTTATGAGTTTCTAAGTTTTCTCCCCCCCTCAGTGAAATGATATTTAAGTTAGGTTTCCTATGACATCTGCAAAACGAAAGTTCGGTTTGAATTTCTCACAGTAGGTTCAATTTAAAAAGAAAAAGGGTGTGGTAGCCAATAAGATGTTAGATATACGCTCCACAATTGCTTAATTCTCATGGTTGCGCAGCTGGATTTAATAAACTACTCCACCTAGATTCTAGGATGTTGCCACATACAAGTAACATTACTTCGCAGTTGAGCACAGCTGAATTTTTTTTAGGTTCTCACTTATGAATTTCTCTCCCCAAAAAAAGTGAAATGATATTTAAGTTAGCTTTCTTATGACATCTGCAAAATGAAAGTTCGGTATGAATTTCTCACAGTAGGTCAATTTAAAAAGAAAAACGGTGTGGTAGCCAATAAGATGTTAGATATACGCTCCACGATTGCTTAATTCTCATGGTTGCGTAGCTGGATTTAATAAACTACTCCACCTAGATTCTAGGATGTTGCCACATACAAGTAACATTACTTCACAGTTGAGCACAGCTGTAGTTCGGTCACGGCTCTAAACAAATACAAAGTCCAATTCTCTTGTTCAAATGCAACAATCAACCCACGTCGAAATTAGGGATTTCGTGATATATTGGGACATAATCCTTCTTATTTGTCAACTCAACAATCCCTTGAATTATGACATGAGGTCATGGAGAAAAGTACCAAAAAAGTCTTAAATATATTGCATTGGTACCAATTCAGTTCTAAATCTTTTTACATTGGTACCAATTCAGTCCATTCGGCCAATTTTGACCTGCCGGCACTAACGTGGACATCGGCACGTGACCGGACGCTAACGTGACAATTTTTAAATATTTTTTTGAATTTTTTCCTTTTCTTTTCTTCCTTCTTCCTCCTTGGACTGTTCTGACGGTGACCGGCGAGCCTCTGATGAAGCTTGCCGACCACTAGGCAAGTGCCGGCCACTAGGCAAGGGCCTCGAAGCCCTCCCTAGCCACTAGCGAGGGTCACAACCCTCGCCTAGCCTCTCCCAAGGCTGCTGGCAAGGCAGCTTCATTGGGATCTGGGCGATGGCCGCAACAAGGCCTGGCGAGGGGCCGCATTGGCCTCGCCCAGATCCGAGCGAAGCTGCCTCTCCGGTAGCCTTGGGAGAGGCTAGGGGAGGGCCGCGACCCTTGTCGACAACAGGCAAGGGCTTCAAGGCCCTCACCCACCACCGCCAGAATAGTCCAAGGAGGAAGAAGGAAGAAAAGGAAAGGAACAAATTCAAAAAAACATTTAAAATTGCCACGTTAGCGTTCGATCACTGGCCGATGTCCATGTCAGCATCGACATGCCAAAATTGGCCGAATTGACTGAATTGGTACCGATGTAAAAATATTTAAAACTGAATTGGTCCAATTGAAAAGTTTAGAACTAAATTGGTACCAATGTAATAAGTTTAAGACTTTTTTGGTACTTTTTCCAAGATCATGTTATCATATCATCAAGCATTCAACTCTTTTGAGCAGATAAGTTCATTAGTAAAATGGAATGTTATATTATATTGTATAGGTAACCTCAAAAATATATAGAAAAAGAAAGCAAACCCTAAGAATTAAGAACTGTGAATTATATCGAAAGCCAAGAAAGACGCCATAGACATTTAAAGTATCCCATTCTTGACGTCCATATAGCTCACCTGTCTCTCGGACGATCGTGTTCCACGAACAACGATGAACTCGTTTCTTGACTGTTTAAACGTTTCGAAATGGAAAAGGAAGTAATAACACCAGCCATTTTGGAGTCACTAAGAAAGTCGTCCTAGGTTTGTGCATCGAAGAGGCGACGCCATCGAGGGTTAGTTTAGAAACTTGGGACTCTCCCCCACTGAACTTTTTTGATAAGTTGATGCGACCAAGGCAACCCTAAATGAAAATTAACTTAATTAATTAATCCCCCCCAAAAAAGGATTTAAAAAAATATTCTAAATGTTAGGTCGTTGTCCACATCCCTCGTGCTATTTCCTCGTAGACAATGCCGGCTTCTAATCCAATCATCCACATAAAAGGAGGGGAAAAAAAACAGGGAGAGAGACTTGCTTTTTTTCTTCTTTTAAAAAAAAATGGAAGAAGAAAAAATTATTTTCCAAAATTAAGGATATAAAATATAAATTATTTTCACGTGGAGGGTGGGGAACTACTCTCGCTTGATGTCAGCGTGACTTTAAGTTTATGCAGACCCCCAAAAAAAAGAAAAAAAAGAAATGGTGAGATTTCCTTTTACGATGTTGGAGATGAGTCATGCCCATGTTGGAACTCGAAGCCAAGACAAAATGATGACTTCACTTAATTCCGGGACCAAATTCTCTGCCTCATCATCTCTAAATATTTTATACACTTGTATAGTACAAGTCGCCCACGTATTCTAAAGATGAGACAACTCTCCCATTTTTATAAATACCCACCCTCATGCTTTTTCTTTAAAACTCCCCTTTTCATTTCTTAATTTTATCTCTTCCAGCTTTAGTGCAATTTTCAATTTTCATGGATAATTCAGCGTGCGAAAACTTCTGTTTTTTCGTTAGTGTCGCCGAGTGTAGCTTGTAGTATCGTTTTTTCGGGTACTATATGCAAATAAATAAGGGTGAATGATATCATAAAAACTTCAAACCAATAAATATATAATAAATTTATTTCAACTTAATTTTTTTATTATAAAAATCTATATACTTATGATAAATTTACCGTTCGTTAGTTTCTATTAAATTTTACGATTAAATTGCCGAATTAGATGACACAAGCGTATCAACTCAGGATTTTACCTTCCATTTGTCACAAATGCATATTAATCCAATTCAATAGAAACTAATAGATAATAAATTAATTACAAAATATGCCAATTTGAAATTAAAGGTTGTAAAAAATTAATTTGAGATAAATTTATTGCAATTATACTAATTTAATTTTTTTATGGCATTAACCCAATAAATAAAATTTCCTATACTTTTATCCCCAAAAGAAAAGGATTGAATTTTAACTCTAGTTTGAGAGCTATTTCACCCCCACATTCTATGTAAAATCATGGAGTTATTAGGCATTTATCCGACGCTAGTTCTTGAAGTACGTAAAGCTTCCTGTGGTGCAGCTTCCTGGAGACAGCCATGAAGATGGGTTGATTTTTGAAAAAAAATCAACAGCGTCATTGATGGCGGCATAAAGGGAGGGTCCTACGTAATTGAGTAGTGTTAGCCACTAAGCGATACAGCTCTCCGAAACCAAGGACCTCTCCCTCTCTCTCTCCCTCTCTCTCTCTCTCTCTGTGCAAGCACTCCCTATGGACCCCCAAAAGTTGCAATTATAAAACGTATGCTTCACACAAGGAACTTGAATCTCGCCTTCAAGACCCCAAACCCCCACGTTCCTCTTCTTTCCTTCCGGTCTCTCCACGCGGGTTTGTCGTCATTGGTGAGGCCGTCATGTGTAGGATTCACCCGGACGAGAGCCGGTGCGAGTACCAGTCGCGCCGGGAGAAGAATGGGGACCCGGCGGCGGCGGCGGCGGCGGCGGCGGCAACCTCACCGTGTGGAAGAAATCGAGCATGAGCTTCCAAGGGACCGACGGGTTCACGGTCTTCGATGACCGCGGGAGGCTGGTCTTCCGGGTCGATAACTACTCGAGGAGAGGTCAGTGCGCGTCCGGAGGCGGCGGGCTCGTGCTGATGGATGGAGTTGGGAATGCCCTTCTAACTTTGAGACCTAAGGTGATTTGATTCTCCTATGTTTCGTCATATGCCTCGTGAGGCAGCTAGCTAGTTTTGATGCTAAAATATATTTGCTTCAATGCAACAATATAGCTTTAGAAGAAATTAAGTTTCACCTTCGTTTAGACATTAGATCGCGTAGATTCATGCTATTCCGGGTTTCTCTTGTTCGAGCGATCGTTCGGATTATACAATCGATCTTTCCAAGGAGTCTAGGCTTTCAGAAAAGAGCTGTGAACGTAACTGCTGGATTATAATATACATGTATTCTCCAATTAATGCTTAACGTTATCGTTCTTTTCCGATTCAAACTTTGCTAGGCTGTCCAGAGGGAGTAATTGAGATTGTTTTGAGATTTGAATTGACTCTAGCTACAAAAATCTGCAAAAGACCACAATGAAATTTTGTCCCATTTTCTTCAGTGGAACTTAATGTTGGTGCTGCGTTGTCAACAGGTTCTGAGCATGCAATGCCAGTGGCGCGCCTACAAGGGAGAGAACGACTATGGAAAGAAAACTCCCAATTTGAGAGTATTTTCCATGAGGAGGAGCTCACTGCTCTTTCACAACAACAGCAAAAGTGAAGCCGAGGTGTTCTTGGGCGGGCGTGTGAAGCACGGTCAAGCGCCAGATTTCACGGTCGAAGGCTCATTCACGAGGCGAAACTGCATCATCAGGAGCTCCACGGGGGAGATCGCGGCGAAGATCTCGAGGAAGAGAGCAACCACGACGGTCTTGCTCGGGGACGACGTGTTCTGCTTGGCAGTGCAACCTGGGTTCGACCCGGAGCTCGCCATGGCTTTTGTCGTGATCTTGGATCGGATCTGTAAGAAAACCTACAAACCGGTTTTGTGTTCTTAGATGACGACGGTGAATGAACATCCGGAGGGCAAAGAGAGAGGCGCACATAGTACAGTCAGCCACATTCATAGAGTTCCAATCGTTCAATCTTATTTTGTTCGCAGAAGCCTTGTAAATTGTACATTCCTGACGAGGTTTGAAACTTAAACTGCCACGGCTTAAACATAAGGAGCAACCTAATTCACTTCCCATCCATCATATGAAATCAGCATTTCTATCTCAACGATTGCACCCCTTTCCGTTCTTCCATTTCCAGATTCCCAAACGTCGTGACGTTCGTCAAGTCATTCCAGTCCCGATTACATGTTGGGTATTCACCATTCACCCGTCCTCGGGTTTGACCAAGCAAAACTTATTTGGTTGATCCATCTAACAACTAGGATGGGAATCTTCGCTGCCGGTAGTTTCCAAAACCTGAAATAATAAGCTCGATGATGTCGAGCTGCAAAAGAATCAAATCCATGGCATATATTGACAATATTAGTTCTTGAATACTCAACACCCTGACAGCATGATTTTGACAAAAATGATCCAACTTAGTATAAAATTTTATAACCTGCCTTCACCTTCGTCACTGCACACGATACCTCATCATCCTCGTGCCAGTCTACTCAGTCGTGCACTTTTTCGCCCTTACCATGCCTTTTCACAACCACTAAACCACTGCCCTTCTGTTCCATTGCTTAAACGTGTTTCGCTTGACTCGGTTCTGTTCCCAGTCTCCTCCACCGGCAGGTGAATCACATTGCTTCAAATGCCCAAGGTCATATTGACAAGCAACCATGATTCTTTTGGCACTCCTTCCCTTTCATGCTTCGCACGTGCAGTACCAATGTAATTAGGCAGCAAAGGTCAACCATATGCCGTCAACAAAATCCAAAATTGCTTTAGGTGCTGGGAAACAACAAAGAGCGACCCAAATGACACAAGAATGAATGGCTGTGATGACCCAGAGTCACTGAGGAATCACCCGCCTAATTTCTTCGACCCTACAACTCCACCACGATGGTGGGCCCAACTGCAAAGACACCGATCAAGCTAAGAGAGAGAGACAGAGAGACAGAGAGGGGTATGGCAAGCCAAACTCATCAAGTAAATGTGACCATCACATGAACAGTATCCCAATTGAGCCGAACACAATGCTGCAGCCCTACAAGACACGAGATATATACCAGAATAATCTGCATCTGTTTCTACTTTGCAATAAAAAATAAGGTAAGTTGCTGGGGCAATAAACCATGGAGGTGCCCCAGATGTTCTAACATCAATCACCTGTAACATAAGTCTTATCTTCATAGTACCTCTTCTCACTTGCTGACTTCTTTTCACTGCGTTTCTGCAGGAGGTGGAGTTAGTGTCTCACGTCTTCCAGAGAAAGATGATGCTAATGGGAAAAACCCTCATCCACAAAAGATCGCCACCAAAGTCACTCTATATATACGTAACATCAGTAAGGAAGCAGGATTTTCATGCTCAGGACGGGCATCTGAATGTTGACAAGCAATCGTCACATCTACCTGTCTCATTCCAGGAAAAGCTCAGCATTGGTGTCTAAGCTTCTGCTCAGCTCCAAATCCGACAAAAAGAAGCAATCTTGAGGGAGTTGCATCTGCTTTTTGTGCTTAATCATTGACCAAGCATCTAGGGAAGCATAAATTTTGCGTCAGACCATCATGCCACAAGCCACTGTTACCAATAGCCCAAAACTCAGTCATCCCCCAACTAGATGTCAGAAGCCTTCATCTTGCGGGGCCTTTTAGATTGAGATGGGGATTGTGCAGGTTCTGATGTTCTTCCAGGTGCCTGAAGATGCCAAATTTATTATAAAAGGAAAAGACTCGTGATATTAAGCACTGGACCTTGTACAAGAACAAGTACATCTTTATCTCAATCGGAGAACCTGGTTACCTTGCGTTTCTGGTCCCTTTTGCCAAATATATCACCTGCAATTCGTTCATGTATCTTAACCCAATCATTTCAAGCTACAGGTCTAGGGTTCACTTGCAGAGGTTGATCTCAGGAGACTATTAATAGGAAACAACAAAAAGTTCCACAGAATGATTTTTTGGAAATTGACAATAACCACCAGTAGATACCTCCAAAATTAAGAGGGTCAGGCATAAATGGCCGATCCTGGTCCCCACGGGACGTGCGCTGTTATCAAGAGAGACATTTGAATCATAAAAGAAAATTAGAGAGCAGTATAATTGTGGGACACTGAAGACAGCCCAGAACAATAGTAGCAAATGCAAAGCAATAATTGCAGTGGCTCAACTACATCTCATCTCAGTTCACTAAAGTATCAAGATACTGAACTTTGGGGTGCCCAGTGTTTCTGTGTAAGGACTGTCCTGAAAAGATGTAGCTTCTGCTTCCTTATATGGAGGCTGAAATTTGAGAGTGGGCATGTGCATTAATGAAAATTTCAAATTTGTAATTTTCCAACTCAACAAATCTGACTATTCTTTATGTGTGTTCCTATCTTGTGTAATTTCCTTAATGAACATCACTTCTTTATTTATTTAAAACACATATAATCTATGATTGGTGAGCAACCAGGCACTATTAGCAGGCATATCAAGCAATTCAAAATGCAATTGCTGCCAGAAACTAAATAACAGCTACACCAGGCCATCATGGTTACTTGTATTAATTCAAATGTCATGACAGCAGATGATACATGAGTTTGACGACACAATAAGCAAATGTTTGGTTTTACTGAGATATAAACATAAATGCAAGACTTTTGATTGAAAGAAAATGTAAAAGCTTAGCGATACGTAATCTGCTCATGAAAAATTCAGAAATCAAAAGATTAAGACAAAGAGACGAATATAATTATGGTTACGCAAGACATTACCTGCTTCTGAAGATTTAGAAGAGTCAATATCTCTTTCCTTAATTCAGGATGCTCTACACAAACAGCTTTGGTTGGAACTTTTGTTTTCAAATTCACCTGAAATATAGAGAAAATTGAAATAATCATGTAAACTTGTTGACAAAAAGCTTAAAAATTTATTACCAAGTCGCAGGAGAATTAAGACCTAGCAAAGGCTTAACTGCAACAGCAAAAATGAACAACACATTCATTCACATAACATAGAGCAGGAAGTACTCTTTTCAAATCCTAATAAGAAATTATGTGATAATGACTACATAAAATTCCCTTGCCAATAAACGTTCCTGAAACCATTCCATGAAAGAGGAAATAAAAATACCCCAAGTTCTTGCAACGTTTGCTCAACCCGCTTGATGCTTGATTGTCCGAAGTCCAGCAAATGCACTTGCAGCTTGCACCATTTGGTCAAGAGCATACGTTCTCAAGTACACACGGAGCTGAAATTTTCTCAGAGAGTTGTGGAAAGGTGTTAAAAGTTTAGTACCGGAAATAATGGCAGCAGTAAACTACTCACTGGGGCAGACTTACCAAAATAATAGGAAAGAATCAAAAGGTACTTTTAAGGGGAAAAGAAGGTCAACTTAGATGCAAACAGAGCCTACCATGCGAAGACATTGTCTGCCATTAATGTTGACAAAGGGAAGTGTAGCATTTGAAGGAGTTACAGCATCACCAGTGACAGCAGCTCTCTGACTATTTTCTGGACCAATATTTGCTGCTACAGGTGACTCAGACTCTTCAGGGCCCTGTAAATGAAGAAAAAAGACTTGAGAACTGCAATCTCCAGAAACTTCGCACAATCACACTATTAGAATTGGAGTAAGAATAAATACTCCTCTGGATACCAGAGCTTCTTTATTCATTAAGATCATTCTTTCTGAAGAGTCATAATGCCCTCCTCCTGAAAACGGAAAGCAAAAGAAAAGGTTGATGTTTGCTCATCAATGAATCTACCGGTCACTGGTCAAGAAATGCTTGATTCTTCTGCCAAAAGGCATAGTAAAATAATGACCTCTGCATCTTTTCTCTTGCTGTTTTGTTTGAGAGAGGACCATTGACAAGGCACGTTTGCACTCTACTTCCTGTGACATATTGTAAGGTTCCTGTGCCATGAAGAAATAGATGAGCATGGCAATCATGTAACTCGGGTGCAAAGTGAACTCACGGCCCTAATTGACTATCAGAAATATAATATAGGTGCTTAGTTCTTCATCACCAACCTTTACAAGAGGGTATCTCCAGGAGGAGCTCTAGTACTCAAAAGAGCACGAGATACTAAACATACACAGCACAATAGCCATCAATATAAAAAACAAGAAAATTCATGTGAATGGACCTTCACTCAACCTCAAAAACAGACACTTACCACTATAATAATGATCCTTTAGTTCCTCCGCCATGTGACATGAGGGAAGCCTGTCAGCTACCACTATAAAGCGGAGATCAAACCTTTCACACAGGTCAAACAATTGATCCGTCTCTTCTTTTGTCCATGTCTGAAAACAGGTAGAACAACTCAGTCAGGAAAGGAGAATTTGAAAAGCTAGCCAAAACAAATAAAGTCATGTGCAACAAGCATTAAGTGTATTCTCTTATAACGGAAGAAACCAAACAAAAACTGTATCTATTCCGAGGTTACGAAGACAAAACTTGAGAGGGTACCTACGGAATCAGTCAAGTACTTCTCATACTCCTCATCAGTATAATAATGTTGACAGACTGCATCACATCAAGAACAGATTGATAAACTTTCAGCATTAGCATAGCCACATAAACACAAAAACCTTCTCTCACCCGAGAAATTTATTCCTACTCCTCAACTTCTTGGATCAATGATCTCTTCCACAACTCTTTGACATTAGGGCTTATGCTGATGGATGGAGTTGGCAATGCCCTTCTAATTTTGAGACTTCAGGATATTTGATTCTCTCATGTTACACCATGCCTCCTGAAGCAGCTTAGTTTTGACGCTAAAACATTTTGCTTCCATGCAGCTATGACTTTAGGAGAAATTAAATTTCACCGAGAAATTCAATTTCACCTTCATTTTGATATTAGATTGCATAGAGCAACGGAAAATTGGAGGTAAGACTCTTGCTATTCCCAATTTATATTGTTTATCGTCAAAAGCAATCACTTAGATTATACTACCAATCATTTCGTAACTGAGATATGTGTGTATATATACTCCAATTAATGCACAATATTAATGTTCCTTCCGATTCAAACTTTGCTAGGCTGTCAGAGGGAGTAATCGATATTGTTTTGAGATTTGAATTGGCTCTAGATACAAAAATCTGCAACAAACCACAATTTTCTCTGAGAAATTTTGTCCAATTCCTTCTGTGAAACTTAATGATCGTGTTATGTTGTCAACAGGCTCTGAGCATGCAATGACAGTGGCACTCCTACAAGGGAGAGAACAACTATGCCAAGAGGACTCCACTGCTCTTTCACAAGAAGGGCAACATTGAAGCCGAGGTGGAATTCAGAGGGTGTGCAAAGCACGGTTGGGCGCTGGATTTCGTGATCGCAGGGTTGTTCACAAGGCAAAGATGCTTCATCAGGAGCTCCACGCAGTAGGTCTTGGTGAAGATATCGAGGAAGAGAGCGAACACGGTGGTCCTGCTCGGGAATGACACGTTCAGCTTGGCGGTGCAACCCGGGTTCAACCCAGAGCTCGCCATGGCATTTGTCATGATCTTGGATTGGATCTGTAGGAAACCCTACACAACGGTTTTGTGTTCCGAGACGACGAAGATAATGAATAGTACTGTCAGCCACATTCATAAAATTCTTACCGTTCAATCTTATTTTGTTCGCAGAAGCCTTGAATTCCATATTCCTAACAAGGTCTGAAACTTGAAATGCCATGGCTTAAACTAAAAGAGCAACCTAACTCACTTTCCGTCCGTCATATGAAATCAGCATAGATATTTCAACAATCGAATCCCTTTCCATTCTACCATTTCCAATTCCAACATGTTTTTCACTCTCAAGTTACTAGGAAGTGCCATGGGCCATCCCAATGTTCGTCAATCCATTGCAGTTTCGATCCCATCTTGTATATTCATCATTCACCCATCCTCGGGGTTGACCAAGCAAATGTATATAATGCAGATTTGACTTATTCGGTTGATTTATATAACAACTAGGAGGGCGATCTTCACTCCTGGTAGTTTCTAAATCCGGAGATACAGACTCGATGATGTCGAGGTGCATCAGAATCAATCCAAGACATATAGTAGTTCTTGCACACTCAACACGTTGACAGCATGATTTCGACAGAAATGACCTAACTTGCTACCGAACGTGATATCGCATCAACATCGTGCAAATTAACCCTCTGTCGTGTACTTTCTTGCCCTCCTGCCTTTTCAGTTTTCACACACTAACTACTGCCCTTTTCCTCCATTGCTTAAACACGTTATTCACTTGACTCGGTTATGTTCCCAGTCTCCTCCACCAACATGTGAATTAAATTACTTCAGATGTCCAAGGTCATAATGACAAACAACCATAATTCTTTTGGCTCTCTTTCCCTTTCATGCTTCGCACTTCCAGTATCACGGTAATTAGGCAGCAAAGGCCTGCCGTATGCGGTCAACAAATCCAAAATTGCTTTAGGTGCTGGGAAACAACAAAGAATGACCCGAATGACACAAGAATGAATGATTGTGATTACCCAGTATCTGATAAATCACCCACCTAATTTCTTCGTCCCTACAACTCTACCACAATGGTGGACTCAACTGCAAGACACCGATCAAGCTCACACAGAGAGAAAGGGGTATGGCAAGTCAAACTCATCAAGTACATGCGATCATCACATGATCAGTATCCCAATTGAGCCGTATACAGTGCCGCATCCCTATAAGACACAAGCTTTATCCTAGAATAATCTGAATCTGTTTCTAATTTGCAATAAAAATTAAGGTAAGTTGCTGGCGCAATAAACCATGGAAGTGCCCCAGATGTTCCAACATCAATCGCCGGTAACGTAAGCCTTATCTTCATAGTACCTCTTCTCACTTGCTGCCTTCTTTTCATTGCGTTTCTGCAGGAAAGAAAAAACAAGTCATTGTACTCACGAATTCCATTTATCTTGTTTTGTACAGGTCAAAGAAAGAACCCTATCTCTATATCTTTGTCAACTAAGCACCCCTTGAACTTCTTCCATGGAAAACCAACTAATGTCTTTTACTGCAGGGCAGGTAAAACTCGCATTCTACAATGCAAACACAGCCCACAGGGAACAATGTCTTAGACAAGACAAGGAAGGTGAAAACAGCAATCAAACAAGATATCATGGATGTCGGTATCATTGAACCACCTCAAGGCCAAGCCTTGGTTCCTTGATAAAATTTGGATACACAGCATTCATTGGAAATCAAATAAGGTCAATTACCTTGATAATACACCTCCTTGGCAGCAAGGATCAAGTATAGTCACATAGTTTAATGTGCAATGGCCAAGAACAATTTATTTTCTTAAATGTATAGCACTTTGACTGTCGTAGAAAAGTTAGAAGACAGTATAATCCATAGATCGCCTAGGAAATACAGAGAGCTAAAATCACATGTCTGGAAGGACCTACCAGGAAAGCTTCGTGATTTGCTACAATCCTTCGAATTATTGTTGTAGTTGTAATATCCAGAGGACTCTCCAGGACTTTGAAGATGCCCATACTGATTGGAACAGCATACGGATTCCCTTCATCCTGTCATTATGAATTAATGTGGGTAATTCACAAACAAAAGAACAATAGTACTTTAACAGTATAAGCAATTGTCTAACAACTAGCCATGTGCTATAGTTCACCTTCTGAAAATCGTTGTTTTCTGCTATTGTTCCATGGACAACTAAGGAAATATCAAATGTTGTGATCTGCACAAGAAATCAAGTTAGTGATATTATAACCTAAAGTGACAAATGGAAGTCTTGCTAATATAATGCAAATGAGATATCAAAGGGAAATCTGAGATAATCTTTCTAGTACATAAGTGCTTTTCAAAAAGATAGCCTGAGAATCCATTGAGCCCTTGCTCTCTCTGCCCCTCAGATTGTGACATAACCCCCCACTCTCTCTAGATGAGTAATTTGTACACCAAATCGCAATATCCACCTCAAGTTTAACAATCATTCACCATGCATACTATGTTAACAATTTCATTTCCACACCCTCAAAATTTAGAAAGGATATTGCTAAAAGATTTGACAAAAGCAACTAATAGTACAATATATCAAGCTCATCCTAAAGTATATAGCTTCAGAGAGTATACCAACCATATCTCTGGACACTTCCCACGGGGCTCCAATTATCACCTCATCCACATAACGGCATGCCAAAACACTTAAGCTTCTTTCATGAAGATTCATAATTGGTCGGTGTGCTCCTCTTTTAGCACTGCAAAGCCATGTGGACAAACCGCAAATGTGTCAAGTCTGAGAAATCCAAACCAAAAGCCACCTTGGACCCATCAAAGTCTCATTAATGTGAAATACAATTGTCATGACATATAATCCATGAGTGAATGCTTTAAAACTAAGACTGAAAGCAGATAAATTAACACCATTCAAGCAGAAATATCCACAAAAATTAGCAACAATAACCCAATCACCACAAATAATTACAAGAAATCACTGCTATATAGACTAGAAGTAAGCGAATATCATATAAATCATATTAGAGGCAGATTTGTATATATGCATGGTCTGACTTCACAAAGCTCCCAAAACTACTAACAGAAAGGAAGCTCTAGAGATAACACAAGAAAAGAGAAGCCCTCTTTGGTAACTTTCAGAAGAAATTAACACAAATTGAATAAGTTCAACATGAATAAGCAGCAGGGCTTTGAGTAATTCAAGATCAGAGACGTCACTGTCACGAAAATATATCTTATCATTTTTTAACCAAAAATAGCACTTTTTTCACAGAAGAATATTTAAGGAATGTATTTTGCTAGCAACAATTTATATAGCCATTGCCACATAATTCTAGCTTACTTTTCAAATACAGAGTCCCACATAACATCAAAGAAAAGCAAGTAACTTAAGATGGGTGTAAGCAACTTTCTTGGATTTTATCCAAATCTATGTAACCACAAAGAACAATCTTCCCAATAAACTCCACAAATGTCTATCCAATAAAATTTGCATCATTGATGATTGGAAGAATACATTATCACGATCAAGTTGCTGATTCCACCATCATTTATGTATTCTCTCCTACCTCTTTACTGCTAATTTTCTCTTCAGATTTAGACTTCCTCTACTATTAATTGTCTTAAACTATGCTCTCACACAAGTTCAGCTTGCATAACTCATCTTTATGAGAAAGACATCAGCAAAAATCTCATAGAACAGCACCGCCTTTCTGTGGAGTCAAAGCAATAGTGCTCATTGAGCACACAAGGTAACCATACTAAAGACCTATAATGCAAGTCCAGCATAGGAATGGCCTATTAATATAACCTACAGAAACCAATGGTTCAAAAAATTCCCTGAAAACTCGAATGCCTGTAGTGTTCAAATAGCAACATATCTACAGGAGAAAATCTAACTGATTAAGAAAAAGGTCATATCCATGACCATCATGCCCAAGCATTTAAGTTTCAGCACCCAGAAGTCCTTGGCCATCCAAAACTTCTTTTCCTCTAATGAAAACTCATGTAAACTATGCAACCAAATATTATCAGTGGCTTCACGGGATATTCAGAACCAAATCAAGGGGATCTAATCTCCATCATTAGACAGTGGTGCCTCATGATTGGGACCTAATTAACCTGCATAGTGCACCAGTTTTCATACTGTCTTGTTTGAAAACTTTTTACTGAGAAAAAAGATTCCCCGGCATCAAACATCCTACTTTCCATTAAACCTACTGAAGCCATATAAATCCTACACTAGAGATATACTCTGATGATCTGCAAGAGATAACTAAGTCTAATAACTCAAGCCATGTAATGGCAACACGCACTGGAATTGGGAGGAAGGGAGGGAAGGAGAGGAAGAGAGAATTCTACAAAGAAGTGAAAGAAAGAGAAGCAAAGGGGAAGGGAAAGCTTCTGACTCCATTATAAAACAGGGAGGAAATCGAAGCATTGAGAAATACTGAAGATATCTAGAAGTGCATGTGAGAATACGAATATGGTGACTCGTAGACGAGTTCTATCTATTATTTTATTGATTTTCTGAATTAATAGAGGATACAAACACTGTCGATATGATCGATTTTATACAGTCATTCATAGATCAAGACATAAAATAGTGCAGGTACCAGTTGTGAATTATTTCCAATGCTGACAAAAAATAGATATTTTCTGTAAACTGCTGCATGCATATTGCTGGAAGAATGATATAGAAGAAACATGTCTGTAAAGATGTGATTATTATTGCCTATTAAAGTTGATCAGCCACAAATTATTCTTAATTATGAGCATTCATGAATTCTGACACGTTAGTCAAACTTTGATAAGTACCTTCCTTTTTTGTTAATTTCGTGTATTTAAGTCCAGAAGTTCTCCAAGTATTTTAGAGAGAGCCACTGGGCACAGGGCTGAGTATTAAGGGTTTGGGTGGTCAGTTTGAGGACTCAGGTTCAACCCCTGACAAAGTCTGGACCTAAGGACAATTCAAACTTTATGTAGCCTGAAAAACAAAAGGAATTTTATAGAGGTTTGATGGCCAACTTACCAGCCCCCAACCTAATAAATCTGTTCGCAAAACCGCTTATCAGTGGTGAGGACATGGTTAGGCAGTGGGGCAGCAACTTTTGAATGGAAGAAAAAACTCAGGAAAGAACAAACTAAACATATTAGAATTGTATTAACAAGTTCACCCATAAACTAGCACTCGTTCTAGTTAGTCACCCTGAAAATAGTGGTCTATCAATGCTCCATAATGGGAAGCACATTTAATGATTGTCATTGCCTTTCTTGGAATAAGATCAGGACTGTGCGACATGGCTGAAAGAGAATAAACCATAAATCCACACAATTTCGAAAAGGTAGTTAGACTAATTCTGTCTTCAGGCTAGAATCCCGACTGTTTAGTATTTGCCAGATTACGCCGACTAACTGCGACAGCCATGTGAACTGGCAATAAAACCACCCGACGTTAAGACATAGAGCAAAGTGAACATTCAAACTCTAGAGTTTCATGTAATTTTTTTATTTTTTTTTGGGGTCTAGAGTTTCATGTAATTGACATGAACCAAACGAAACCTTGAACGAGTGAATAAAGTAAATGAAAGAGTTTACAACCTCACGGTCTGGTCAGTGTGTATTCCCACAAGAAGAAAATCTCCAAGCCCACGTGCAACCCTCAAAATCTGTACAAAACACCAAAGTTAGTGACAATACCCACAAACTTCTCAACAAGCTCATACTTACCAGTATAAACACCAAAGCACATTATCTTCACGAAGTGCAAGAAATTGGCAATGGTGATCCATTAAAAGCGCAATATGAACTATATCACAAAACAAAATGTGTACAACAGCCATAGCTGAAAGCCTGAAAGCAAATAGGCCCTGAAATGCATGAGAAACGGAGGGCATCAGAAAGGAAAGACACATGTCTTTGGAAGGCTTTCATCCTATATCTTTCTCTTTCAGCAGCACCAATAGAATCTCCTGGGTAGCTTTTACTAGATCCACCCAAAAGACATTTGAGTGGAATCAATTTGTTCTGCATAAAAAAGAAAAGCACAGGAATCCCTCTGCTTTTTATTCATTGCCTCCTATTATCTCTATATTCATGGTTTTTATTTTATATTCTTCCCTATCACCTTATGACCTTTGGAAGTAAAGCCAGTGTAGGACATAGTAGACAGTGAACATACCAAATTAACCACTGTTTATGAAAAAGCCAAGCTAACATCATCTACTATAAAACTAGCCGATGCTATAGACAGTTTTCTATAGGTATCAAATTCGCCTAAACTGAACTTGTAGTTTAACTCTGAAACATCAATTATCATAGATGTGTATGTATGTCTGCTCAAAGTGTATAAATAGTCACTTAACAGGTCGGCAGGTCTATGCTTTCTTGTAAGCTTGCCTAGCTTCCTTTCTTTGATTTTCATTTGGGTAGATATCTTGTGCCTTCTCAATCATGTTCCCCCTAAATCTTATAAACAAATACACAAAAATAGGTTCAAACTTCTGACACAAAGTAGACATCAAAACCACAGACCTTGGTATTCTGGACATCTCAACATTTCTCATTTATACTAACCACTGGCTTCATCTGCCTGACTCAGCGTTTGAAAGGGAACAAGAACTGCTGCAGTTAACTGCACTAGCAATGAATATGTGGAGAACAACATAAACCTCACATTAGAACACTAAAAGAGAAAAATAAGGAAAGGCAAGACAATAAAGCAATTTGTGTCTAGGTGAAATTGACAATAGTATCAAGGTCTCTAACGATTTATGAGGTGCACAAATGATAGATAAGGTGCATATTGCAGCTCATCTATTGGCTTAAAGAAAAAAAAAAGAACAGAAGGGCATGCCCACCAATAATATATGTGTCCAGAGTGACTTATGAGAATATCATGAGCCCACACAAAGGCTAGTGACTAGTTCTATACTCTTGAAAAGGCCAGTGACATCATCTAATTTCCAAGAGAGACATCCAATTAATGGCAGCTTAAGCTGGAGACTATCACCTAATCTTGGTATTTACTACACTAGAGTTGTCAACGGGGGACACTAGCTGTCCAGCATTGTTTTTGTCACAATTAACTTCTTCCTCTGATATTAATGCTAAATAGCTGTTCAATTGTCCTCCTCCCATAATTCTGTTTACGATATTCCTCCCCAAGAGCATACGTTAACAATTTGCACTGAGAAAGAGCTGAAAAGGTAAAATGTATTAAAATGCAAAGGAGAGAATTGTTGGGTAAATAGTTCCTCCTCTTAACTACAAACATTCTCATGATAAGTAGTAGCCTATCCACGGCTATGCAAAGGCAAAAAGGCAATATAAGTACCTCCACATGTCCAGCATGAAATAGATCAAATGCACCATCAATATAGAAACATTCTCATGATATGTAGTAGCCTATCCATGGCTATGCAAAGGCAAAAAGGCAATATAAGTACCTCCACATGTCCAGCATGAAATAGATCAAATGCACCATCGATATAGATTATACGAGCATCTGGTCCCGGGCTCTACACAAATAGAGAACAGCAAAAGAGGGTTAGACTAAAGAAGAGGCAAAGTCTAAAGGAGAGAAGGAAAAAAAAAAAGACAAAAAGCGAAGGGGCATTGATAGCTTTTTACAGCATCAGATTTCTAATAGCCATCTGATCCAAGTCAACCCATTTTATAGATACGAGGTTGACATTTCTAAATCATGTCGGTCATCTACTCCGAAAGTGTAACATGCAACTTCCTATGTTGACAACTGAAATAGGGATTGCTCTTTCTGGCTCCAAATCACAAATCTATATTCCAAGATCACGCTGATAATAGATAAGGACAATAGATATTTACAGTAGCTCACCACTCCATTCGAAAATTGGACAATTCTTCGAGATGTAGGAAGAAAATGAGATACACGAGTCCCAGCACCAGAGCCACCATCTTCAACTTTTGGACTCCGACCATGGCTGAATTGTCTTTGCAGGGTAGAATGATTTTGAGTGTCACTAATAGCTCTTTCCCTCACACAAAGCAGCATCCGACCTGTTTCAGTGAGGGAACTTCCTTAAGAACAGAAATTGCAAATTGCTCACAGGAATAACTCAAAGAAATGACCAACGCTTCCTGAATAACTCTCAGTACATGCTAAAACATTATTGAACATGCACATCCTACAAAACCCCTGTTGGAAAAAAGGATCAATTCGAACATCGAATCCACTGAGGTAAAAGAGTTATCTCATTAGCAGCCTTGCAGCTCGAACTCTCGTTACCACCATCTTTAAAAAACACACCGCCAAGCACAGCATCAGCATCTCCAGAAAAAAAAGGGTTACCAAAACCTTCGCTTCCAGGAGTCCATTGAGAGGACCAATGCCACCAGAATTCACCTTAATGTGAATCTATAGGAGCAGAAAAAAGTTTTCCTTCTCAAGATCCGCCATAGGAATCTTAATTTACAAGCTGGAATACAAATTGAGACACATTGCAGAACAAAGGAAGATTAACGGATCCATATTCTGAAGCATTTAAAGAAACTTCCCCTGTACTGCAAATGCCAAGAGGAAAGTAAGAAACGTGCGAACAAGGACATGGAGAAGACCGTACCAACGATATCGGTGCTCGAAACACCTTCCGTGCGCTTGATCTGCTTGTATTTCCCGGCCTTCTTCGCAAGCGCGTAGGCGTCGGTGCCGTCGGGAAGGACGCAGGGGTCGTCGCCGTGGATGATGTAATCGATGTGGTACTCGTCGAACAGCTTCTTCATGAACTCCTCGGTGATGGCGTAGGGCGCATCTGGGATCACCTCGTCCACCCACTTGACGGCGTTCACCATTATCATCCTCTCCTTCAGGGGCGTCACGGGGGGCCCCTTGTTCACGACGATCTCCGCGTCGCTGACGACGCCGACCACGAGCTGGTCCCCCAGGGCGCGGGCCTGCCGGAGGGCGTTGCAGTGGCCGTAGTGCATCATGTCGAAGCACCCGTCCATGTAGACCCGCACCGGCCGCTTCTTCCCCCGCCTCCGGCCGCCGAGCCCGGCCCCGATCCCGAGCGGGGCGCCGTTGAGGTAGAGCCCGAGCAGCGAGGCCCCGACGACGACGCCGCCGACGAGGAGCGCCGCGAGGAGCTTGGCCTTGCTCTGCGGCTCCGACGGCGCGGCGGCGTCCGGACCTGCCATTGCTCTGCGGAGGTCGCGAAGAGGGGCGGCGGAAACGAGAGCTCAGGCGGCGGCGGAGGCGGCGGCGGAGGCGGCGAATCGGGTGCGGTTGCGAGCGGCGCGGAGGCTGCGTTGGCTGGGGTTGAGGTTTAGCATACGCGTTCGCATCTTCTATGTTGTTTGCCTCCTCTTTTCACCGTGGCGTTGGTTTCCATTTTTGCTTTTTTGGCCCTTTTCTCTTTTTTTTTTTGCACTTTATTCTTATTCTCATGTTTATTTATTTATTTATTTTTGTTCCTCTGGTGTTTCGGTTTTGTAGGGCCCGACGGTTTAAGGACTTTGCAAATAGTAATTTTTTTTTTTTTTTTTTTTCGGTCCCAGAAGCTGACTTCCCGTGTCGATCGCGGCAGGAGGAAAAAGTAAAAAAAAAAAGTGAACGGGGATGGGAGCTTTTTGACCTCTAAAATCTTTTAGGTTGTTCTCTTCTAGCTTTGTTTTGTCTAAAATGATGCATTTAATAACGATTTTATTTTTAAAAATAACTTTAAATTAGAAATAATTTTTTATTTATTTTATTTTTAAGAATAATTATTAAGTATTTTAAGTCATTTGATAACTGTTCAAAAATTTTACTCTAAAATAGAATTACATTTCGTATCGTACTCAACATTTTTACCCAAATCATATTTTAAAAAATAAAAAAGTGAACGGGGTGCTTCTTGACCCTCTAATTTTTTACGTTGTCCTCATCTGGCTTCATCCTTAATTGCTCTAATCGAGCCTCGAATCATCAGTCGCCCAACGGCGGCGGGCGGCCCATGATGGTCTCGAGTGGGTGTTGTCGGAGGTGAGTGAACGATTGATTGAGGTCTCGCGAATCTTGTCTAATCTGCATAACCGTTAACCTCGTGGAGAGAGACGTGAGTAATGGAGACTCGTATCTTAACTACATTCCACGATGGCGAGATAAGTTCTTTCTCTTTTTCGGGATGATTGTTTTCATTGCTTGATATGATGTGTGAGAAGTGCATAAATTTCATGGAAAAAGCAAATTTAAGCAATAGAAAGTCTTGAATATTACAAAATAAAACCAAATCCAAGAAAATAAAGATTAAAAAAAAAAAAAAGCACCATCGGCAAGATTAAGCACATATAAATGTCATTAAGAATGAATTTGTTGAGTATAATAATAAGCAGCCAATTATTGAATCTCGTATTTTCGTTAAAGAGAAGTAAAAGCCGAAAATTCTTTCTAATAATTACAGCATTACCAGTTGGCAATACACGCATTTTTGTTCCCTCTATCCAACAAACGCATATTTAATACTTGAAATGGCAAATATTCGTGATTCAGGAAACTTATAACTCCTATGATCTTTGCTCCCTCTATCGAACAAATGCATATTTAATATTTGAAATGGCAAATCTTCGTGATTTAGCGAAATTTATAACTCCCGTGGTCTTTGCTCCCTCTATCGAACAAACACATATTTAATATTTGAAATGACAAATCCTCGAGATTCAACAAAACTTAGAACTCCTATGTTCTTTGCTCCCTCTATCGAACAAATACATATTTTATATTTGAAATAGCAAATTTTCGCAATTCGGCAAAACTTATAATTTCTATGATCAAATCTAGAACTAGGTTGGGAAAGTCTAAATTCTCAAATATAGTTAAAGAAGTCGCATTTTTTAAATTGTTTGTGCAATATCCTTGAGAGGTAACTCGAATTGATTTCGAGTGACTTGTGTTTGCATTATTCATCGTGCATAGGAAGGATTCAGGACAAGCGGATCAAGTTTGGGCAAATTACAACCCTACAAGGTAACTGTGTCACCCCGATTAGAGATGATCTAGCATTAAGAGTTGGATGATTCAAGTTCTTTATCCCTTTCTTCTTTCCACGAAAGGTGTGACATGCCACCATGCCAAACACGAGTTTCGCGGCTAAAGTTTACGTTGAATTAGAGTTGCAATGTGCGACTCGATTAACGATGATCGTATAAGACAATCAATCAATCCATGCCCCTGGGGGTTAGCGTGAGAATCAATCACTGAAGACCTTTTCTCGAATAAATATATTTTCTATCGCATCTAAACTTGTCACTTACTAAAAAAAAAAAAAACTTGTCACCTACAATCCTAATTGCTAGAATAAATCCATTATTATTTCGGGGACAAGGTTTCGTACTTTCTCCATAAAAGTGGCCACCTCATGGACAGGCAATTTAATCCTCATTTAGTTGTTAGTCGAGTTATTACTATTTAGCAATTAAAGATGTACTCAGAGGCTTGAAAATTTATTTATTTCATTGTTGAAAATGTTGTTGCTTTTATCTTACGGTCGTGGAAGAGAATAAAGGTACGTGCAGACATACTTTCGACAAGCATTATAGCTCTTCTGAATATCGCTCTTCTTTATTCAAAGCTTTGCCATATATATACCTCTATTATATCAAAGTTAGAATATCGATTTTATTAAGGAGTTTATCTATTTTAATTTGTTTCTAGATGATTAAAATAAATGGCTCTTCCTTTTATATATGTTTTTTCTAGAATGATCATCTATAAATAAATATTCAAAATTTTCCTTTTACCGTAATTTTATGAGTTCTTCATTCGTTTGCTCTTTCTCATTAATTTCTCCTGATAAACTTAAGAAGATGCCCGAGGTGCGGATAAAAGTAAAGTAAGTTCGGATAAAAAAGTTGCTTTTTTTTTCCAAATAAGTTTTTTTTTTTTTTTTGGTCGAATTTTCCCAAATAAGTTGAAAAGCTACTTTTATCCGAACTTACTTTACTTATTTAAATATGACCGACCAAAAAAAAAATTTTAATATATTTAAATCTTTCGACCAAAAAAAGTTATCTTGATTATCCAAGAGCGGTCATAGATTCTTCTTTTTGCTTGATGCCGCTATTTGTTTATTCTGTGATTGTTCTCTTTATCACTGATTTTTTGTCAACTTGATTTCTTTTAGTGGATTTTTTTTTCTTTTTAACTTTTTTTTCTGGTCGTATATTTGTTTTCTTTTTAACTTGAGAATATAGATTTGGACAAGTGGAGGCAATAGTCACATAAAGAAAGGAGAAAAAGTTAGAAAAGCGAAAGACAAAAATGCATTTCGGCTAGCGAGATTAGGCCATTATTTGAGATTAATATAATCATTTCATACCCTTATTTTAAAAAGTTTCTCTTCAAGCCATTATTTGAAAATAATGACACTTTAGATCCTTACTTGAGATAAAGTCCATTTTAGATTTTTATTCGGGAAAATGGGAGCAATTTCACGTCCTCATCTAAAATTTTCCCCATAAATTATATTCTTTTCAATAAATAGTCGGATAATCGCGAGATGATATGGTTTTACATGAGGCTTCCATAAAATTATTTTATAATCAATCTTTCCATGATCGTGAGAACCCGAATCCAAACTCTTATGTCTATTGCTTGCTCTAGAACAGTGATCCTTTACTCGACATACCATAGAGGAGGGGTTTTGCCACGAGATTAAAATTTACTTCCTTTTTTTTTTTGGTAACCAAGGATTTGTTGGGCCCGCCTTTCGCTTACACTATTTGGCCACCCACGGCCCATAGAGTGTCAATGTACCTTGGACCAAGCGTCAATACCTCATGGGAGACTAATCCAAGAACCCCCACTTAAGACACTTTAGCAACGTCAAAACCTCGGGAGAGGTTAGTCCGTGATTTCCCACTTAAGACACTTTAGCAATAAGAGGATTCGAACCTCTGACCTCTGCAATGAAAAGGAGAACGCACACCATATGTGCTGCCTGTGTGGGTTCCTTTTTTCGTGGCTCTATTCCCCCAAATAATTTTCTATTTAGTAAGGTTCCAATTTTTTCTGTTTATTGAAAGAGAAAAAGAACATAAATCTAACCACTCGTGGTGGCGGTGTAGTTGGTTAAGCACTTGTTCACTCGTGGTGGTGGTGTAGTTGGTTAAGCACTTGTTCCTTTCGCAAGAGGTTCAGTGTTCAACTCCCTACGTCGTCTGTCTTGTTAGAAAGAAACCCACGACTTATCCGACAGGTAAGAGTGGTGATAACTCTACCTACTCCGAGATTTACCTCGTTGGGCTGCCACTCTACCTGCTCCAAGGTTTACCTCGTTGGGCTGCCGGCACGAGAATTCCTTAGGTTACAAAAAAAAAAAAAAAAAACATAAATCTATTTAGTAACATTAGTTGATTTTTATATTTCCCAAATTGTGAAAAGTGATGAGAATATATATTTGAAATAGAAACAAGAAATAGAAAAAAATTAATTATTTTTTTTAGGAATAATTTCTAAGTTATTTTCTTTCTTTTTTTCCTTCTTCTCCCCGTTTTAATTGATCGATGGAGCCTCATCACTTGTGGCCCCCCGTACGTCGCTAGATGATGCCCAATCATCGGTCACCATGACCACCCTCTATTGTTGCCGGTAGTCACCAGTTGTTGCCATCCGTTGTCACCCAATGATCGGCTTGGAGAGGAAGAAGAAGAAAAGGAAAAAGAAAGATCTCAATTTTTTATTAAAAATTAAAATAATTTTACATCATAAAAATGCTTGTAAATCATACTAAATGCATATTTTATTTTTTTCTATTTAGAAATATAAATTTTGTATAGTTACCAAACGCATTATTCAATGCACTTTGTTGATCTTTCTTGAATTTTCTCTCATTTCCGTCCCAATTTTTAATTAGCGCATTAATTAAATTACACGCCGCACCCACTTTCTCCACCCGCCAAAAGAAGAGCTAAAGAAAGGTAGGTGCATCCAAACGGAATTATTCCTTCCTTCAGTCGGAAGATACTTTTCTATTTTCCTCTGTCGCCATTTTCTTTTTCATTTCTCGTATTTCCGAAATTGCGAAAAATATAAATGGCAATTGAGGGAAAACATTGCCCCATATAAAAGAAATTATTTCAATTTTTCCCTGCCTTAATGTCGTATTTATTATAAATTCCATTTTTATCATACCTAATTTCGTTTAATTATTTATTAGCAAGAAAAATAAAGACAAATTATGAAAAAAAAAACAAAAAAGGGGCCCCGTTCCACAAATGCACCGACCGGGAAGGCATCCGATTGCGTTCTCGCGTGGACTTGCAATTTCAGAGCGAGAGATCTTCTCCTTCCTTCCTTCCTCCTCCTGCCGGCCTTCGTTGCAGCGGCGAATTCTCTCCCCTCCGGCGGAGCCACCGCGCGCGGCGGAGCTCAGTTCGGATCCCCGTCCCCCCAACCCCTGCGGATCGGGCGGAGCCGTGATCCCGCCGGAAACCGTCGGCCCTAAGGAACCATGTCGTCGATGGATGGCCTGGTGCCGATAACCCGATCCTTTCTCGCCGCCTACTACGACAAGTACTCGTTCCCTCCTCTCTCCGAGGACGTCGCCGCGCTCTCCTCGCGGATCCGCTCGCTCTCCAACGACCTGCTCGGGGACGTCCCTCCGACCGAAGGTGCGCTCTCCATCTTCGTCGTTGCTTTTTTTGGGAGGATCTCGGGAGGTTGATGCTGGATCGCGTGCGTGTGTGCGTCGTTGTGATGGTTCAATGCGGTGGTGTTTTCCCGAGCTTTTAATTTGCCGTGCCGTGGACGATTTTGGACGTGTTTAACGGAACGTGGAAGTCATGCTGGTTTAGTGTGTTGTGGTTTTTTTTAGGTGAGAAATTGTTGATAGAGGAGGCAGATAGGACGCCTCCCCATAAAATTGACGAGAACATGTGGAAGAATCGAGAGCAGATGGAAGAGATTGTTTTTCTGCTCGAGAAGTCGAATTGGCCAGCGGCGGTAAGATATTCATGTGTCTAGGAGTTCGCGAGTACATATGTTTACGTAATGCCGAATGTTTTTGGCGATGTTCTTGAGTCTTGTGGGTTTTTTTTTTTGTTAAAGGGGCGGTTTTTTTCTCTTTTAATTGGTCGTTTTGCTTTCGCTTGGTGAGTGCAGCTTCAGCAGCAATTGACAACAGAGAATACCGAGTTTGCTACCATTTTCAGCCAGCTCAAAGATAAGGTTCAAGAAAGTTTGAGTTTGTTGATATCTTTTCAGGCTAGAAATTCTGAACGTGTATTTAACACAGGTTTTACTCTCATTCTCTCGCTCTCCCTCTCTTTTTATGTGTCTTGATTAATTAATGCTTTTCATTCACATAACGAACGCTAGTTCACTTTCGTCACTATTAAGCTTAAAAAAGCACCGTAATATTTGGGATTACAAGCTTTTAGCATTTAGATTTGCGGGCATAGCTTTAAATGTTCATGCATGGCGGCAATGGGTCTCACTATTACGAGCCAGTGGTAATCTATGATTGGAAATTTGCATACCTATCTGATAGATGCAGTTTCCATTTAAGTGCCACTACCCCTGATTAGCGGCTCAACTTTGGTTCATTCATCTTGTGGGATGAGTTAATGATCAATCTGTGAGAAATGAAGAATCTGAGTGTGGTAAAGAGGGTTTTATTTATATATTTATTTATTTATAAATTTGATGGAAAATTGTTGGTGTGTTATGAGAAGTTGATTCCAAGGACCTTGTTGTGATTGATGTGTAATAACTCAAGTAGCATAGGATGCTCCTAAGAACATAAAGGACTTTTAAATGAGGATTTATCCATATCTGCAGTCATGACTTACCTGCCTCAAGACTTTCGGGGGACACTTATTAGACAGCAAAGGGATCGCTCTGAGAGGAACAAGCAAGCAGAGGTTGATGCTGTAATTAATTCGGGTGGAAGTATACGAGACAGATATGCTCTGCTATGGAAACAGCAAATGGATAGGTGAGATCTTTGCTTCTCTAATTGCTGGTTGTGATGCCCTAGGCTAGTAGTGATCTTACGGTGCAACTATTAAATGACGTCTCAGGAGAAGACAGTTAGCCCAGCTTGGTTCTGCTACAGGTGTCTACAAAACCCTTGTGAAGTACTTAGTAGGGGTACCACAAGTATGTATTCCTTTTTGCTACCTCTTGCCTTGTCTGCTTTTATTTCCACCCTGCTTTTGGAACTGCACTTATGCTTTCCTGTTGTAATTCTGTTAATTATTCTCGTTATAGTTTAGTTGCCTTGTTATCTTATTGCTTAGATTGATTGCATTTAAGAAAGAGACTATAGTTTAGTGTTTCACATTTTGATGGTTTGATTTTACATGGTAATTGCTGTTTGCTTGGTCATAGTTTACCATGAATTTTCTGCCCATGTACTGTGATGGTGTGTACTGTTTTATAAGCTCTATAAATTTATTAATCTGTTCCAGAGTGGCCAAAAAATGAATGAGACTCCTAATTCCGACGGGTACATTGTCATGCCCTTTGGTATTCTAGCCAGGGTGATGGTGGTTTAGATAGGCTTGTGGACTTCTGATTTGCTAGAAAACTTATTCGGGCTGGATTTTTTACTATTGCTCATTTCGCAAGCTCTACAACCGCAATAAATTAACTCGCATTCCACCATGTGGTGTTGATTGGATAAATACTTCTAAGCATCTGCACTTCATTCATTTTCATGTCTTTTGCTAAATGTACTTATATTTTTACTTATCCTTCCCTTCCCTTTGCCAAGCTCCTTAATAATTTCCTGATGTTTCTGATACAGGTTTTACTGGACTTCATTAAGCAAATAAATGATGACGATGGGTAAGTTCCCCAAAAGTTCTCTTCTTGCTAATGTCATGTCTACTTTTATTGATCTCAACATCAGTGAGCAAGTGATCCCTGCAAATACTAAGTTCTGATTGTTTCTTTTTAATAACTGATAGGCCCATGGAAGAACAAAGACAACGATATGGACCTCCTTTGTACAGCCTCACATCACTGGTTCTGTTTATTCGCCTTTTTCTTTCACTATCTTGGGGACGCTTTGAGACTCGGAAATTGTGAGATGCCTTACCCTTTTCTAATTTGTTTTTCTTTCATCTTAGTAAACCTTTGATAAGGAAAAATTTTGTATCTAGATTCTGAGAGATGACACTTGCATTTTCTTCTTTGGCATCTATTAATGCAATTGTCATCATGATATGAGCAGAAAAGGAGATGAGTTATCTGCATTGGAGCAAGCATTGAATGTCTATACTTCCGAATTTGAGAGATTCATCAAATTTCTCAGGTACTTATTTTGTATGATGAGGATGATTGTGTTAAGAGCTGTAGATGATAAAAGGGCCCATTACTACAAAACATAGTTAAGCATGCGAAGTTCATGTTGTCATTTTTACGTTGATGATTTCCCTTTCTTTTCTTCTTATTTTTTTTTGCTGAACATTCATTTCTTTTCCATTTCTTTTGTTTCACTTTTCATGGGATAGGTGGCTAAGAACTGTTGAACATTGCTTTGAGTAATCTCTTGGTTTCTAAGGCTTCCTGGAGTATGAGAACTGTTTTATCTTTTGGGAATAGTAGTTCTGGATACCTCATAAGCCAAACTAGACTACATCTTCTAATGTTCAATATCAAACCATCCCTCACATGTTGTACCTACAACATGAAAACATGTCTTGGTATCTTAATTAATAACAGCAATTGGAGGTCAAAATGTGTCCATATTTATGTCTCTTGTAAGGTTGGTATGTTTTTAAAAAAAATTTAAGAGTATTTACCCGTGTAAGCTCCTAACTGTTTGATGTCAAAACCATTATTTTGCTTGAACGAATTTTCAGGAGAATTTTATCATGGTAAACAAATGTGTCATAGTAAGTTTTTTCTTATCTGAAAGTGTAAATGGGTTTTAACTATTACTAGCAATGCAAAACCTTTAGCTCTTGAATAGTGATGAATCTTTTCAGGCATAGATGTATCTTAAAAAAAAGTTCAAAAGGAAAAGACGCTTGAATGTGCTGAGGTAGTAATAGTGTGATAGTTACAGAGTCCCAAATTCTGAACAGGCTGCTCTCCTAGAGATCACTTAACTCCAGAACCAGAGATTTTTTTTATAGGTGTTGACAAATGTTTTGTTGCCTAGGTTTAGATAGTACTGATTAGCTAGTTATTTTGGTGTGTCTATCTCAAACAGTCAGATGGGTAGTGGAAATGATATTGGTCAATTGAAAATGTCACATTTGTATTAAATGACTGCACATTTGTGCCTTCTATTTGGAAAGGATTAACTGATAAAGTCATGGTTCAACTTTGTTATCAGAGGCTTAGTGCTGGATCCCTGAAGCTATTATAATACACAGCCTTGCAGCTGGCGGAAACTTGAAAGTTAAATTGTGTTATCAGCATTTCTCAACAAATTGACTAGGAAAACAACATTGTTTTTTTCAGAATGCACTTTCTTCATGATTTATAGATCTTATCAGCCCATCTTCGACAGAGTTTATAACACTAAGCATGCTACATCTTGCTGATCCATATAGCATTCTGCCACATCAATGCCAAATTAGCTTTATCTTGACTCGGATTCCACAGTCATTGTTACTGTCTTGGGATGCAAAGCCTTTGTCGTCCTGAAGCTACTGGCCTACTGCTGGTGCGATGGTTAAAAATTTTTAGTTGCCATTGAAGTTCTACATTAGAATTGGAGAAGCACAATAATGGGCTTGAGGGGCAGTGGGCCTCTGGAAGAGGGTTGTTGCAATTACATCTTTTGGAGGCTAGGCGATCAATTAATTGGAAGATGAGGCGCATAGTAGTCCTTTCTTGATAATTACTTTATTCAAACAAGACATTTTGTATAATCTATGATAAAACATCTTAAGCACACAAAGACTCAGCTTATGGTGTCTGCAAGATATTAAAGAAAGCAACGTGCATTTTAAGTAGCGGTATGATTAACTGAATCAGATGATATTCCAATCTTTCAGATTCTAAAGAATTGATCTTCTAAAAAGAATATGCCAAATCAGTTGCTTTTATCAGTTTGCTGATTTTGTGGTCACATGGTGAAATTTTTATGACAGCAACAAAGAGAAACTGTTTAAAGGTTCTTTGTTGTTATATATGCGTTCTTTTTCACTGTTATCTCTATTCAACATGTTTTTTTTGTATTGACTAGTATTTTTTCCTTCTTCTAGTGAAGTATTCGTGAATTCCCCCTTCTTCATATCAGCAGCGGAAGCAGGTGCCCTAGAAGCAGGGTAAATTCATTTTTATTTCGTAATTACCTTTCTGTTAGATAACTCTGATATGTCTTTTCAAGTATTTGGATATATTCTGCAGGCAAAATGATGACTATAAAGAGATAAGTATACCAGCTGGTAAAATTCATGAGGTAAATTTTTAACCTTCTTGTCAAATAACTGCATTTGAAGCAAGATATTCCTTTGTACCGAGTTATCTGTTTTGGCATCACTGGGTTGATCCTGATGCATAGCTGATGGGTTATAAGCAGTTGAATCTGCTCGTAGATTAGAGATGGATTTTTATTTGAGATAAGATTTTCAGCATCTATTAATAAACTGATATGATTGTCATATCTCTACTTATGTACAAGATATAGGGAACATTATTCTCATTGGCCAAATAGCTAGTGATTTTTAATTAAGAATTTAGACTCTGACTGCAAATGATTAAGAGGTGTTGATCCTGACAATTATAAGCTGGAAATTAATGGATTACTGTTTCTTCTAAACTTTTAAATTTGGGTAGCATGTTCTTTTATTGTTCTTTTTGTTAATGATTTATAATTTAGAATTCTATTTTTGGTCCTTTTTTTTTTAATTTCCTAATCATGGATCGTACTGAATGGGTGCCAGCCATTTGGTATAAAATATGTTATGGATCTAACTCCTACGCTAGAAACGTTTTGTTGGTTCAGAAATTTTACAGACTCCAGAGAATTTTGAGTTTCAATAACTAAACTCCCGATTGGTCCAAAGAAGAACACAGTAGACAATTTTATGTTGATGGTTGGAATCAATATTTGTATTTTTTTTTTTTTTACATTTTTACTTTTTGCGGGTTCTTCCCTAACACAAGCTAAAACAATGTCTTCTAGCTTCCTTTGCTGTGCCCTCCTAGTAAGTAAGTCCATCGTCTTGATGAGAGTTTGGATTCTGCTTGCTGCACCCTACCATCCTTGCACAAAAGTTAAGCTTTTAAAGTCCAATTGACTGGATAAGACTCTTGAGGAACTGTAGGATTGGGAGTTTGTCAGTATGTGATACTTATGGTTTGCACTTTGTCCAAGTCTAAATATATTGCATAAAACAATGGGATTGCTGTGCTTCAGTCAGTATCACAAGTCAACTGGGTTAATTGATGTCTCAAAGTATCTGGTTATGGGTCACAGACTTATCTTGTCTATTAGCAACTTTTTTTGCTCCTGCTGTAACCTCGATGATGGTGTTTTGGCTCCAAATTTCTGAAGCTTCATAATGGACTCTATGCTAGGTTTCCTTCATGGTGGATTCGTTAAACTCATACATTGCATGGGATTTTTCATTGGTACAAGGGAAGATTAACCTGGTAAGTCATGAGGCTTTCTTTCCCGGGGTTGTCGAATCTTCTATCCTGTTCTTTGGGAAATTTTTGTCATCTTAATGTAATAGGATTTTTTTTTAATTTAACAATCATCTTACATTTAAGACTATGTACTGGGTGGCCCACATCTAAGGGAGGTGGCAAGCTGTTTATGTTTGCCTTTTCCTCGTGATTTTTCATATCTTTTGCCCTTTCTTACAATCAACTGTCTGTTGACTGCAGTTGCTTGATGCAGCTGAAGGAAGAATAGAGGGATATGTTGGTTTAAGAGTTGAAGTATTAGCTCGAATAGTTCATGAATTGTTAACAGAGAAAAAAGTATTTGATTGCAGCTTCATCCTCCCTTTATAAAGCCATGATCTCTTGAGGTTATTATACTGGCTCTCAAAAATAATTCATGTGGAAACTAAGGATCTGTTTGGTAACGTGCCAAACAGTGCCTATTTTTATTCTTTTGTTTCCCAAAACAAAAAAAGAACGAAAATCCATTTGGTAATGTTTTTGTTCCGGAAATAAATTTGTTCTCAAAAATATATTTGAAATGGAATTAATAATAAAATAAAAGTTGCTTTTTTATTCCTAGGAACAATTCTAGAATCAAGCTTTCCCCCCCTTTTTTTTTCTCCTCTTTTCTTTTCTTCCTTTTCTTCCTCTAGCTGGTCGCCAGCCCCTAGCTAGGCCAAGCCTCAAAGGCTCGGGCCAACGAGGCTACCCAAGGCTGGCAAGGTCACTGGCCCTCATCTAGCCGGTTGCCAGCCATGGCCAAGGCCAAGGCCAGTGACCAGCTAGATTTTTTTTTTTTTTAAAGGAAAGAAAAAAAGAGAACAATGTAATAAAATTATTAAAAAATTAAAAGAAATTCTATGCTACAAAATTTTTTTAGGGTTGTACCTAACAAATTCTTGTTCTAGGAATAGAAATTTTGCATAGTTATCAAACATCTTCAAATGTTCGGAAACTTGTTGATGGAACAGAATTATGAAAACCCATTGCACCCTAATTGATTTGTAAACAAAATTCTCAAAGTGGAAGGCCAATTGCCCCAGTATTCTCAAACTGCCCTGAAACTTTCCTATTCATTGAGAAGTAGCTGGAGCCATATTGCTTTGGCTGGAAGCAAGATTTCTTCTACATGACATGAACATGTTCACTAACTTGTGATTTCAATTGCAGACCCAAGACTAACCAAACCAGTCTTGTTTACGGAGAGATTACCGACTACCATCTCTTTTACCCATTGCTTCCATGCCCATGGCTTGGTTAGCTTGCTCTTAAATTGAATTTGGCTCGACTGTATGGACAAGTTCTTCAAGTCACAGACTTTAGGCTTGATTTTGAGTCAGACAAACGCCTTTCTCAAATTTGGTTGTGGATTGAATTTCTTGGGCTTGAGTATTTCTTTTTCAAAATGCAATAATGGTAGTTGAAATGAGTGCCCCTCTTTTGTAGACATCAGACAGGATGTTGAATTTGGTAATTGAATTAGGAGGATCGAAATGAATGCATGGTCCAGATGGTTAGTGTTTTTGGTATGCAAGCTGGAGAATATTGCAAGAATATCTTTTGATATATGCTCTTCCATCTGACAGGACATTGGATTCAGTGTGGAGTGTATAAGTCCTTCTGGAGAAAAAACCGTGAGTTCTGTCCATGCTCAGCTACATGCTCAGCTCTGAATTATCTAGATTCTTGTCCTTTTGGACCTTTTTGTAGGCCTGCTGGCTTTGTGCTCAGTTATAGTGGATTCGGCAGCTTACTCACCTGCTTTCCCACTGATCTTTGACTGCATCTTGTTGGCTGTTTTGCAGTTGATATTACCTTACCGTCGTTATGAGTCTGACCAAGTGAGTGCTGCTTTTTTTTTTTTTGGGTTCATGTCCTCCCTAGCTTGTTTTCTATGAGAAGCAAAATAACTTTTGGCTTTTAATCGCTTTTTGGGCAGGGCAACTTTTGCACATGCATTGCTGGAAATTATAAGCTAGTCTGGGATAATTCATATTCCACATTCTTTAAGAAGGTATATGCTCTTTTCTTTTGGGGCCTTATGATGTTGCTTCGATATTTTATCGCGTTACAAATATTTTTTGAAAATAGTATGATCATTCCTTTTTCAACAAGATAATCAAAGTAGTATTAGTACACTATATTGATGATATAGAGTTTGAATTTCACAAATAGGCCCTTCGCTACAAGGTAGATTGCATTCCCCCAGTTGTGGAGCCAGTTCAGTCCATGTCTGAAGAGGAAGCGTGAGGAGGGCCTCTTTGTTAGTTTATTTGCAAATGTTTGGGACATTCTGTTTTAATCTCTGCCCCCAGAATTTTTGCTGGGATGGATATCTTACCCGGCTGTCCTTCTCATTGAGAAGGTGACCCTAGTGCTAAATTGCTCGAATTTGTAACTTTTTTGTATATACTCCACGAAACGATGTAATCAATTCTCCTTCATGATTATTGAAAGATGATTAGCCCGTTCAGTCATGGACGTGGTTTTCTCACTGTTTGGAAGGGAAATTGCTCTATTGGATAAACAGCGAATGTATAAATTGGGTAAGTTCGGGAAAACAGTAATGCCTTTGGAAGAGAAGGGCCATGCTGGAACCTCAGATTCTGCTGTTTGAGGCGACCAGTGGAGGAAAAAAGGAAGGAATGAGATGAGAGATGGCCCGCTTGGAGTTTGGTCGAGGGGAGGATAGTCCTATCGACCAATATGAATTTCGAGAACCGAGTTTCTGTGCATTCGAGCTCTCTGGTTAAATCCTTCTCTTCCACTACATCCCGAAGATCTGGGATAGCGAGCTCTCTGGCTAAATCCTTTCTTCCTTTCTTCCACTATCTCTCGAAGATCTAGGATAATAAACCCGTGAATTTGATCTTGAACAGTGCTCTTACCTCATAAAGTGATCGCATGAGAGGGATCATTTGAGCTGTATCTGAATCGTGTACCCGTCGGATTTCTTAGGACCAAATGCCTAACCTGAGAAGTAAATATCATGCTACCGAAGTCGCACCCGATAGGAGAGCTGATTTAAGTAGTACGCTTCTTTTCCTTATTTTCCTCCCGGGTAGTTAACATACGTTGTGCTAGGTGATAAAAAGTAAGAGCAACTTGTTTTAGGTATCAGTATGTACAGGCTTTTGCTTCATTTTCTTCAACAACATATACTGTAGATTTTTTATAATGGACAGTAACCATCACAATATCTGTATCAGTGACTTTTTAAGTACAGGTGTAAAGTGGTCTCCTCAGCCAGTAATCACCGGCTAGTCATTTGGGGCATGAATTTATCCATTTTGAAGCCCAAATACTTGTGTAAACGGCCGTATTTTTTAATGCTCGACCTCCACTTCAGTTAATAAATGTTGCCCGTGCAATGCAGTCGGCAAACTTAACACGGTCGGATAAAAACCTACATGAACTATTCTTTTTACTCCTTCCTCGAAAGATGACAACGAGTGATGCGGCCATGCCTAACCTTTAAATATACAGCTATTATGACCCAACAAAAAAGCTACCCGCCATAGGAAAGCTATTGAAAAATCAGGCAAGTATTAAAAAAGATATTTTCCGTGTGTCCTATAAGTCAAGAAAAATCATATGCCCGCTTAGCGGCATCCAGAGTGTTGGACAGAAGCATGGCTATTGTCATGGGACCCACTCCTCCAGGTACAGGGGTTAAAGCACTGGCCACCTGCACAGCTTCCTCATAGCAAACATCACCCAGAAGACGGTATCCATGCTCGTGGTTTGGATCCTGTCCCACGGTCCATAATGATATTACAGATTTGTCATAAATATTGCAAATGGAAAGGAGTGCCTTATGCGTCGACTGCAACAAGTGCATGCATATCAAGGACATCTGCCGACCATCGTTATAGTGATATAATAAACACTGCACTATATGCCAGAATTCTCACCTCGATTGGATGAGTTCCAACATCAATAACCACAGCTCCCGGTTTAAGCCAACTGCCACGGACCAAATTTGGTACTCCAGCGGCCGTGACCACAATGTCAGCTTCCCGAGTGATCTCTTCAGGGTTTTTTGTGAAAGCGTGCACAACAGTCACGGTTGCATGGTGCCTCTGCCAGATAATGCCAGGAAGTAAACATCTATGATCTGGTAGAAGATAAAAAATATGTGCGATCAACCTTTTTGTGAAAAAAACATCTTAATACCTGCAACAGCAAGAATGTGGGCAACCCAACAATGTTGCTTCTCCCAATAACCACGGCTTTTCTCCCCATGATCTCAATACCAGATCTTATCAATAACTCAATGCAACCTTTTGGAGTGCAGGGGATGAACAGAGGCTCCCTTCCTCTCATTGCAAGATTGCCCATATTAAGGGGGTGGAAGCCATCAACATCTTTTTCTAGGCTTAGAACATTCAAAATCCTCTCCTCATTCAAATGCTGCCATAGGGAATTTATACTGCATCAGCAAGCTAATACTGTACATACTGCATCATGTTCGTAGTAGAGTTGACAGGATTGGGTAAATTGCCATTATCTTTTCTCTGTAAAACCTTACTGAACAAGAGCATTCACTCAAGAATTGTGTCCAAAATGCACTTTGATGGTACAAAAAAAAAAAAAAAAAAAAAAAAAAAAAAAACCATGAACACAAGGACATACGTCTAGTAGATTTTTTGTCTCAGACGACACACTATGGAGCATTTCCTGATGCGGTAAAAGCAAAATTTAAAAGCCATGTACATTTGTCCATATTATAAGGAATGATACAGCATTTGCTTGCTTAACTTTTGTCAAGCATGTGCATTGCCAAGTAACAGATCTGGTTTCAGAAGAATTTCTTTCAAATGGGGCATCTGACCCTACAGCAATACCCCAAGAATGGACTGCAAAGTGATGGGTATTTTAAAAAGAAGCAAGGGACTAGGGAATCTAAGGACCACAAAGCCAGTATATTTTTCAGTCACGAGAGATGGCCAATTTATGTGCTATCATAATTGCACAGAACGGAGTGAATGTCTAAAGGCTTATTGCATTTTTACGTGTCCCTATGTGCCCTAATTTCAATAATTATAGTCCTGTCTACTATTCATGTTTGTGAAAATAACCTTCAGTTAGGACATCTAATATAGCTGTTTTAAATGACACTGTCTTAACACGTAGGAAGATTGAGTCAGAAACACAACAGAATAGAAGAACTATTTTTACCAAAGAGAATAATATAGCGACTAAAGTGGATAGATCGAAGTTCAGGAAGTCATGTACATATAATCCCAAGTACAAGGACCTGTACATGTTCTCCCCCGCCCCCCTCCCTACCTCATGAAAATAAAAAAAAAGAGATACGTACAGAGAGCAGCTTTGAGTAGTTACATTTGGTAGAGGCAGCTGCACGAGAATACCATGAATTGATGGATCATTTTCAAAACTTAACAAAGCCTTGAGAACGTCATCTTCGGAACAATCGTTAGGCAGCTCTGCTAGTACAGACTTGATTCCGGCTTCTTCACAAGCTGTCATCTTGTTTCTAACATAAGTTTGAGAATCCTTTCTCTGTCCCACCATAATTACAGCCAAGCCTGGAATCCTATCAATAGAGTCCTTCATCCTTCGAACTTCACTCGCTATTCTTGACCTGATTCCCTCAGCAATCAACTTGCCATCGATCATTGCAGCTGTCTGCCCATTGGCTGTGATGAATACCCAATATATTCAATGCTGGTTCTTAGAGTAAAAATCAATCTCAAGACATGAGACGAATCGGTTCTTAAATTATCTTGGCCATACAATTCATAAAGTAAGGTTGACACACCTATCTTTATTTCTTTCTTTCTTAATCTTTTTGAGTCACCAAAACTTACCTCATTGATCAAACCATCACAAGACAAGTGACAAAAAGATTCGTGCACAACTTCTTGTACATATTTCCGGAAGTGAGTAAATGAAGAACACATATAGACTGTACCCATACAAAAATTGTTTATTCATTTGCATTATCTTTCTATAGGGAAGAACACATAAAGACTGATGCTGCATATTACAGCCACTACTCCTTTTCATCAATTATAATACTCATGCTCACTTTGATAATAATTCAGGTTTGAAGCTATACGTATGGAATGCTTCCATGCATGTCACAGAAAACCATATTCCTAGCAAGCGAATAGAATTGACGTAAAACACCAGAAAAATAGCACTTTTTCCAAAGGGGCCATCTCTTGACATAGAAAAGGATTTCAATTCAGTGAATGTTTTTGGATCACCAGAGAGAAAGAGAGGAAAACAAAGCCGATTACATATTTACTCAAATGAACTTCTTACAAGAGCACGAAAGATGTTCTGTATATAGTGTAGAGAGGACACGACTAGATCATTTAATATCTACCTATTAACTAATGGCTGACATCCCAACACTATTACATATGCTTCAACAATTTTAAATATTTGTGTAATTCAAGTTCACAGAAAGAATCTTATAAAAAAGTATGCTAGGAAGGAATTGACTACAAAATTAAAATCTGAGTGCCCAAAAGGCTGATGTTCTGACAGGAAGCGATTTAAGTCTACACAGTGAATCAGAAATCTAACTAATTTAACTTTTCAACTAGTGTAAATGCCTAGCTGAGGGAATATATGAGTAATATTATAGGGAAGTTCATGCGACACTCCAGTCATCACTATAGCGAATTATGTTTTGCACCTATTGCTAATCAATAAATACACGAAAGAATTCTCTACTAGCGAAAAAGTTGCGTTTTGCCATCTATTACATTGTCATATGATTGTGTGTAGTTTCATTGTATGAACAAACCTATTATGCAATATCAATGTTGTGAAAAACAATGGCACTTTGAAACTAGAAAAGTAGTAGTTTACCATTGAGCTAGAACAATTCAAAACTTCAGTCAAGCCAAAACAACACACACAGAGCTAAACAAGGTGGGCTGCGTTCGATTCATCTTCAATTAACCCTCAAAATTCCCCCTCCCCATATTAATTAGACAGAGTATGCGCGTGGGAACAAGAAGTGTAATGGGCTGGTGGCCTGCACAGCGGGGCAATCTGACCACGAATATGAACACCGTGTGAAAGCAAGCCTCAATGTTAAATTCCAAAAAGCCACTCAATACCCAAAGAACCGACGCAAAAAGAGATGGTACATTGGTTTCCATGGGAACAAAACATAACGGGAAAAAAATTTGAAGTGCTGCAAACAGGATATGAGAAGCAGTGCCAGTAATCATACTTATTACAAAAGGCATAAGAAAGACAAATTGCATCAAAAGATTCACAGAGACCCATCAACTCACCCACACAGAACCAACACAAGATATACGGAAAGCTGCTTACTTTGATGGTAATTGAGTGGCGGACCAGAATGGCCGAAATTGGGAGCCCACACGTCGGGGAGATCAAGCGAAACAAGCGGCGGCGACATGATGATCCGGGAGCCACGTTTACCCTCCGCGACGGAATGCACCGCCCGCGGCCGCGCAGGTGCCGCCGGCCCGATCGACTCTCTCAACCTCCGACTCAAAACCCTCATCAGCACCACCATTTTCCCTTTCCCCTCCACCGGTTCTCCGCAACGAGGCGGCCGCCGGCGCCGGCGCCGGTGCGCGACGCAAGCTGAAGTCTTTTTCACGACCGAGCCGACGCAACGACGCCGCCCGCGATCGTCCCGCCGCCTCGGGCCGCGACGGAAGCAGCTGCAGCTGTGCTCCTACGATTCGACGACATCATGCGCATCGCCATTTCACGACGAGACGGACGCCGGACCGCCGTCCATCGCCCGATTGCCGAGTCTGTCGAAGGATATTCTTCCCTTCCGATTCCCGTCGTCGCTGCTCGGTTTGATGGCGGAGGATTTCTGGGTCGGGCGAACATCGCGTCTTGGACTTCCTCCACGGGCCTTTTCTTGGGTTGGGCCCGTTATGGGCCGAGCGACAGAGTGGGCTGAGGAGCCCATTGGGTTCTGTTTCGGATGCATTTTCTCCACTTGGGTCTGCGACATGACTTGCCTAAACCGGAGGTGATCCATGGGTAGGACCGAGTACCGTACCGTACCGGACCGGACCCGACTCGACTTTCGTGATCAATTAAGCATCGGATGGTGTGGTGTCGGTGGTTAGGCTTTGGGAAAATAATTGCTAGGGATTAGTGGATTAAATTAGGGGTGTTCCCGGTTCAATTAGAGAACCGGATTTGACAGGCCAGTGCTGGACTGTTCTTGAGGAGATCGGTCTAGTTTCTAGTTCCATATACGGAGCCGGACCAACAGATCGACTAAAATTTCTAATATCCTTTTATGTTTTTCTTAAACAAACCCTAATTGTTAAAAATTATTAATTTTTCTTTTAATGTTGGGAAACTCCCACTTGTAAAGAATAGAAGAATTCGCCTGATTTGAGATCTCACTGAGTGGATCAATTCTTGATTCTAAGTTCTAAAGTGGGAACCAACTTGGCCTAGAACCAATCCCTCCTAAATTAAATACTTTTGCTAGGTCTCAATGGTGTACTTTCCTCTTATATAGGATTCTGTCGATTGGATCCTTATTTTTAGCTGAATCCTCTTCCCCATTATTGATCTTGATTAGTCCCCACTTATCATGAGTCTCGTTTTCTTTCGGGATCGACTTATTTTTCTAGATCATCCATTGAAACACCCACTTAGGGTGTATGGTAATATTTCTATTCCGATAAATAATTTATGTTCATAAATAATTATTTCTATTTGTATTATTGGATAAATTTTGTAACAAAAGAACGCATTTGGTAACTGCACAAAATTTCTATTTGCAGAATAGGAACGCGTTTGTTTGATAGGACTCAAGTTTTTTTTGTAACTTAAAATTTCTTTTATTTTTAAAATAATTTTATTATATTTTTATCTTTCCTTTTTTTCTTCCTCTTCCTCTAGTTAGTTATTGGCCTTGGTCATGGCCAATTGGCGATCGACCAAATGGAAGCTTGGGAGGTGGCTAGTCTCGGGGGAGCCTCATCGCCCCCAACGAGGTCAGCCTATGCCTCGCCGTGGATGGGTGATGCTCAACCTTGCCTTGGTTGGGCAAGGCCCCTCCCCCAACCATCGTGAGGTCGGCCTCACTTGACCAAGCGACGCAAATCTCGTTTGGCTAGTCATTGAACATTGCCAAAACCGACGATAGCTAGGAGAAGAAGAGGAAGAAAAGAAAAAAAGAAAAAAATGATTTGGTTTGAACTCTTGAGTTGTTTTCCAATTAAAGAAGCAATGTTTATATATTTTTTAATTCTATTTCAAATCTATTCCCAATAATAAAAATATACATAAATGAATTTTTATTTTGGGAAAAAAATAAAAAATCAGAAAAATATAAGCGTCATGAAAGGCACATTTATCGTGCCAAATTTGGCTTAGACGCCATGATAATTTGCAACTATCCCATGGTATCTGAAGTACGTCGTATTTTATACCCCGTCCTTTTTCCTTAAAATAGACCATTCCCTCACAAATCCTCGAGTCAAATCCTGCTTTTCTCAGACTCGAAAAGATCTGCCCCCTTCCCCAGTTCCTTTCCCGCTCCTATTCACCAATTATTCCCACTAAAGTCACAACAAACGATTGAAGCAAAACATCAAGTCACCTCCAATACGAAAGACAATCAATGATAAAAATCCACAACTCCAGATTCGCCCGTCGCTCGCTAGAATCCGAGCGATGGCGAAACATGAGATCTCAGTGGCGATCCCTGTTCTCCGCTCACGTTCCTCGTGGAAGCAGGCAAGGAGTCGAGGACAGGGCGCGACCGAACTGGCCATGCATGTTCCGCGAACTATAGCAGTTGGAAACACTCGGATCGGGAGGCAAGTCACATGAAAAAAGGGCATGAAATGAAACAGGAACTGGGCAAGTTTTCTAGCGTTCGGGAGAGAAGATAATCACTCGCAAACGATAATATGTAATTGATAGGAAAAGGACAAGAACCGGTCATATAGACTATACCAATCATTCAAGCTTTTCTCCTCGTAGCCCAACAATGGCATCCAAATAATTATTTTCCACAGGGAAAAGTGAGTGCTTGCTCTTTGCTATAGGTCAAGAAAGTATTTCCTCCAATGTCTCCTCGCTTTTTCTCCCCCTCTTAGTGAGGACATCCGAATAGGAGTGATTTCCCCCACATGGATCGTGCTAAAGAAAAAGGCCGTGCATTATTAGGGACGAGCACTTAAGATTTTTCGATTGATATGGTCTTATTTGCCATGATGATCTGTCCAAAAGTTCAGTCTAACTGTGAAATTCGACAAACCTAATCTTATATATTGAAATTACGTTCACATTAGTGGGCACGGTTGCTTGGGGAGATGATCATTTTAATAAACTCACGTCTATTGCGAGAGAAGTTAATGATATACCGTAGGCAACTTTTTTCACCAAATCTCTCTTTTGCAATTAGATTGTAAGGAATTTGAAGGAGGCACATTTATTGGAACAATATTCAAGTGACTCTAAATAGGCTTGTTATCCAGAAAAACCCTTTTGTAAGTTATTTTGATCGCAGCAAATGAGCATTTATTTTTACATCAGTGAAGTGAATTCGTGAATTATCGGGGACCAAATTGAATAAAGAAAATGTAAAACAACATTGCATGTGTCGGATCCTTTTTGCATGAATGAGGATAGATTTCTTCTTTTTCCCCCCGCCCCCCTCACAAACACATGTGATGTTATTACCACCATAAATGTTCATGCACTTATATTGTTCGAGAAAAGTCTTGAAACAAGTGGGAATTGAAGTGAAGTCATGTCGAGAGAGATGGGAACAAAACCAGCCAACAACGTCATCATGCTTGAGAAAGTAGTTGCTTTATTTGATGGGGACAAGGAAAATCTCCTTTTACACTAGTCATGGTTAATTTTCTATTTGATATATGAGAGGGGAAAAATAATCATGCCATTGGAATTTTGACATTTATTTTATAAGCAACATTTTCTTTATCCAATGACCCAGGAAGACAATTGACCTTAAAAATTGACACTTTTCATGTTTCCTTAAAAAAATTGGAATTTATATATAAATTTTCTACGTTTACAAAAGAATTTTAAACGACCCGCATGTTAAAATTCATGTATTTTAAAGTTTCGGGTATTCAACTTTATATAGAAAATCAGAACTAAAATGTCATGATAAGAAAACAAAACAAAACAAAACTAGAAATGACAAATAGAAAATGTGAGGAAGCTAGACACTTCGAGGAGAGGGCCAATTCTCCTCATGCTCTGCTTAATATTGTTAACGTTACGTGAGGAAAAACACACTGACATTGCATTGTAAATTTGTATAAAAAAAAGTTTAATGAAAGTATTTTCGTGTGTTCGACTGGAAAGTAAATACTAAAGAGTTGTGAGAATAAATTGGGTTAATGGAGTCTTTTAATGTTATTTTATGCAGTTTCATATTGTTCAAACGTATCAAAAATTAGTCACTACATTAGAATTTCATTTATAATAATAAAAATTAAATTCATCAAATGTCCCAAGTCCCAAGTCCCAAGTTCTTACTTGCATAAACCATAATAATCATAACGAGATATAGATCTAATCATTTAATGCAAAAGGTAATCAAAAGAATGGTCAATAGAGTCGTACGCAAATAATTTCTAGAAATAGTGAAATAGAAAAAATAAAATAAAATATGGCCATATCATTCCTTGGCGTGGCCATTCAATATGAGATTCACTTAGCCAACCCTTTGAATTGTTGGGGGATGGAATGCGTATACGTATGTATGTATATACGATGTAGGTATGTATGTATTTATAAAACCAAGTTGTGTATTTATAAAACCAAGTTGAACGGGTGATTTATAGAAACGGAAGTTATCTATGTGATTAGGGGTAATCCATAACCGTTATATATCAGCTTATTTAAAGCAAGTTGAATAATTGATTTATAGGAATAAAAGTTCAAAAAATGTGGTTGGTACTAATCGATTTTAGAGTGGGCCGGTTTCAAGCGTAGAACTAAAAGTGACCCATTTTGTGCTTTGGCTAAATTTATATAACAAAACATACAAGTCACGTTATTTCACTACATAAATATTTTATCGGTCTAGTGGTTATATTGTTATTTGTTCAGGTTGAAGATGAAGAATATAGATTACCGGTTCAACCGGGGGATCGGACGAGTTGAATCGGCTCTCGGATAGAATCGGTGACTCAAGAGTTGGAATAAAAAACTGAACCAATCTGAGGTTGGCTCGCGAAATCAAAAACCGAGTCGGTCCTCCTTAAACCGGTCTCGATCAACTCGGTCCAATTGCCAGATTGAATCAGACATGGGTCTCACGCTAACATGTGACCATGACCGATGAGTGACGTGCAAAGAGTAAGAATCCAAAATATCATTGTTGATGAGAAAAGACAAAGGGGAGTGCACTTAAAGGAAAAGGAACATTTCAACAATTTTAGCATTTTCGGATTGTGTATACATTGTACATAGTACATAAAATAAAAATAAAAAGCAAACTTTTCTTTTGAGGCCAAACAATTTGACAAAATATTTTAGAACGATATTTTATATATCGTGTTGTTATTTTATCATACTTAGATAAATATCTCTTCTGATGCTCTATTCAATTTTTCTTGCTTTTTTTTATTTTGTGAACCGGATAGGTCTCCAATTCTAAAGTTTTTTTTATATATATTTTCGCACCTATCAATAATTGAATTGACAACATTATCACTTAACCGACATATATTTTTGTATTGAAGTGGTGCAACTTTTAAATATTTTCATAAATAATTCGATTTTTACCCATGACATAAAATAGGTCGGTTCCGACTTTAGATCAAGAACCAACCCATTCCGAAACGGATCCAACATTCTGTATTGGCCAAGGCCTGTTTGTTAAACGAAGGAAACCTCCATTTTGCATAGCCTCTTGTCTACTTTTTTACCTGCAGAATGAAACGCGCCACTACACTTACGGAATCACTGGTTACACGGACAACACGCTTGGTCACGAGGGGAATTTGCAGGGGCTTCAGAAAAGTCAAGCACTCAACGTTCGCCGGACTTGAATTTGCATATCCAACTGAAACGTACTAAATCGAATGTATTTTTTGACCTTTTCCTATTTCAGATTGAAAAATTACGAAAGACCCATTTTTTATACCTCCAGAAAAGAAAAGAAGAACAAAAAGCATTTGAATTTCCTCCCTTTTATTCGAAAAGAGGATAGAAGAGAAGGATTGGGAACGTGAAGATGGAGATGGAGACAAGAAAAGAGGGACCATGACATCCGTAGACGATGGGAGATAGAGAGAGAGAGAGGCCGCGCACCCCTGAGGTGAGCCAGACCATTGAAAAGTAATGTCAATCGCCAACGAGCCCCGACCTGTCTGAAAGCAACTCGTGCTGGTCCAAACACTCCAGGCCATAATCATTCTTGGCTTCGGACATCGCGCCCCTCACGTGTTTCAGCCAAGTACAGTCTCCACCCCAACCTTCCGAAAAGGCCCCCCCCCCCCAGCTTTTCCCATGGTTATCGTTTCCAACCCCAGCTTATTTACTCCCGTTCAATTTCCACCTAACTAGATACTTTTCCAAATTGGAGCGGCATAGCGCATTTACCTTCTACTGAGGGTGATCGGTTCTCGAGCAATCCGGTTCTTGCGCGGGAACTGGAATTAGTTCCCAGCTTTTAGAAATGAAAACCGGGCTTATCGATGCGATCCAATTCTTAAAAGAGCCAATGAAACAAGTGATGTGCATAGTTTTTATTAACTTACTCGTCGTTAGTGTTTAAGACGAAATTAAAGATGTTTTTGATGATTAAGACATTTTTACAATTAGTGAGTTACACATAACATGATAGGTCTCATAAAGATTTTTTCAATTTGTGGTAAAATTTGGTTAGAACGAGCAAGTATTATTGTATTGTGATTTGTTCTTGTTGTCTTACTCACACGTGAGCGAAATGGGATTTGTGTGACTTGTGCACGAGTGAAGCCCAAAATGAGAGATAAAATTGGGGGCTCTTTAAATAGATTTTTAAGATATAAAAAAATTTAAAAAATCAGTCCAGATTGATGGTTCTATACCTTAAATCAAAACCATTATCAAAATTCATCGGATATGGAATTAGGAATAGGACTAGTGTCCTTGAAAACCGTCTAGAATCGGCTGATTTAGTCCAATCCAATAGTTCCTTTTGTTCATTCCTACCATTAACTAATTTTTATATGATAAAACATCATAAATTAGTACCGTTGACTTGGAAAAATTTCAATTTCATATCTACCTTCCATCAGAAGCTTGAGACTTGACGTGGATGATGGATTTGAATCAAGAGTATCGATCCAAGATTTTTTATAGGATGAAAATTAGTTTGGGATGAATATATGCCGTTTGATTTTTTACTAGATGAATCTAATTTGAGACTAGCATGAGTCTATCGGTTTAAATATTTCAATGGTATCGATTTTGGGAAAAAAAAAGGAGAGAGAGGGAAAAAGAAAAAAAAAAGAGAGAAGGACAAAAGTCATTACAGAGCCCACATTATCATTGAACTGCTCGAAGCCCCTATAATTTCTCGTCACTGTTAGATTAATAATGGAAATAGTATAAAATTCAAAAAATCTTTTACTGACATTTTATTTTTTCGCCTCGTGGGGCGTGCTGCTTTTGGGTTCAGTATCTTGTCCGATCTCGGCAAGCCTGCAAGATGCAGAGCGGAGGAAAAGAAGCCATTGATTATTGTCCAAGGAGTCAAACAAGGGGCTAGAAAAGCTTGCCCCCTATTGAAAAGGTAGAGGGCAAAAAAAATTTGAAAAATTTTTAAAGAAAGGGGAAAATTGGGGAGGAGGAAAAAGTAGGTGATGATGATGCAGTTGAATGCAAAATGTCAAACGCTAGGTTGCATTTTTTCATGGGGAATTGAGGTTTCTCTCTTTCATTTTTATTTCGGGCTTGTTTTATTCTATTCAATTCAATTTCAATTTCTCATTTTTTACAGCTCCTCCTCCTCCTCGACCCAGATTCGAGCTTGTTCCTCGTTCGTGTCCTTTAGTTCGCAGATCGAACTTGTCGTGTTAGGTGGCGCACGACGCTTTTGCATTCGGTCGTGTAATGCGGAGGCTGCTTTTGTTCTGGACCCGGCCTGTCTCAGCTCCTTCCCCCTTGGTGCCTATTTATTTCTGCCCTTTCTGTAGCGAAGGACTTGAAAAAAGGGCATCTTTTTCTGGGTCTTTGAGAGGCGTGAAAAGTCAAAAAGGGTCAAAAAAGAGAGAAGGAGTCCATCCTCATTTATGATGGGCTAACCCCCCCTTACTTTCCTCCTAGGTCAAAAAAATTCATTAATTGCTTGAATTTTGACCACATATATTTTTTGGAAAGAGCTTTCAGCCCTTTTCTCTCCCCGATCAAACAAGCGATGTGGGCATACCGTGTTTAGATATATATAAATACACTCTCTTGTTACAAAAATGGAGAGGAGGAAAGTAATGGATTTCTTTGGAGATTATCTTCATTGACATTTTTTTTTTTTGTTTAAGCAGAACATTGATATGGTGAAAAATCAAGCACAATTTGGCCATCTTAGCTTGGAGCGATCCTATCTAGAATATAATGCGAAATGGTTAGATGGACTCGGAGTAAGTATAAAAGACTTTTTGGTCAGTGAAATTCACATGGATTCTATTTTATTGAGTAGTATTAGGATGTTTAGGAAAGCAAATGTCGAATCCATATAAGTTAATGTGAGGCGAATCATCTTGGCTAATGCTGACCATCATGGGAAACTATATTGTTAGACAAAATACTACACCAATGGTCATCAAACCACAAATTTTTTTCTTTCAATTCGCATGGAAAAACATAAACGGGACAAAAGGGTTTCCCACAATCTGCCAACAGTTTGAGATCGAAAGAAAGTCGCCTTCATTCCAACCTCATTACAACTGGGTCACGAAGAGACAAAACTCTCGATCGTGGAACTGAATACACAACAAAAAACTACATTCACTTTCCCTGCTATCTCGAGATGAACTCCCGAGTCCCCCCAACATGACTCGAGCAGGGACTTTCGACATCGTTGAAGCTGTCACGGCCTGCACAACCCTTTTCGTCCAGATTATTTAGCGATGACGTTAATCGCCCATGCCCGTGATCACAGGCCAGAATGTCACATTGTCTTCATAATGTATAGGCCTACGATATAGGAATGTCCAAGCTCCTCGCGACTATCGATGCGGCGAACAACAACGCATCGTAAGCGCTGTAAGTCTCGGAACCACAAGCATGAAGTACGTTCCTTTTGCATGTAGTTTATTCGGAAATTCTATTAAAAAATTCGATCATTAGCCTTTTCGCATGTGTGGAAATGTGCCACCCCTAGGCCTAGATATGGAAAGGGTTTCCTGCCGTTTAAGTCAAATGCATATAAATTTTAGATTAATGGTACCAAGGTAATGCACGTGATTTACGCATTGTGCCACTCGAGGAGACGTAATTATTCGTGCAATTTACATTATCTATAATAGAATATTTGCTATAATTCAGTCAATTATAATTAGTTCTCGATGCATGACAATTGATCGCGAAAAAGTATAGTACTTTTAAGGAGGGGAAGGAGAAAGGGGGCGGGAGAGACGGAGGACCATTGCCACACTTTTCTATCCCTATGCTATCGTAGTTGACTCTGGATAGACTTTTCGAGCAATGATCGCTTCAAAAGGGTTCGCGATCTTTGCCTCTGAATATCGCCAAGCTATGATTTGTTCCATAGTAATTAAAGCTATCATCAATTAGAGAATGCCGTGGAGTTTTCGAGGAAATCAGGACATGTACTTCAATAATTGCGACTTTTGGCCACAATGTCGAGTAATGCATCCCGATAATCCGATTCTATACCAATCTCAAAGCCCATATAATTTTTTCCAAGAGGAACTTACATTTTGGTTAACTCGTGTTATAAAAGAAATCCTGATTTAGGAAAAAAGATGTAAATTCAATTCAGTGCGAGTGCTCTTCTTAAATCACATCTCTAATGAAAAAGAAAAATATTATTAAAATTCTGAAACCATTTCACCTAACTAGTCCGAAACTTTATGAAGTCGATAACAACAAACATATTTTTTGAAAAAAAAAGGAAAAGTACTTCTATCTTTAGCTAGCTGGCAATGAACACAATAATGTGATCAAATTAGACATCCTCAATGCTTGGGCCGACTTCACTGCACATCAAGCATTGTCTATTAGAATAATAAAAAGCTAAAGTCAAGTACCCGAATATTAATTTTTTCTTTTGAAATGACGCTATATGCTAGGAATGACTTAAACACATTGATTTAGAAAGTGATGGCACATACTCCTCTCAACTAATGCCCAAGACCACTCGTTATTTCTGGTGCCCCCCACAAACCAATAACGAAAAGCAATCTGAACAATGCCTAATACCGATTCTTTCCTTTCGTGATGGCACGTTATTCGACACGGTTCGCGTGACATGGAAAGCAACACAAGATGACGAGACGCTCGTCCTCTCCAATCCAATGAGCACCCTACCCTAAATCTTTTCTGTTGCGGCCATGGCGATCTTAATCAAGGCTAATTAATTAGGCCGTTGATTAAATCCAAATACGGATTAATCGAACTCGAACGAAGATAAGGGGAGGGGTGCTGTCTTTTGTCACTTGCGATTCGCAACATCTGCATGCTCGATGAAATGAAAGGAGCTCGGGAGTGCCACTCGAGGATGGTCTAATGGCCATTGCTGCTGAGCCCTCTGCGAACAAGTCAAACGCTCAACGACGAATCGCAAGCCAACCATCAATTCCCACTCCCCTCCTCACTCCTCACACCCCCCCGCACGCATCTCCACTCGCCGTTGCCAGCCCACTACCACCACCTCTCTCTCTCTCTATCTCTACATCTCTCTTTCATATACATGAACTCGACTCGGACGTGTTCGTGTGCTCCCTCGCATGTCCATTTGATAAATACACTTGATTAGCCGCGCTGTCTGAAATCTGCCACCACCACCACCACCACCACCACCACCGCCCAGCTCCCCATTCCTCCACCCGGATACCGACGCCTCGCTACCCGCCACCGCCACCCTCAACCACCACCTGCTCTCTGCCCTCCTCCTCCCCTCTCTCCGCCTCCCCCCTCTTTTCCTTTCTTTTTTGCCTCGGTCCCTGCGTGGTCGGAACCATCCAAAAGCCACAGCCTCGACCTGCTTCCTCGTAATCTTAATCCCCTCCAGTCAATCCCGCCCCCCCGCAAAAAGGGTTCCTTGAAGGTCGTGTTGGGTCTCCTACACAATCGAGAGATCGAGGATTAAAAAGGGTAGTAGAATCCCGACGCTGGGTTTTTAGTATTTGTTTTTTGCCTTTTCGTCGAGCACTTCATGTGCGCTCTCGCTCTCGCTCTCGCTCTCCCCTCGCGTATATTACACCCGCTTCGGGCCATCCACTCCCTACCCCTTATTTCGCCTTCCGTCTGAGTTTCTCTCCCTGTTATGAAGAATTGGTGCTCATGGCTGCTTGCGCTTTGCTGAGCGGTGGCGACAATGGCGGCAGCAACAGCAACAACGACGACAGCAACGGCCGCCGCGAGAGCCCGGGCTTCATGAGCTCCTCCAACGTCGGCGCCAGCGCCGGCGACCACCTCCTGAACGCCCTCCACCTCCACCACCACCGCCGACAGCTCCACCAGCAGCCGCCGCCGCCGCCGCAGGAGAGCGGTAACAGGATGAGGAAGAGGATGGCTTCGGAACTCGAGGTGCAGGCGCCCCCCAGCGCCGATTACTTCAGGCTTTCCCGGCGAAACACCTCCTCCGCCGCCGCCACCGCCACCGCCGTCGCCAGCGCCGCTTCGTTGATGAGTAACCCACTATCCGACGCGAACTGCTTCGTGCCCTCGAGAGATGTTATCATCCCCAACCACTCCACTATGAGCATGCTACCTTCTTCCACGAACTTGACCGTGACGTCACTCGGGCCAGGGTTTTTATCCCCCACTCCATGCACCACCATCGCGACGACGACGACCTCGCCTTACGCTGCCGAGACCGCCCTCTCGCCTCTCCTCCCGTCGCAGCCCCAGTCCCAAACCCCCGCGCTCTGCGTCTTCTCCGGCTTGCCGTTGTTCCCGCCGGAGAAACCCCTCGCCGCCGCCGGTTTCGCGCCGCCTCCTCCGACGGCGATAAACCCTAGCGTCGGCGCTGGTGGCGTTCCCATGGACGACAGCTCGGCGACGGCGTGGATCGACGGCATCATCAAGGATCTCATCCAGAACTCCACGTCCGTGTCGATCCCTCAGCTCATCCATAACGTGAGGGAGATCATCTACCCCTGTAACCCTAACCTCGCCGCCGTCCTCGAGTACCGGCTGCGCTCGCTCATGAAGGAGCCGGTTCCGGCGGTGGATTTGCAGTTGCAGAGGCAGTATGATAACCAGCATTTCTCTGTCCCCGATTCGATGGTCCCCCATGGTCAGTACTTGAACTATGGCCTCGCATCGCTACCGGCGGCCGTGGGCCAAGGGGGCAGCCGCCGCTTGCAGGAGCACGAGGCGAGCGCTTCGTCCGCAGGGGCTCCGGTTCTGACGTTGAACCAGGTGCAGCAGCAGCAGCAGCAGCCGCCGCCGCCGCCGCCTAATAATCCGCCGCAGCTTCAGCCGCCGGAGCGGCTGCAACAACCGCCACCTCAGCAGCAGCAGCAGCAGCAGCAGCAGCGCAGTGAGGCGGAGAACGACAAGTCGTCTACCTCCGGCGAGACGGCGCCGACTCCGACGGCCACGGCTGCCTCCGCCGCGGCGGCCGCGGCCCTGGCAAGGGAGAGGAAGGAGGAGATGCGGAACCAGAAGAAGGACGAGGAAGGCCTGCACCTGCTGACCCTGCTCCTCCAGTGCGCGGAGGCCGTGTCCGCGGACAACCTCGAGGAGGCGAACCGCATGCTGCTGGAGATCTCCGAGCTCTCGACGCCGTACGGCACCTCGGCGCAGCGTGTCGCGGCCTACTTCTCGGAGGCGATCTCGGCACGGCTAGTGAACTCGTGCCTGGGGATCGACATGACTCTCCCCTCCGTGCCGCACAGCCACAAGATCTCCTCCGCCTTCCAGGTAGGGTTTGCCCATTCGTGTCGCATTATCCCATCTGGGACAGTCAGGTCCGTGCTGTGTCGGATTTGGTCGGTCGTGTTTAAGGTCGTGTTTCTCGTGCTTTGTCTCGTTGCTACCCTCAGGTCTTCAATGGGATCAGCCCATTCGTCAAGTTCTCGCACTTCACGGCGAACCAGGCGATCCAGGAGGCGTTCGAGCGCGAGGAGAGGGTCCACATCATCGACCTCGACATCATGCAGGGCCTGCAGTGGCCGGGGCTGTTCCACATCCTAGCGTCGCGGCCCGGCGGCCCGCCGCACGTCCGCCTCACGGGGCTGGGCACGTCCGTAGAGGCCCTGGAGGCCACCGGGAAGCGGCTGGGCGACTTCGCCGACAAGCTGGGCCTGCCGTTCGAGTTCATCCCGGTGGCGGAGAAGGTCGGGAACCTGGACCCGGAGAGGCTGAACGTGAGCAAGCGGGAGGCCGTGGCTGTTCACTTGCTGCAGCACTCGCTCTACGACGTCACGGGTTCCGATACCAACACGCTTTGGCTTTTGCAGAGGTAAAGATAAAAAGGAAGAGAAAAAGCGTGAATGATCTTTTCACAATCCCCATGCCGATTTTGGTGGTTCCAAGTTCAATTTTTTATCTTTCGTAGATATAGTCGCAGTGTCGAACACGCCATCGCCATTTCTTGTTCTGTGCTGTGTGGTCTTTGCCCTTTTTGACTATTCGCATTCTGGGGTTTGGTTAGTGATCATTTGAGATTAGAAGTGGACGTGTGATTTTGATTTACCCAGTTGTTTTTTTCCCTTTGTTTCGAAAGAAATAAAGGGATGGGGCTGAGGCAAATGAAAGATCGCGCCTTTTCTTGATTCAGTGAAAGGATGGCAATGGCAAAAGAGAGCCCAGCTTAGATAGCTGCACCCTCCTTTTCCACGCAAAAGGAAGTTCCTTTTTGTTCTCATTAGGCACGTCCAAGTCGCTTCCATGGGGGAGGGAGTGCAAAAATCATTGCCCACTTGGTCCTTGTTTTTCTCCATTGAAGGAGCTGTAAAGTTGTCGTCCACATCTGATTGTCTGGTCTTTGCATCTCTCCCTAGGAACACTGTGTCTCCAATAATCATGGTTAGAAAGCGGGTGTGGCGTTTGAGGTTCAATGTTCCTGCATTATTTGAGTTGTAACAATGACCGGTTTGGTCTTTTTCCTGTGATGATCTAGATTGGCGCCCAAGGTGGTCACGGTGGTAGAGCAGGACCTGAGCCACGCGGGCTCATTCCTGGGCCGCTTCGTGGAGGCGATCCACTACTACTCGGCCCTGTTCGACTCGCTGGGGGCGAGCTACGGGGAGGAGAGCGAGGAGAGGCACGTGGTCGAGCAGCAGCTGCTCTCCAGGGAGATCCGGAATGTGCTCGCATTCGGCGGCCCGGCGAGGAGCGGGGAGGCCAAGTTCACCAGCTGGAGGGAGAAGCTGCAGCAGGCTGGGTTCCGGGGTGTCTCCCTCGCCGGGAATGCCGCGACGCAGGCAACGCTACTCCTCGGGATGTTCTCCTGCGATGGGTACACGCTGGTGGAGGACAACGGGGCTCTCAAGCTCGGATGGAAGGACCTGTGCTTGCTCACCGCCTCTGCATGGAGTCCGCTGAACCTGCATGCAACCTCGGCTGGGCTCATTCGTCATTTCTCTCACTAGGCCGGAGACTTGATCGGGCAGGCGATGTCGGCAGCGCGGATGTGGACCATGATTGTGAGGATGATGTGGGAAATTGAACTATCATGGGTTTAGTGAGGATTTTCTAGTTGCTGGGACTATGGTTGACAATGTGGTGATTTAGGTGAGCCAGAGTGATATCATGTGCTAGGGGAAATGGGTTGCACCAATACGAGTTCTCTCCTTTTGGCCTTCTAAAGATTTTCACCTGCTGTTACATTTTCGTCTCCATTGCCTTAAATTTCTTGTGTAGATCCATAAATCGGGTGAGGAATCCGAGATGACAGTTCATTGTTAAGCTTAGGATGTTGTCAAGAGTTTTGTGACCGGACATTTCTTTTTGGTTATATGAAAACAGAGATGATCCCAAGCACTCAAGTAGAGAGGAAATCAAATGGGTTTACTACATTTCAACTTTTTTAGCTTGACTTGATAGATGATAGTTTTCGATTTCAAGAAAATGCCCATTTATCTTCTGAAAATGGAGAGATTATGCCAATATGTCTTGCATTATGTAAATTTATCTTTTCATCTCATGACTTATAACTGGAATTACTTCCACGAACTTGGTGAGCTTTAAATTAAAACATCGATTTTTCATAAGGGCATTGGGATTGTCTATATTACTCTCAAGTCAAAACCTGATAGTGGCGTTCGTCGAGTAGTTCGTGACGTGAATTGACTATCAACTTTTTACATTGAAAAAGTCTATTTATTGAAAGCTCATGAAATAACGTGCAAGTAATATGAACTAGTTATATTCAAATTGTTTATGTTTACCTATGCAAGTGATCCGACTTAAAGTAATTTGCATACAGTTAATGTAATTCAAACGAATGATTACATTTCATGATTTGAAAATTTTCCGACATTTCATTCAACCACACAAACATCAGAGGATTTGAAAATGTTTTGGTTATGTTTGTTTTTGGCGAAGTCTTAATTACATTAATGATTGTGTGCTTTGCTAACTTTGTTGAAATTTAATTTCTGATTGTCGGTCTCATGAAATCTCATAAATAGTTACATATTAACCACACAAATTAGGGTAATTGCCTTGAGACTTTATAAGTTGAAAATAAAAGTATTGTATAAATATATTCTTTTGTGACAAAGTGCATGTTTAATGTGTATACGATAGCTTTTGGGGGAACTTTTTCATGCAATTTAAGTGTGTGCGTGCGCATGATTTTTATTACTAAAGCTTCAGGCAATTTATAACTCATTCTAAGTTTGTCTCCTGATGGCTATATGGTATCAAATTCAAGGGAATATATTAGTTAACTTAATATTTTCTTTAATAGATGTGTCTAGTTTGGCCGAAACTTTCCTTAGGTGAACTGTGTCAAACCAGTAGTGGTTCATGCAGTAAAACTCGGTGGGATGGTAAGCTCGTTGGTCAACTATTGATTGGTAGCATAGGAAGCATGAAAATAAACTTATTAAAATTGATTTATTAAGAAGATCAACATCTTCCTCTAATTGTGTATCACGTATATCTTCAGATCAAGGTCCTTTACATAAGAAAAAAATAAACACAGAAGATTTCAATAAATCTATAGAAAATTGGAAAATTCCTAAAGTTCAACTTGATCATAAACATTCAAAGTTTAGATTTTTGAAAAAAATCAGATTATGTAATCACAACTGAGGAAAGAGACCTATCCCTTTCTAGATCCTTTGAAATTATCAAATTATTAAATCAAAATTCCCGTAATAAACATATGCAAAAATATAATTATATTCACATAAATTCTTCCATTCTCCTAGCCTTACGTGACGTGAGATTACTAAATTTCAAAGATTCCCTCTTAAGAATAGTAGAAACAAGTCTTTGTAATGGCTTAATTTATTTTGATTGTTATCAAATTTTCCAGCATCACTTAGGGATCTAAATATTATTAAATCATTAACCTTTCAAGTCAAAACATACAATTACAAAATAGCTAAGGGGTCAATTCCTTTAGCCCTTATTTATAGAGTTCACTATAAAACCATTATTTCATATTTTGGGATTAATGCTTTCAAAAACAAAATAGTCCAAACAAAAATTAGAGCCAAAACATTCCTAGGTCAATAAACGAGAATGATATTTCATATTTTGGGATTAATGCTTTCAAACATAGTCCAAAATGAGAAACCCTTTTACTCCAAACATATATTACTAGAGCCAATACTATCATTCCTTTAGCTTTTTTTTTTTTTTTTTTTATCCGACCAAAAAAAAAAAAAACAATGGGAGTTGGAGGACCGAACTACTCCAAAGGTTGTTCGTAATAATGAATTAGCAAATATAATACAACATCCTCAAGAAAAAGTAATTACTCAATTTCCAAGAAGATCATTTGATATAAGATCAATTCCCTCTTCTTCATCAAGAAGATCAGTTGAGCTCCATCCAAATCTCTCTCCTATAATCACTCTTCCATAGAGAAATCATGATGGAGGTACAACTTCTAATTAACATAATAATCCTAATATTTGTGGTCTTGATAATCGATTTGGAATTCCTAGACTTATTTATCAGCAAGACCAAATTGAACAAAACTTGTAAACCCTAGATTTGCCTCATCATATCTTAGTAATGAAATTAATCAGCAAAAATTAGAAATAAAAGCTCTTAAAAATACTTGGGCCCAAATACAAAAAGAAATTTTGGCAATAAAATCTAAAATAGAAAAAAAGGAAAAAGAAGAAGAAGAAGAAAATCTAACCGATAACTCTTATCCTAATTTTTTTAATGATTTTATCGAAAATAAAATCAAGAAAATGGATAATAAATATAATAATATATATAGTTCTACTGACAAAAATATTCATATAGTTCTAATGCATATATTTTGTTAGATCACGTGGGTCCTTCGATCATTGGGCCCCATAGAAAATTTGCGTGCTCTATTAAATCACATGCACCTGACTAAGTGCTTTCAATGTACCCTCTTATCAGTCTAGCTTTAGTGGCTGTCATGTCAAATAATTCTGTAATATTTGGCAAAACAAAAATAATTTCGCTAGATATCTTATTGGAGGAGCATGGATAAGATTAAAAGAAAGAGAATTGCCACGATCAAATCATCAAGATCAATAGCTGTTGGATCACATAAGAATATATTTCAATTCTCCATAAAAAATCTTTGATATTTTTAAGACGTATAACTTTTTGTATAGAAGGTATGACAGAATGCATTAGGATACGACTTTTTAAAGATGGTGAATGAGTCCCTCAAAAGAACTATAGAAATCTCCATTATGAACATATAATTGTCAAACGGAGCCTTGTGTTCGAATATTCTACCCTAAACATTTTTATTTATTGAGGTGTTTAACTTTTGGTCAATCCCATTTCGTGATTTTGTCAAAGGGGTCATCCATCATTTGTGTCCTTTTCTCAATTTGAATTTCGTATTATGAGATTCCTTCACTTTTGCCTCTCAATTTATGAAGAAGCAGACGACTCACTTTGCATAGACATCTTTCAATGCTGCAGTATCCAGGAGACAAAAAAACAGAAGCTCTTGTGACAAAACAAGACGGTAATCATTGTCTGCTTCATGGTAATATTAGCTTTACGAATAGAGGACATATGAAGTTTACTCATCAATCCCTCGTCTTCCTCAAAAGTTCTGCTCATGTTGCTGCAGCCTTACCCATGCATGTGTCATCTCTTATTGCATTGAAGCCAAGCTAATCTCCTCCTCCTTTTTCTTTTTTACAAATGAAAAGATTAAAAGACTAGTGACAGGAACATCTGAATCACAAAGTGCCGAACACAACTATTTAATAGGACAGATGATCTGCTATTTTGGGTCGATCTTCGGGGAAACTGTGTACCCGCCACTGTAGTCGAAGGAGTTGTTGCTCTCGTTGCTAGTGTCCAATTTCGGCATGGTGTCATTGTAAGGATGCTTAGGTGGTCCCTTCGATGCTCCGAACTCCGTGGTGGACGATGAGGCAGAAGTCGAGTTCGTGTTGACTCCATCGTGCTGCAAGATGCTCTCGATTGTCTTTACCACCTCGCTCATCGTGGGGCGGTCCAAGGCTGACTCCTCGACGCACCTCATGGCCAGCTCCAGGAATATAGCGAAGCTGACGAGATATCCCGGGTTTCTGATTGATGGATCTATTTTTTCTCGCAGGCCATAATACTCATCATCCTTCGCGTCCATCGCCGTGCGCACTTCCCGCACAATGTACTTGCCCTTTTCAATCGGCTGCCTTGCGGTTATCAGCTCGAGCATGACCACGCCAAAGCTGTACACGTCGCTCTTTTCCGTTAGTTGTTGGGTCATGTAGTACTCCGGATCCAGATAGCCCTGCCACAGATTACCAGTTTGGAAGTAAATGTTAGACTTGCAAGTCTTTATGGAAAGGGAAGCCGCTCGATGAATCGCGTTGTGCCGTTTCTTTGCAAACCTGGGGTTAATTAAGCGGCAAGACGTACCAGTGTGCCCTTGACTTGAGTCGAAACATGCCCCTTCTCGCTGTCCGATACCAGCTTGGACAAGCCGAAATCGGCAACTTTTGCCATTAGATTTTCGTCCAACAAGATGTTAGTCGACTTAATGTCTCGGTGGATTATAGGAGGATTCGCAAGGTCGTGAAGGTACGCTATCCCCCTAGCAGACCCGAGAGAGATCCGGAGTCGCCTCCTCCAGTCAAGGTGAATTCCGGATTTTCCTGCCACGCAAGTGAAAGTGCTATGAAAAAGATTTCATGTGCAGCAGCGTCTAGAGAGAGCATCACGAAATGTATAATGAATCGTGAATCGTTGAGCACGATCTACTTATGTTTTCACAACACTCAGGATTTTCCTGTCAGGGTGATTTACCTGATAAGCTCGCTCTGAGTGTTCCGTTAGGCACAAATTCATAGATCAACATCTGCTCTCCCTGCTCGAAGCAGAAACCCACGAGCCCGACGAGATTTTTGTGATGAACTCTCGACAAGAGCTCGATCTCCGTCTTGAATTCGAGACCGCCCTGCATCGATCCTTGTTGAGCTCTTTTGGTTGCGATCATTTGTCCATTGGGGAGCATTCCCCTGTAGACCTGAAGGAAATGGCAAAACAAGAATCGACAATTAGGAGCTCTGTGCAGGAACTTCAGAGATTTGTTAACCACTTGATCCAAAGCAAATAACTACTTAATCAGTAAGCTGCGTGAAAGGTGATTGTGAAAGAATTACCTTGCCATAGCCTCCAGAACCGATCTCGTTTTTTTCAGAAAAGTTATTGGTGCACCTTTTGAGTTCATCGTAAGAAAACCACCTTGCTCCCTTCAGCTGAGGTGCGCCTCCACTGTCCTTCCCGCTCGGCGCCCACGATGCTACAAGACGGACACTGATCCAAGTCAAATGTCCTTCAACAACACATGTGAATTTAGTGCGACATTGAAAGCTTTTGTGCAGAAATTACCGAAGGGTTTGCTCAAGCTGATAGCCTTCTCTGCGCGTTGCTTCTGCCGGACCGCATATGCACCTACTGCAATGAGGCCAAGTAGTAGAGTTCCACATCCAACTGTGACGCTGGCAATTGCCCCAGAGCTCCAGGATCTTCGGTGAGCTGAAAGTGGCCTTTTTCCGTCAATATATCAGTTCTTGATGTTGAGAGTAGAATCAAATTCTTACACGAATTTACACATACAAGTTACCTTGAAAAGCATAAGGCAAGGCACTGAAGTAATAAGGGCCGAAAACTCTTGGCGGTTTAAAAGTTTGGTTGCTCAAGTCAAATCCCATCCTCGCGATTTCTGACCGGTTGAAATACTTCCCCTCGGCTGGGAAGAACGCCACTGGAACTTGCAGATAGTCGTCTGTATTAAAGAAGGGATCGTCTATGAAAACCGAGTTTGGGGCGAGGTCCAAATTCGTCCAAAGGCTCTTTTCTAGTTGCTGAAACAAGTTCGCATTTGTTTCCTTGAAGAAAGGTGCTCTGAAATATAACATTCCTTCGTATGGAAAAGCGCAATTGCAACTATGAGGGCTGAGCTTTTGATCCTGTCGACAAGATTTGTTCCCACAACTCGCGAGGCTGGTAGTATAAGATTTTGCAGGTTGCTGAGGCAGACAGTACATGGTATTCCCAAGATCTTTGTTGCAGACGGGATTGCCTAATAACCTGAAAGCACAGAATCGTCAGCACAATTAGTGATCATTGGAGAAAGAGAGAAGGTGCATTCTTGCCGATGACAAGAATGTGTTTGGATGAACTTTCTCACATCAGTATATTGGTATATGAAAAAGAATTCTGCGTGACTGAGGAAATCTGGTTATACTGCAGATCAACGCTCACGAGGTCTGGGCCAATGTTGTTGCTCATGTTCAATGCGCCCTCGAGTGTGTTGTTTCTTAAATCTCTGTCCAGTTAGAAAAGAAAAAGATGATTCTGGTCTCAAAATCACACTTCCTTTTTCCTACGAATAATAGTCTAAAACATATGATCTTACACAAGTTGAATTTGGGGATTGCTGAAGATTTCTTCTGGTATAGTCCCTTGAAGCGGTCCATACTCTACAACCCTGAGCACAATAGCTCTTTAGAAAATTCCCAAAAGATCTCACCACCAATTTGGGGGAAAAAAATAATGAATATGCTCTGAGTACAAGAGGACGTACAGAGTGGTAAGCGATGGTAAGGTCCAGAACCAAGCTGGAACAGTTGTTTGGTTGAAATAATTGTTGCTAAGATCCCTATTTAGTACACAACATCGACCTTCATCAGTGCAAAAGGAGAGAATGGACCGTGTAGTGTAAAATCAGTGCCATTGAGTACGGTGGCATTTACTCACACGGAGTTAAGCGAGATCATGCTGCTTAAATCGGGGAAAGAACCATTCAGTCTGTTATAAGCTAAATTCCTGAAAGAGATCATAGCATCAATTCAGTGGACTTAAACTGGCATCCGGAATACATGCCGAGGAATTAATGAAAAAGGTACTAACAATTCATTGACGTTCACAAGTTTGCTGATATCTGATGGAACTTCTCCCGAAAAGGAATTCCTGTCAAGACGACTGTCGCATTTTTGGCACCGAGTTCAATGAGAGAAGAATAATAATGGTGACGATAGCTTTGGGTGACTGACAAAACGATTCTCTGGAAATCATATAATGAGATTATCACTTACAGAACCTCAAGTGTCTGAACGAGTCCTATTGCGGGTGGGATCGATCCATTAAATTGATTATGATCGAATAATCTGCAAGAAAGAAAAAGTATCTGCTTATTATTAAGAGGATGATGGCAGAGTACATTAACAATCGAGTATCAACTTCCACATCAATCACTTTAGCAGAAAAACTTACACATGTATCAGATTCATATTCGCGCTGAATAGTTCGCGAGGTATGGGACCTGAGAGCTGGTTCTTGTTGAAATGGCTGAAAAACCAAACCCAAGAACCAGTGACTTCTTTGTGGTCCAATTCGAAAGAAATTAAATAGATCTCATTCCAATCATACACAGGCCGACAACCATACACGCTCCTACATATACACATTAACACATTTTGCAGTAACCTTGAATCTACATAAGCAAATTATTTAGATGATACTCACAAGTGCTTGGCATTTAGGAGATGATCTAATCCAGGGTTATTGTTATCTGAGAGCGGTATAGATCCAGTTAACTGGTTTTCGGCCAAATCGAGCCAACTGAGTTGTGACAGATTCCCCAGGGAAGCAGGTATACTACCAGTGAACTTATTATTGTTGAGAGCCCTGGCAAGAAGGTTAGCTTGAACAGAGAGAATGAGGTATTTATACACTGAATAACCAAAGGAAATTCCCATAGTGACAATCCCGACTTCTTACAGGAAGGTCAGCTGAGAAAGTTTGCCTAGCTCGTCAGGAATATTGCCGGTGAAGCCACAACCTTGCAAGATTCTGATAAAAAAAATACTAAGCACAGAGAAAAATGGGAAAAAGAACAAAAGGCCAACTTTTTTGAGATCAAGAAACAGTCTTGCGAAGGCACTATTACAGAGTATTAAGATTTGATAAGTCTCCTAGCCGGGCCGTGAGGGAACCAGTAAGGTCTTGGCTAAAGGACAGATCCCTGGAAATAAGATAGAACTGGTCAGAATGAAAGAAAAATACACATAAGTTGAGATTGAGCATACAACAAATATAGCTCTTTGCTTTGAATTGTCCATAAGTTCCAGCTGACAAATTCAGGAAGAACTTCTATCTGATCTTAGTTATGAATAATTTGTTAAAGGCCAGAGGACTCACAAAGATCTTAGCTCTGTTAGGCCTCCTATGTCACCGCTCAATGACCCTTTGATGTTCATAGATGAAAGGCCCCTGAAACCGACAATAGCCATTCAACGTCATTGTACATTAATCAATTGAGTCGTTATGGATGGCAACAATGGGCATTTGACAGAAAAAGTTGAAATGAAAGTACTGTACTCACAATGCGGTCACCCTCAAATTGTTGCAGGTCACGCCATCCCAAGGTACCCCACAAGGGTCATCTTTCGCCCAGCTGGGCGGCGTGTTCTGCCATATTCCCCTTAGAGCTTGGAGTGCAGCAGCTGATAAAGTGACATTTTGCAGCAAAAAAGATTTGAATCAGATGCTTGTGCTTCATTAATTTTCAAAATTACAGAGTCTATAGGTATGATATAAGCATATTTCCTAATACATGTTGAAAACTCCCAAGCCCCAAATATCCCCCTCTAGCTTGCTCGTTGACAATCACAATCTCACAAACAAGGGAATCAGAGCAATTAAACATACCCTAACTTGGCTCTCTATGGAAGATGTCCATGAATTAGAGGACGTGCTCTCTCATGACCAAAGGCTAAGCTAGACATGAATAAGATTGGTTGGGCTAAATTTACTTACAGTCACCAGGATCAGTGAATGAGCAGATGACATGAATCCCAGCAAGTAAGATTGCCAGGAAAAAGACCAACCTCATCATGATTTCTCAGATTGCCACCAAAAACCCAAAAAAAGAAAAAAGAAAAGAAAGAGCCAAAAGCTTGGTCTTAGTAGAAATCAATCCTCAGCTACTCTAAGTTCATGAGTAAAACTCTCATTTTTTGGAGCAAGAAAAGGGTGTATCTGGGTGTCAAGTTGATTGATATGGTCCTGGAATTGCTAGTAGTATCTCAAGATCATGGAAGCTGAGACATAAGAAAAGACAGGGAGAGAAAGGGAGAGAGGCTTTTGTTTGGGTGGTTAATCTTAGGTTGGGAGGGGTTCTCATCTTTCGTTTGCCTTGTCTTGGTAGACAAAGCACATTAATTAGTGTTATGCTTCATTTCCGCGTTAATGCCTTTTGCTTAGTCGCTGTCATGAACAAAATCATAAACAACTAAACAATGCCCTCACCGCGTTCTCCGTCCGCCAGCTTTTCCAAGATGACAAAATACCGGGAAACAATGAAAACCTCAGCAGAATACAAGGCACATTTTCAGTCCAAATGTCTTTGTTTTGTACAGAGGCACCACTCATCATCCCTCGAATTTTTGTGAACGAGAAACGTTTAATCGGTATGGTGACTTGTCATGTGATATCAAGCATTCTTTCTTCCTTATTTTTACTCGAGCCCGGTCACATGACAAGCGACATTCTCTGGTCATTCTAGTCAAAACAAATTAACCCCATGACGTCCCTCCCCCGATAAGTTGGTCATCAACGCATACACAATCGAGGATTTTGACGAAAGGAGCAGAACGGTGGAAACTACGCATCAACATGGGTTGGGCAATCTTGGAAATGCCACTTGGAGCTTTTACTTATTCCTTTGGCGCGTAAGACCCATTAGGAGATTACTACGTGGCTTGTAAACGAAGTCAATATCTAAATCGAAAGGGCCCTTGATGGCTCCTGCACTTTGCACGATCACCAGGGCAATACGAGGGGTCAAGGACTCCAATGGAATGAGCAGGCCGGGGACAAACGAAGAGCTTTGATTCCTCTTGCCTCGTACTGTCTGTTGCTTAGTACTTTCTCTATGCAAAGCCATTCGCTTGTCCTCTTTCCTTTGGTTTATGTACTCGCGAAATTCGATCATTAGAATAATCGCAGGAAGAACCGCCTCCTCATGCTGACAACCAACCTTTTCGGTACGACATGCATTTTATAATGATAAGAGTGGTGGTGAATTAGTTTTAATCGGCCGGCTGAAAGCAAAGTAGTTATCCAAGCTTCAGGGAAATAAGTGCATCGGATTTTTCTTTTCTTTTTTTGGGTATAGTTCGATAGTACGAGAATGTATAGACTTAGAAGAGCCAATGAAATCCTTTTGTCGGACTGCTACCTTTGCCCCGCCAGAAAGTGGGTGGTGCCTTTCCCACTTGATCTTGATATTGATATGTGAATCTGAAATTTGAATGAAGGACTAACTCGAATAGATCACAGGCCCTGAGCTCCAAAGGAATCAGACTTTGACTTGAATATTGAAGAAGTATAGCATAATGACTGATTGCACTAGTGAAGTTTAGATCAGTCTGACACAATATAAAGTCATATGGCACACTGATGAACTACACTACTAGTTACCCATTATTCACCTAGAAGGAAGAGAAAAAGAGGAGGAGAGGACACAACAAGCCTCTATGACAAAGAATGGTTTTCGGTTGATGGTGGCCAACGGCTCCCCATCAGCCCTTAACAGTATTAAAAAAATGAAAAGGAAAAATTAATAAAGAATCAGAAAATTATTAAAAATATCAATATTATCTCTAATCGTGTCATATAGGATAGCCATGTTTGTGATTTTCAATCAAAATTGGCCAAATAGATTCAATTGGCGCAAAAGCAAAATATTTAATATGATTCAATTGAAAGACTTATGATCAAATGGATACCAATGCAGTGGGCTAAATATTTTTTGTTACTTTTCCCCTTTGTAGAGCCAATGAAGATTGATAAGATTGACTCAAGAAAAGATTTCATGCAACCCTTCATTGTAGAATTCAGACTTAGGTAATTTTATTTGAGTGAAAGAATTTTTCACAAATTAGTATCCTAAACCTTCATGCATTTGGTTTTTAGCCTAATAGAAAATTATTTATAGTCAAAGAAAATATACATGGATTATGAATTCCCTAATCTAAAAACATTTTCATAAAAAATGATTTCTTAAAAAAGTATTTCTTTTATCGTGAAATTTTTTCCAAAACAAACACAACGATTAATTACGAAGCGGTGAAAACAATCGAACACCTATGGTTAGACAAGGAGTACACAGAAAGCTCCGAGGTCTCCAGCTGACTCTTTGATAGTTCCCCCTCGAACTTTTTGCTGCTCATGTAGATCATACTACACGCTCATGAGTACAAGAATGATCAATTTGCAGCATTAGAATGATCAAAGAATGACTAATACCTACTTAATAAATCGAATAAAAGACTGAAAGTAGTAGTTATGTTCCAAATTGGTCTCTTTTTAGCTTACAACAATTGCTCTGAGCACCTCATAATCCTATCATATACCATAGATAAAACGCAATAAATGCTAGACATTCTCATACCATGTACTTAACTGAATCTCGATCTAGTTTTTGATTCAAACAAATATGGACCTTGTTAACAAGTGTCCAAAGGCACGAGTAAATGTTGAGCTCAAGAAGTAGTATTTTAATTCAATGTCTCAAATAATATTGTCGTTAAACGTTGCCTGTTTTGATTAGGACAAGACGGTAAAAATGGATCGATGAGACATTAAACTTTTCTTGCTTGAATGGACAAAAAGCTAAACAAATGAGGAGGAAAGTAGACTCTAACTGCACTCGATTCATGGACAGATATGGCCATCTTTATTATCGCAATGCTGAAAGGCGAAAATCGATCGATCCGAACAATATTTGGATGTTCACATGTAATCAAGTTGCGGTTGTGTAAAGATGGAACCATAATAAGATCATCGATAGGCCTTAAGTCATGCTCCTGATGCTTGCTGGCTTTGCACTAAAATGCATTCGGCACCCAGAGAATTACTCCTTATTTTAAGTTTTCAAATTGTCCTGGAAAACAGTCAACAGTGTCTCTCTAGATGTCTAAGGTGGACATATTGAAAGCATAAGGAAAGCCGGCGAAATAATAGGGTCCGAATTGTTGAGGTGGCTTATAAACTTTGGTTGCTCAGATCGAGCCTGATCCGAAATATCTCCGAACCATTGAATAATTTCCTGGGGACGGGAAGAGCGCAACTTGTACTTTTAGATAGTCGTCGGCATCGAAGAAGGGGTTCTCTAGGAAAACCGAGTGGAGAGCAAGGTCCAGTCCGATCCGGAGGCTCTTTTCGAGTTCCTGAAACAAGGTCACATTGATTTCCTTAAAGGAGGGTGCTCTGAAATAGAATTTCCCTTGGTATGGAAAAGCGCAATCGCAGCTCCGAGGGCTGAGCATTTGGCCTTGTGGACACGAACTGTTTTCCAATGCGAGAGGCTGGTAGGATAATTAGATGTCGTAGGCTGTTGTGGAGGTTGGCAGTAGCTTGTGTTTGCAAGACCGTTGTTGCAGACCGGATTGCCTAAAAGCTTGAATGTTCAAGGTTTCATCGGTTTTCATCGGTAAGATTCACGATCATCAAAAGGGAAAATGTACATCGCTGGTAATCCAAAAAATATAATTTCTCACACTAGTGTATTGGCATATTCCGAGGAATTGGTTTCGACCGAGGAAATCTGATTATATAGGATATTGATGAGCTCCAGATTTCGGCTGATGTTGCTGCTCATGTTCAATGTGCCATCGATTGCATTGTTTCTCAATTTTCTGTCCAGTTAGAAAAAAAGATGATTCTGGTGTCAAAATCGCACTTCCTTTTTCCTACGAAAAATGGTCTAACACATATGATCTTACACTAATTGAATTTGTGGATTGCTGAAGATTATTTCTGGTAGTCCCTTGAAGCGGTCCGTATTCCACAAGCCTGACCAAAATAGCTCTTCAGAAAATTCCCGAAAGATCTTACCACCAGTTTGGGAAATTTTTTTTACTAAATGTGCTTTGAGTATGAGAAGGACGTACAGAGTGGTAAGCGCTGGTAAGGTCGAAAACCAAGCTGGAACATTCGTTGGGTGGAAATAATTGTCTAAGATCCCTATATGGTACATAACATCGACCTTCATCAGCGCAAAAGGAGGGAATAGAATGTGCAGCGTAAAATCAGTGCCTTTGGACACAATGGCATTTACTTACAGGGAGTGTGACATCCCGGTTTTTCTCAGTTTCATTTTCAGCCAATTGAGTCGGGCAATTCATCTGTGCATGTAGTTCGTCTCTCGGAGTTGGCCACTCACGGGAACTAGTCTATTGAGTGAAGTAATTAAGGAATTTTATCGCGTCAAACTTGGGGATTGATCACCCTCGGGTTGGATGCAAGAAAATTTCCCCAAAAACTACTCGTGGATTAGGCGCGCTAAAATTGCGCCAGATTGAATTTAATCGGAGAAATTGAATTTAGAAATTGGAGGTTCAGTTATGTCACAAATCTTATTAGGAACATTGGATTAATTTATGGACTTTAATTTGGACTCAATTAGAAGAGAATTGATGGAAATTGAAGTAATTGAATGTACAAGAACTTGGACCCGGCGGAAAATGAAAGTGAACCTATTGGAAGATGTTATGGAGGATTTGAATTAGTGGAGAATCGTCAGGGTGATGTCGTGGTGGAGGCCCAAGTCGAGGAGGCTTGACAAGTGTCACGAAGCCAATTGGCTCACCAAAAGTGGGGATGTCACTTCCCTTGTCTCTATCATCTTCAACCTTGGAATTTGGAGAGAGAGAAGAGTGCGTGAGAAGCCAGCGGAAGCCGAAGCCCCCGTCCGCTCCTTCGCCGCTCGCCCGTCGCCGCCGCCTCGCCCGCCATTCGCCGGAGCTCGCGTCGCCGCTCGCCGCGCGCGACCGCACGCCTCCCGCGCCGGACTGCTCGTCTCCGTCCTTGACCTCCCGCCGCCGTCGCTCCAAGCCGCTTGTTCGTCGCCGTCAAGCCCCCCGTCGCCACCGTCCGTCGTCGTGAGCTGCCGTTCGGAGCCCTAGCTTCCTCCGCCGGTCTTTCTCCGTTGTTTCTCCGTCCGTTCAGTCGCCGTTCCGCCACCCCTTTCAAGCTCGGTTAGTTGCTGGAAAAACCAGCAAGAACCAGCTCCTTTTAAGCTCGGGTTTGGCTCCTATTAGTCCTCATTTGGTGTTGATCCGTGTAGGTTTGTCGTCGGCGTCGTCGTGCTCTTCGCCGGAGACTCGTCGAAAGCGATTCCGGTGAGTTTACCTCGGTAATCCGCGATTAGCGAGATAATGATGCCTAAGTATGTTTAGCTTAAGTTGATTGAGATTAGGTGGATAGATTGGCTTAATTAGTTGTGGATTATATTAATGTGATTAATTAAGGTAAAGTGTGTTTAGTTTAATGGTTAAGTATGTTTATTTTTAAAATAAACCTTGATGTGACTTAAAGGAGTTTATTTATGATTTAAATAAATGCTTCGAAATTGTTGGATTATTTAATAATATATCTTATTCGAAATTCATTAAAATATTATTTAAAAAAAAAAAACTCGAAAATTTATTTTGACCCTAGTTGCTCGAATTTCGTGCCGATCGTTCTTTGTGCTAGTAGAATTTGAAATTGATGATTGGTTGTGATGAATTGAGTGTGATTGCGATTGATGAGGATTCTTTATAAAATCCTAAGTGTGGAATTGATGGGAGATTAGCCGTGATGAACCACCTATTAGAGATCGTAAAAGTGAGGCCGTGATGAACCATCTATTAGAGGTCGTGCCCAGTGAGGCCGTGATAAACCACCTATGAGAGGTCGTGCCTAGTGAGGCCGTGATAAACCACCTATTAGAGGTCGTGCCTGATGAGGCCGTGATTTACCACCTGATTACAGGTCGTGTCGAGTGGGGCCGTGACTGTCACTGGTTATTGAATCTTCCTACCAAGTCGAGATGGGTAATAATAATTGAATTGCTAGAGTGACATGTAATCGGCCGAGCCGATTGATGTTGAGACGATCCAAGTGGATTTGAATTGTTATGATGATGTGATTGTGCCTTCGTTGTTGAGTTACTAAAATTTCACGTGGTTGAATTATATAAAGCTGTGCTAACCCGAGATGAAGGCTAAGGCGAGTAAGTTTTACGGATGTTGTGGCTAAGCTACTTTGAGGGCGTATTTACTTTCTAATAGGGTTTAGGAGGGTGAACTTGCTTTGAGACAAAGTCTCATCCCGGTTTGGGGAAAAATATTACGGGACCGTAGATGGCGGGACCTCCGAGAGAAGAATGGCCTCCGGTGCGGATCATCGAGCGGGTGCGCGCACCCCCGATTCGGGGGAGCCATTGGGTCTATGAGCCGATCGGGGCTACCGTGTGGATCTAGGAGATCGAAGATGTTAGGGTGCCCCATAGGTATAGGGCTTGGTTCCGTTTTGGGGCCAATGGTTTAGGATTGGTCCGCAGGGTTTTGACATTCCCCGTTTGTGATGGATGCTCTTCTAGGAGAGGGTGTGGGCTGACCTTCCCGATGGTAGGGTGGACAACCCATCATCTCCGGACCTGCGCCGTCAGACGTGGAGGATGTGGGATCGTCGAACGAGTCCAATTAGTAGTTACCGGACCGTTCTTCTTTTTTGTGGGTTGATCCTTGTTGTGTAGGTTAACCCTCTTTTTGATGCACATAGACTCGGCCCATTTTTGGTGTATAGGCCACGGATCCGGTTGATGTATGTAAGCTCCCGGATTGTTGATGATATATGAAAGTATGTTGTTTGATTTTGAGTTGATGTTCCTGCTGTCCTATCCCGTATGCTTTTGTAAAGGGGTTTCTTAGTACGTTCGCTTGCGCTTTAAAAGTTAAATTGGGGTCGGCGACACTACACCGGAATGTCGCATTTGCATGACCATGGCGGGTTGTTCACGTGTCTCGGGGTTCGGGCGTGACAACCCGTTTAAGTGCCGACCCAATTTAACTTTTAAAGCAAGCGAACGTACTAAGAAACCCTTACAAAGCATACGGCGACAAATAGAACATCAACTCAAAATCAAACAACATACTTTCATATATCATCAACAATCCAGGGCTTACATACATCAACCGGATCGGCCTATACACTAAAATGGTCAAAGTCTATGTGCATCAAAAGAGGGTTAGCCTACACAACAAGGATCAGCCCACAAAAAGAAGAACGGTCCGGTAACTACTAATTGGACCGTTCGACATCCCACATCCTCCTCCGTCCGACGGCGCAGTGGTCCGGAGATGATGGGTTGTCCACCCTACCATCGGGAAGGTCAGCCACACCCTCTCCTAGAAGAGCATCATCCATCACAACCTCATCCATCACAACCAGGGGAATGTCAAAACCTGCTCAGCGGACCAATCCTAAAAACCATTGGCCCCAAAACGGAACCAAGCCCTATACCTATGGGGCACCCTAACATCTTCGATCTCCTAGATCCACACGGTAGCCCCGATCGCTCATAGACCCAATGGCTGGATCGGGAAGCCGCGCACTGCTCGATGATTTGCACTAGGAGGCCATTCTTCTTGGGGGTCCCGCCATCTACTTTGGCCCTATAATATTTTTCCCAAACCGGGATGAGACTTTGTCTCAAAGAAGTTCACCCCCTCCTAAACCCCTATTAGAAAGTAAATACGCCTCAAAGTAGCTTAGCCACAACATCCGAAAACTTACCTTCGCCTTAGCCTTCATCTCGCAGGTTAGTACAGCTTTATATAATTCAACCACGTGAAATTTTAGTAACTCAACAACGAAGGCACAATCACATCATCATAACAATTCAACCACTTGGATTGTCTCAGTGATCAATCGGCTCGGCCGATTACATGTCACTCTAGCAATTCAATTATTACTACCCATCTCGACTTGGTAGGGAAGATTCAATAACCGCGGCTCACGGCCCCACTGACACGACCCGTAATCAGTGGTAAATCACGGCCTCATCGTGCACGACTCTAATAGGTGGTTAATCACGGCTTCATCAGGCACGACCTCTCATAGGTGGTTTATCACGGTCTCACTGGGCACGACCTCTAATAGGTGGTTCATCACAGCCTCACTGAGCACGATCTCTAATGGTGGTTCATCACGGCTAATCTCCCATCAATTCCACACTTAGGATTTTATAAAGAATCCTCATCAATCACAATCACACTCAATTCATCACAACCAATCATCAATTTCAAATTCTACTAAAGACAAAGAACGATCGCAAGACGAAATTACGAGAGCAAGGTCAAAATAAATTTTTTTTTTAAAATAATATTTTAATGAATTTCGGAATAAGATATATTATTAAATAATCCAACAATTTCGAAGCATTTATTTAAATCATAAATAAACTCCTTTAAGTCACATCAAGTTTATTTTAAAAATAAACATACTTAACCATTAAACTAAACACACTTACCTTAATTAATCAAATTAATCACATTAATATAATCCACAACTAATTAAGCCAATCTATCCACCTAATCTCAATCAACTTAAGCTAAACATACTTAGGGGCATCATTATCTCGCTAATCGCGGATTAGTGAGGTAAACTCACCGGAATCGCTTCCGACGAGTCTCCGACGAAGAGCACGACGACGCCAACGACAAACCTACACGGATCAACACCAAATGAGGACTAATAGGAGCCAAACCTAGCTAAAAGGAGCTGGTTCTTGCTGGTTTTCCAAAGAACTAACCGAGCTTGAAAGGGGTGGGAACGGACTGTGAGAAACAATGGAGAAAGCGGTGACGCGAGCTCGAGCAAATGGCGGGCGGGCGGCGGCGACGGTCGAGCGGCGAAGGAGCGGACGGGGCTTCGGCTTCCGCTGGCTTCTCACGCACTCTTCTCTCTCTCTCCTCCAAATTCCAAGGTTGAAGATGATGGAGACAAAGGGGGAAGTGACATCCCCACTTTTGGTGAGCCAATTGGCTTGTGACACTTGTCAAGCTCTCCTTGAATTTGGCCTCCACCATGACATCACCTGTCGATGTCATTCTCCACTAATTCAAATCCTCCATAACATCTTCCAATAGGTTCACTTTCATTTTCCGCCGGGGTCCAAGTTCTTGTACATTCAATTACTTCAATTTCCATCAATTCTCTTCTAATTGAGTCCAAATTAAAGTCCATAAATTAATCCAATGTTCCTAATAAGATTTGTGACATAACCGAACCTCCAATTTCTAAATTCAATTTCAATTTCTCCGATTAAATTCAATGGGTGCAATTTTAGCGCGTCTAATCCATTGAGTAGCTTTTGGGGGAAATTTTCTTGCATCCAACCCGAGGGTGATCGGTTCCCAAGTTTGACGCGATAAAATTCCTTAATTACTTCACTCAATAGACTAGTTCCCTCGTGAGTGGCCAACTCCAAGAGACGAACTACATGCACAGATGAATTGCCCGACTCAATTGGCTGAAAATGAAATTGAGAAAAACCGGGATGTCACATGGAGCTTAGTGAGTTCATGTTGCTTAAATTGGGGAAAGAACCATTCAGTCTGTTATATGCTAAACTCCTGAAAGAGATCATGGCAGCAATTCAGGGGACTTACACTGGCATATCAGAATACATGCTAAGGAATTAATGAAAAAGGTACCAGCAATTCATTGACGTTCACAACTTTGCTGATATTTGATGGAACTTCTCCTGAAAAGGAATTCCTGTCAAGACGACTGCCGCATTTTTGGCACTGAGTTCAATGATAGAAGAAGAATGATCATGGTAGCTTAGGGTGACTAACAAAAACGATTCTCTGAAAACCATATAAAGAGATTTTTACTTACAGAACCTCAAAGTGTCTGAACAAGTCCTAATGTGGGCGGGATCTTTCCATTAAATTAATTATTGTTGAATAATCTGCAATAAAGAAAATGTGTCTGCTTACTAAGGGGATAGTGGCAGAGTACATTAACAATCGAGTATCGACTTCCACATCAATCACTCGAGCAGAAAAACTTACACATGTATCAGATTCATATTCGCGCTGAATAGTTAGTCCGGTATGGGACCTGAGAGCTGGTTCTTGTTGAAATGGCTGAAAAACCAAACCCAAGAACGACCGACTTCTTTGAGGTCCAATTCGAAGGAAATTAAATAGATCTCATTCCAATCGTACACAGGCAGACAACCATATACGCTTATACATATATGCATTAACACGTTTTGCAGTGACCTTGAATCTATATAAGCAAATTAATTAGATGATACTCACAAGTGCTTGGCATTTAGGAGACAATCTAATCCAGGGGTATTGTTATATGAGAGAGGTATAGGTCTGGTTAACTGGTTTTCGGCCAAATCGAGCCAACTGAGTTGTGACAGATTCCCCAGGGAAGCAGGAATCCTACCAGTGAACTTATTATTGTTGAGAGCCCTGGCAAGAAGGTTAGTTTGAACAGAGAGAATGAGCCACTTATACACTGAATAACAAATCAAAATTCCCATAGTGACAATCTCGAATTCTTACGGTAAGGTAAGCTGAGAAAGTTTGCCAAGCTCGTCAGGAATATTGCCTGTGAAGCCACAACCTTGTAAGATTCTGATTAAAGAAATACTAAGCACAGAGCAAAATGGGTAAAAGAACAAGAAGACAAACTTTTTTGAGATCAAGAAACAGTCTTGCGAAGGAGCTGTTACAAAACATTAAGCTTCAATAAATCTCCTAGCTGGGGCGGAGGGAACCAGTGAGGTCTTGGTTAAAGGACAGATCCCTGGAAACAAGATAGAACTGGTAGGAAAGAGAGAAAAATACACATAAGCTGAGATTGAGCATACAACAAATATAGCTTTTTGCATTGAATTGTCCATAAGTTCCAGCTGACAAATTTAGGAAGTACTTCTATCTAATCTTAGTTATGAATAATTTGTTAAAGGCCGAAGGACTCACAAAGATTTTATCACCGTCAGGCCTCCTATGTCACCGCCCAATGGCCCTTTGATGTTAATAGACGAAAGGCCCCTGAAACCGATAGTAGCCATACAACACCATTGTACATCAATTAATTGTGAGTCGTATATGGACTACAGCAATGGGCATTTAACTGGAAATAGGTGAAACAGGATAATCACAGAACATGAAGTGCATCAGTCGAAATACTTCATATGGACGAGAAAGTGTGACAGATAAAGCTTATAGAAAGTAGAAAGGTTCACAGAAATTTCTCACAGTACGGTCATCCTCGAGCCATTGCAGGTCAGACCATCCCAAGATGCCCTGCAAGGATCGTCCTTCATCCAGCTTGGCGGTGTGTTTTGCCATGCTCCCTTCAGAGATTGAAGTAGCATGACTGATAATGCAACATTTTGCAGCAAAAGAGATTAATCAGATGCAATGCAAATGCACCTTTATTTCCTTCAGTGCCGAGCAAGCAATAGATGTGACCTAGTTCCTAACACGTGTGACCTTTTCCTAATTTCCCCTAACTTGCCTATATAAATGAACTTCCCTAACGAAGTAACAAATGTCTTCCTGTTTCAGGTAAACCGAAATAATCAAAAGAAAAGTAGGATGTGCACTCTTAGGAGCTAAGGTTGGCCTATAACATGAATTCAACTGATCTAATCGAATTGACTTACAGTCGCCAGGATCAGTGTATGAGCAGATGACTTGGATCCCAGCAGGCAAGAAGGCCAGGAACAAGGCCGACCTCAGCATGATTCCCATGGCTTTGCTCTACTGTATATTCAACTTATAACTTAGAGAAAAAGTGGTGTAATTTTTTAGATGATTAGCTATGGTGTTCTCTTTCTGCCTTCGACATTGACGCCAAAACACGCAAAATGTTCCTTTGCGTCCTTTGTCACTGTCGCAACGACATGAACAGCCTGACAGCGTTTTCACTTAACAAATTTCTTCGCTCGCCTGCTTCCATCGATGACAAATACAAGGAACAAATGGTTTCTTCAGCCCCGTATGGAGAAATTATTCAATGAATTGTGATATATGCATTAATATATATATATATGTATGTATCATCAGATTCGACGAGATCTATCTTGTTTGAATAATTCAAATGTATTTTTTTTTTTTTTTTGGCATGCATTTCATGCTCATCAACTAGTTCGAGACACATAGTGACTCGCATCGTTTTCTTATGGCCCCACGTAATTTCTAGAAAGTATGTCATATGATATTTGACCAAAGAAATAATATGTTATGTCATGTTACCAAATCCGTAATTTCTTTTTCTTTGCATGCACTACGTATATGCAATTTATTAGAGACCCAAAACATTAGTGGACGTGGACATTTGATTAGTAGGTCATAGGTGTCGAATTGAGTCGAGCATTTCGAAAGGCATGCATTATTTTAAGCGGACAATTCAATTTCTAAACCGTGGTTGTGTAAAAAACCTTTATTTTCATTTTGCTGTTTGTTTAATCTAAACGCTCTAAACCTTAGCAATGCTCGCATCTTGGCTTTTTTCTTTTTTTATAAATTCCCAAACACTAGAAACTCTCATTAGACATGCGTTGACACGTAAATTCCAACACGTCAATTCATAATTTTCTAATCTACGTTCTTTGAACAATTAAAACGGGAAGGTCCATTATATGGTGAGGAGAAAATATGAATGCTCTTGTTAGTTACAAGTCTATTTTATTTTATTTTTTGGGGTCAGAATTACAAGTCCAATTAAGCTATAAGAGAATAAATGCACTATTTTATTAACGTATAAATTGACATGATCAAGGCTAAGTGAATATCCATTATTAAGCAACAGTTTAGATGCCCACTCAGTGTTTACCTGTCCTCGAGAAATACTATCTTGAAGATTTATCATAATGGCTAATAATTTAGCTAATTCTGTAAATCTATTTTCAGTTCTATAATATTTAGTCCTAGCTCCGATCTTTTTCTTTTTATTTAATGATCATGGGAACGTGCCCATCTTTGCTTACTGCGTCGGACTAAGTCAAGATGGAGCACGCAAGGATGGCTTCGAACCGCGGGGCGAATTCCCAGGGTGAGGCTAGCTTATAATCTTGCATTCCAATGGGATAAGAACACTACAAGAGATTATAATTTTTTTATGCCACTTATTTGAGTACCATATTTTTTTTCCAACCATTTTTTTTTTTTGGTAAGGTCTTTTTTTCAACCATTTGAGTGCCATAATTTTTAAAAAACTCTCACTTGAGTATCATAATTTTCAATTAACCACTTAAATGTCATAATTTTTTAAAAGGGTTCGCTTAAGTGCTGGAATTCGACATGGCATAGCACTTATCAAATTTTTTTTTTTTGTCAGTCCTACTCTAATCCTATTCTAACACTCACTCTTAGACTTTTGCCCTGCCTTATTGTAGGGCGTGGGAGTCGAAACCCACTCCTGAAATGAAATCGTCCCCACCCCAATTCCCCACGAGAAGGTGGAGATTTGAACCCCTCCCACCTCCCCTTCCAAATTGGAAGGGTGGCCACTGGGGCGAACCCCCAGTGGTTTCACTTATCAATTGATCGATTGAAAAATTATATGATATTCAAGTCGGAAAAAAGGTTATGACATTTAAGTAAACGTCGTATATTAATTATGGCATTCAAGCGATGTAAAGAAAAATTATGGCACTTAAATAAGCATCGTTCAAAAATTATGAAATTTGTAAGGTTAAATACACCGCAAGTGTCAAAACTTAACATCGATGGACATTTAAGTATAAAAAATTTCAAAAAGTACACTTAAATGCTGCTTTTTAAAAAAATTGGAACATTTGATTGTCAATTTTGGCGAGGATAGCCGGAATTCCGATGTGGTATTATTTTAAGAATAAATTGACTCGTCAAATTGCCTACTCAACAAATGAATGTGTAAAATGACGTTGTTTTGCCCCAAAATCATTTTAATATAAATATTAAATAAATTAAATATATATTTTTTTAAGGAGGAGTGGTAGCAAATTAGCGAGAACCTTTATAGCTCTCATTGCTACTACCACTCCACCATCACTAGAAAGGGCCGGCGACCCCGCTTCTCGGTGGCAGGAAAATTTCTTCACTTTGCATGCACTATTTAGAGGTGTAGTTGATACTCTCATCAATAGGAAGACACGAGAGTCCCACTTTTCGATGAGTCGAGGGAGCTACTGGATATATATAATTTCTTTCTTTTGTAATTGAGGGATGAAAAAAAAAGGTGCGATGTGTTAATTATAATAGAAACATTTATTGAATGTAGCCATAGTTTAAGAGGGCATTGCGATAAAATCTTACATCTCAAATTTTCTTTTTCATTTTTAATTTTTATTTCTTTATGATTATCCGTGGAATCTTAAATTCTTTAGAAACTTCAAATATTGGGGGACGAGGACATTTGATTACTGATTAGTATGTCATAGACGTCATCATGAGTCAAGCATTCCATAGGCACATGTCATTTGAGCGCACAGTTCAGTCTCTAAACCTTGCATGCCGAGTAGACTTTTGCTTTTCTTTTTTTTTTTTTTCTCTCCCTCGATCTACATTTTGAGGTGCCCCTTTTTTTTTAGTCCTAAACACTAAAATTTACACTGCATAAAAAAATTTCACACGTAAATTCACTTATGGCATATTAATTCATAATTAATCTAATTTCGCAAATCAATTTTCATTTTAATGGTACTTACGTCCAAACAAATAGAGTCCCCGGCTCCAACCCTTTTTTTTTTTTTTTTTTTCCTTGTCTTCCGTTTAATGATTATGGGGAGAACCCGTGTCGATGTTGCTTTCGTTGGGTTGCGATAGATAAGCAGCAAGGGGCAAAGGGGCCTTGCGCCAAATTGTAGGTGTTTGGAAATTTTTTTAGCAACCTCATTTGGCAAAAGTAAGCTTTCAGAAAGTTGAAACCCCAAAGCAGCTCAACATGCAAGAAGGCTACGGTTAGAAAAAAAAATTCTTCCAAAATTATTCTCACTAAATTTCGAGTTTTCTTTACCCTCATTTATGACTGTTCATCTTCTTCTTTGTTGAGATCGATCGACGTGGTTGCATGTGGCTATGAGGGGCTAACGACTGGCAAAGAGAGGTTGACATGGTCGCGTGACCCAAGCGATTGTTGTCGAGGGGTTGGGCTGGGCGACCTTAGAGGGGGCCACACGAACTAGGTGAGTGCCATCTGGGTTATGCGACCCTCACGAGACCATTTGAGGTTGCCCAATCCATACGGCACTCGGGGGTTGCTTGGGGTCACATGACCCAATTGGTCCGCGCCAAGGTCAAGCGATTTCTATGAGGGTTTGTGAGGGTTGCGCTACCCCTAGCAACCCTTGCTGGTGAAATTTGGGGGTTACCTGAGGTCTTGCGACCTCGAATGACGGCTGCCAATGACAAATCTAGATTGCTAGTAGGCGTTGCCCTTCGTCAACTCCGGTGAAGGACTAATTTTTTTTCTTTTTTTTTTTTTTGTTGTAGTAACAAAAGTACTTTGTAAATATAATTTTTCTCACCATTGTTTTACTCAAAAGTACTTTCACAATGGATTTTTAGAATACAATTTAACGAACACAATTTGCATTTTGAAAAACTCATTTAACTTAAAGTCCATTGTATTTTTTCAAAGGCTTTCCCCTATTTTTGAAAAATTTAACCAAGTTGAAGTAGCACAATCTCACACATCAAATTGTTAGGAATCACACACCAATTCCAGAAAAATAACACAAGCAAACGATCTACACGGGTATAATATATTAATAAAATAATAGAATCGAAGAAAAAGACATTGGAAATGGCTTGCTCTGATATTGCTAGAGCTTGTTCTGTTTTGTGGTCTTCAAGGATGTGGCTTCTTTGGCATTCTTGCGTCTGTAGATTAGTTCTTCGGTTTGGTCCACTGGCCTTTTGGGTGTTGTAGGACATTGGGTCTAGTAGGTGTCGATTTAGTAGGTTCTTTGGTCTGTGGAGAGTTGGGATGAAGATTTCTAATTATGCAAAATGCTAAGATGTTGGCGTGGAGTTTATTGTTTGTGGTGCTCTTGGTTTTATGCTTGGATAAGTAGATCACTGGTGAAGTGATATTCTCGTGTTCCACCGCGAAGCATGCGGTTCAGGTTCCTAAACTCACTGCTTAAAGGTGCATTTACATTAAGTCTACTAAGAATCATATAGTGTTGGTGTGCAAAATCATGTCCCGCTCGCTCGGTCCCTCTGTACTCGAGGCTGAAAAAGTGCTTTTTGACCGCAATTTAGTTCTTTCACGACGTTTCGGATGCGATTATTGCTGCGTTAGTGCAAGGGCTTAATTGGTTGGTTTGCTTAAAGTAAAATTTGACCCAAAGCTTGTGGCTTAGGACATCGTGCTCATTCTTTTCCATCGGGCCCCCTTGCATGATTGTTATTTGGCGGGGTCAAATCAGGAGTTGTTGGCGGGGTCAAATCAGGAGTTGTTGGATTCTTCGTGATGATGGGACGTGATGGTATGCACAGCTTGATTCTATCTGTAAGTATCATTCGCGATCCTCGTTGACATCGTACGTCATGGACTCCCCATCAACCGAGCCCTCGTGCTTATACAGAAGTTCCCTCCAGCGACGGAGGATCAGCTTGTCGCGTTTGTACGGGCCTACCACGAAGTACCCGCCCTCGGGTCACGCGGGCTGGATCGTATATTTCCTGGTCCACTCTCTTCTCGTGTCGTCCTTGAGCACCCTCACTTCGATGCGCATCTTCTTCGGATAATGGACTAGGGCCGGTGCTCCTCCCATCTCGGGCATATGCAGGCCATTCTTGAAGAGGACTTCCGGTAATGAAATCAATCTGAATTGCTCATGGGTGAGGTCAAAAGAGAGCATTGCCCTCGGGTACGGACCGTCTGACCATGAGTAGCTCAGAAACCAGTTCAAAGCTCCGTAAGCAAAGTCGAAACCATGTGAGGACGAAGTGGTGGGCTCTGCAGTTCCTCCACAATCACTTCTCGAAATCGTACACTCGAGCCTCCTTCCTTTCGTGTGGTTCTTCTCATCATAGTCGATAACACGCATTGGTAGAGTGATTGTGTAACACTGGATCTCCATTGTATACATATTGTCCACTTTAAACACTAAATCGTCACGGTTTTGTTCTTCTTAAACCATCCCATACCATTTCAAGAAAATGCGTATATACAGTTAGAGACTTATAAGCTAGCCAGGATTCCTTCCCTAGGCAATGTGGGACAAGAGAGGAATCAATTCCTTGTGCATGTCCAAGATTGAGGCGCGAATGCACTGGTATCCCTCCTCCCCACACATCGTTGCTCGGGCCATCACACTCTCCTCGCCCGCATATTGCCGAGGCGATCTTAGTCCGTCATTCCGTACTACCTCGGGTCTGGGTCATCACAGATTGAACCCCAACCCATTAACCGGCTCGTGTGGTGAAAGATCGGGTGCTCTTGACAATTGGGATTTCTTTAGTAAGGGGATTAATCAGGAACTCACGATTATTCTCGTCATCCTCGATGCGCCCAAAAAAGAGCAAGCCTTTGCAGCACCTTGGAAGATGTAGCCTTTCAGTCTCGTGAATTTCGCTATCTGGATCATCTTCGTCGGAACTTCCTCGTATTCCATCAGGAGATAGATCTTCCCTTCCTCAAACTCCTGACATAGCAACACCGGTTCTTTTGCCCGGTGCGCTGAGTTGCGGAAGTAGGAATATCGATGACTTCTTGCCAGCGATTGCAGAGGCACCGGTATCGTAGCAGCGACTCACCCGAGACTCTAAGGATGTTGGAGAGGATGGCTAGTGGAAGTTCATCCATGCTCTCATCAACAGTGGAATGAGAAGAAGGCTGTTGGGAAGAATCCGGGGCAATAATGTACCAATAACTAAATTCAATCCAGAATCAATTTCTTCCCAAAAACTAAAACGACCAAAATTGACTTGATCTCAACAACAACTAGCAATATATAATGCCCTTGGATTTAACGTGGAAAGCCCACGTAGGAAAAATCATAATCACGGATCGCCCAAAAACTATTATTGATCACTAAGAATAGTAAGACACACAAAATATTCTTCTCTAATTATATACCAAAGGCTCAACATCAGTATTACAAGCACATCCTCAGCACAAAGATGAGAAATTATAAACAGAGTAAGAAAATTGGAGAATTCGAAAAGATTCTCAATAAATGAAACCAATCAACTTGGAACCCTGAGTCTCACACAAACAATATACTCAAACTTGAGTCAATTCCGTCAACATTTGGTCTTTGAATCAAGACCACAAAGGTGAGTACTCTCTCTCCTCTCTCCTCTCGGGCTCACCTCTTGCACGACCTTAGCCAGCCAACACAAGATATATATATATATATATATATATATATATATTCTGTTTTCCTTTTTCATATCTTTGATCATCTTTCTCAACATGCGTTAAGATCGGCATCATCATCTTTCCAAAATTTAATTGGTTTCTACTACTTCATGATTGATCATTCACATATAGACGTGGCGCGTCTACTTTCTTTTTTTCATTAAGAAAAAGCATAGTAAATTTTTTTTTTATTAAATCTACATTAATTATGAATAAATCATACACAAATTGGCGTGTTTGCATGAATGTTTTGAATTTTCAAATTAGAAGAAGGCAAATTGATATAAATAATTGTTGAACTTTGATCTAATGTGCGATTTGATCCTGAACTTTTAATTTGTTCAATGTGATCCTGAACTTTATCCCAATATGCAATGTGGTCCCTCAACTTTTAATTTGTTTAATTAGTCCTTGAACTTTTGGTCATATATTGAACATGTGCATACAGTTTGGGGACTGAATTGAGTATGTACCAAAAGTTCAGGGACTACATTGAACAAATTAAATTTTAGACACCACATTGTATATTAGGTTAAAGTCCATGGACCATATTGAATAAATTAAAATTTCATGAATTAAATTACACATTGGATCAAAGTTTAGTGATTGTTTCTGCCATTATCCGTTAGAAGAATAAGTTAAAAAGCATGAAGCGCAAGAGTGGACTAAAGAAGTACAAAGTAAAAAACAAATTGAAGATATCGACAAATATTGGTGATTGCGAGCATTAATGAAATTTGCCGGTAGCAATAGTCCACAACCGTTGATAAAAAAAAAATATTTCATTAAAAAGTGATCAATTACTAGTGAAGTGTTTTTTTTTTTTTTTTGAACTTTTTCTTTTTTTGAACTTGTACTTAAGATATTTCTTTATTTGGTCTGTCCTATTCTAAATCTTAACTCATTTTGTTATGCGTGGGAGTCGAAATTCCATACTTAAAACTAAAATTCCCCATCCCTAATCCTCCTTAGAAGAGGGAATTCAAATTCCCTACCTCCCCTTCCCACATTGCAATCCCCTAGTGGTTGCTGTACTCGAGATTGAAATGGTGCTTTTCTACCGCAAATTTTAGATGTCTCACCATGTTTCAGATGTGCTTATTCACCATGTTTCAGATGTGCTTATTGTGGCGTTAGTGCATAGTATTTGATCCAAAGCTTGTGGCTTAAGACATCATGCTTTTTCTTTTCACATACCATAACTGGTTTGGTCCACCCTTGCAAAATTTGTTTTTCTAAGTTGTCGAATTCGGAATCCTTGGATTTGTTTTTTTTTTTTTTTTTTTTTTTTGGGTAAATGTAAGAGATTGGATTTGTTTCTAAAAGATAATAAAAAGATTAAAGATTATGGGTGAGCGATTCTGTATAGGTTCTACCTGAAACTTACCCGTTGGAATAGATTCCTGATTCCTCATTTTTTGTCGGTTCATGGGTCTATGTAGGTTCCTGTATTTTTAATTGAATGACTACAGTTAATTATTACCTTTAATAATCATCATTTGCTACAACAATTCACTGAGTACGAGTTATATTTAGATATATGAAAAACATGAAATATTAGCAAAATAAAAATCGCAATTATAAAATAGAAGTTCAAACTAGTAGTTTTAGATTATACACTCATGGAATATTGCAAAATCGCTTGAAGACATAAGACAAGAAAGTACAAAAACTCATTTCCAGATTTATATTACAAGTTCTATGTTCCACCAACCCAGAATCTTAAGCCATCGAAATAAGTTTATTAATTTTCGGAAACCTGCAACAGTTTACCTGCCACTATTAAAGATAATTAGGAGCAACCTAAAAAATAGGTGCTTGAGTTTTTTTTTTTTTTTTTATAATGGTATTCAACGTACGAGAAAAGAACAAACGGAATTTCATTAGAGTCTAGCGGACATTAATCAACGAATGAGTCGGTTTCGTCGCTAAGTCGCTTGAGAGAAACAAAGCTTAGAGATGCACACCACTCATGCCTCCAGGAGGAATAAGCAGGTGCGGTGTCAAGCCTCGTGAATCCATCCTCGTTGACATCGTACGCAATCAACTCCTTGTCCTTCCGGTGACGGAGGAGGATCAGCTTGTCGAGTTTGTTGTGCTGGCCTACAACGTGGAAGCGGCCTTCCCCGCCGGCGCACGGGGCCCGGATCCGGTGTTTCCTGGTCCACTCTCTTCTCCTGCAGTCCTCGAGCACCCACACGTCGATGTGCGCCTCCTTCGGATAATGGACCAGGGCCAGCGATCCTTCCAGCTCGTGCATGTGCAGGACATCACGGAGGAGGCCGTCCGGTATTGGGATCGGGCTGAATTCCTCCCGAATGAGGTCGAAAGAGAGCATCGCTCGTGCCAACGGGCCGCCTGATGGCGAGTATTCGTAAAGGAACCAGTACAAAGCTCCGGAAGCAAAGACGAAAGTACAGCCAGCTCTGGAAGCAAAGACGAAAGCACCATCAGGACGAGCGCTGTGAGAAGAAGGCGGTGGCGGTGGGGCTCTGCAGATCCTCCATGATCGCTTCTCGAAATCGTAGATTCGAGCCCTCACCGTGCAGGTGCGAGTCTCCTCATCCAAGTCGATTTCATCGATTTGTACCATCTTGTACGTGTTGGTAGAACGGTCGAACCCGAACCCATAAACCGACTTGTATGGCTGAAAATCAGGAGCTCTCGGCAATCTCAGGATTTCTTTAGTGAGGGGATTAAGCAGGAGATCAGGATTATTCTTGACATCGGCCTTGTGCGCGAAAAGGAGCAAGCCATTACAGGCACCTTGGAAGATGTAGTCTTTTAGTCCCGGGAATTTCGCTATCTGGATCATCTTCGTCGCTTCCTCTTGTTCGTCCAGGAGATAGATCTTCCCTTCCTCAATCTCCTGGCACACAGTTCTTTTCCCGTGATGCGGGAGTAGGAATCATCGACAACTTCTCGCCAGCGCTTGCAGATGCACCGGTGCCGTATCAGTGACCGGCTCGAGACTCTGGAGAGGATGTCGGAGAGGAGGGCCGCTGGAAGTTCATCCATGCTCATCAAGGGTGGCGCCACCGTCTGCTGTGGCTGTTCAGCCTTACACACACACATATATATAAATATATATTTATATTTATATAAGGAATGAGAAGGATTATTTATTAAAGAGTATGAGAATATATATTCCATTTCTTTGTTCTACTCGGATGAGGATTATCCTCTATAGATACATAGATATCGATATCGTTCATCATCTTTGTCAAGATGCGTTAAGATTGGCAACGTTGCTATCTTTCCAAAATTTGGTTGGATTCTGCTACTTCACAATTGATTATTCATATATAGACATAGCGCGTTTTTTTTTTTTCTCCCCTTAAGAAAAAGCAAATAAAAAAACAAATACTTATTAAATCTACTATTATTATGAATAAATTATACAGAAGTTGGTGTGTCCATGCGAAAGTTTCGGATTTTCAGATCACAAGAATAAGTCAAAGAGGGTGAACCGCGAGAATGGACTAAACAAAATGTAAAAAATAAAATAAAATCGGTAGATCAATAAATATTGGTGATTGCGAGCATTGATGAAGTTTTCTTGTAGCAAAAATGTTGGTAGTCCACAACCTTTGTTAAAAAAAAAAAAAAAAAAAACAGAATTTCATTAAAAGTCATCAATTACCTATATCCAGAACCATAAAAGCCGACTAAAAAAATTTCATGTAATTTTATCATCGCAAATTGATTTTAAAAATCCACATATTCTAATAACAACCTTGAATAATTATAATTTTTCGTAATCACGTCAAATCCTCTTCAGAATCACCTTATCATTTAGAAAAAGTTTAAAAAGTGTCCTCTTTATCGTCCGTGCACTTCCTAAATCAATTTGATAATATCATCTTCATCATTCGTGCAATTTAAATGTAACAGGTGGATGCGAAGAATCCCACAAAAATAATCTTGACTAGGCCTCTGGTAATATAGGAAATGTGGTTTTTGAGCCAGAAAGCTGAAATTGGTAAATAAATTTGAAAAAAAAAATGACCAAAAGAGCCCTCGGGCTCTTCCACCCCCGAGTTTTTTTTTTTTTCATTCCCCCCGAGTTGGTGTACCCCTTTCTCTCCTCACAAATGTCTTAACTCGTAATTTCATTAGATTTTATTTCTCACTTTTACCTACTTCAATTATTACCCTAAATATATGATTTTTTAAAAAAAAAAATTTTGTATTATTATACATTTTCACAGGGGATATCGCTTCTCTACATTGTAAAACTTTTTATACATATTTTGGTTAAGCTTATAAAAAGTTGCATTTGATGTTTTTCGACTTAATCACGGGAGAGAAAACATGATTGTAAAAAGTTCATCAACCCGTCTCTCTCCCTCCCTCGCTCCCTATTCTCGGCTCCCTATTCTCGGCTCGGCTCCCTATTCGATTCAAGCGTTCTTTAATCTTGCCCCTTTCTTCTTTCCCTTTCCTTTTCCTTCTCTCTACAAATTTTCCAGGAAAATGGAAAAGTGTATTGAAGAATTCTTTCTCATAAGGCATCGTTTATAAAGAATATAGCCACGTCATAATCCATGTTGGACTTGTTTTCTAAATAAAAAAAGACACATAATTGTTTGGCCAGAATTTATAGCTAAAGGTACTTAAGTAATTCTTTTTTCTCTGATTTGACATTTATGTGAGCCAGCGGAAACTTTTGGCATCAAATAAATGCCATATGCAATTTTTGACAATTTTAGTGTACTTATCCCTCATCATAGCCAATTGCATTGATTTGTACCATCTTATAAATGTGGATAGAGCAATCTAACCCATATGTCTAGCTGGAGATCAGGAGCCCTTGGCAACCTCAGGACTTCTTTAGCACAGGGATTAATCAGGAGCTCAGTATTATTCTTGACATCGGTTCTATGTACGAAAAAGAACAAGCCATTGTAGGTGCCTACATCGGTTCTATGCACGAAAAAGAGCAAGCCATTGTAGGTGCCTCAGAGCAGAAAGTCTTTCGATCTTGGGAATTTCGTTATCTGGATTATTCTCCTTGGGCGCTTCCTCGTGCACCTTTGCGAGATAAATCTTGTCTTCCTTAACCTCATGCTACATCAATACCAGTTCTTTTCACGATGCAATGAACCAATATGTAGATTAAGCAAGGGGTAAAAAGTTTGTTATGTTATTTTATATTATAGGAAGATTTGAGTAAATCTATCTATATATAGCGTTTTTGAGAGAACTAAGGACAATATTTATTCATTATATAAATCTCGTTAAAGTATGATTATGACTCGACAAAGAAAAATATGATTATCTTATATCATAGGGAAAAAAATTATCAAAAATCCTAAATTATGTCTACCATAACATATTTGCCTCTTCATCTTTTTTTTTAATGGTAAAAAAATAATTTAGATTAAATTTATTATAGGTGTATCGATTCAAGATTTTTCGTAATATTAAGTAAAAGACAATAAACGAGCAATCGGAGGTGCTCATGTTTTACTTACATGTATTAGCAGATGAGAAAAATACCGATAGAAAAAAATTAGAGCCTATTTAGAGAAACAAGTTTAGGGTCTTACACTAGGAAAACCCATGATAATTCGTGAATCTATACTTATCGACGTCAAATAGATTGTTGGTGTTTACGGAAGCGTGTGTTAATGCGTGTGCAAATGAGTGTTTTGTAAGTGAATTATCAAGATAGCTAAAGAACTAAGAACAAAGTGGGCAAGGGCAAAGTAATAATAGTAATGTGTAAAAGAGAGTGGAAGAGAAGTACAAAGGAACAAAAAAAAACTTTTTTTTACAATGGTTTGTGGTTTGGGCTCTCTCCCTCATGAAGGGAAGAAGTAATGGAAGGGGAGAAGCTTGCTTACCATTTGTTGTTCTTCTACGCTCCCCCTTTCTTATTTATAGGGTGTTTCACCGACTAAATACAACATTTTAGATTTCTGCTGTCCATGTAGGCTTCTAGGAAATTGATTGAAGTTAGCTACTCTTCTTCTAGAGACTTCTACATTTGTACTTCTATACTTTTCTTTGCCACCTAAGCTAGATTTTCTTTTTTAAAGATTTTTCTTGTATTTTCTAGCTAATATCAATCTTGAAGTTTGTAGAAATTGGATCAACAATTCAACACAGATACATATCCCTCCAGCAAGGGAGGATCCACTTGTCACGTTTGAACGAGCCTTCCACATAGTAATATTCGCCAGCCATGTCGATCCTGTATTTCTTGGTCCACTCTCCGCTGGTAGAGTCCTTGAGCAACCATGCGTGGATGTGTATCGTGTTCGAATAATGGAACAATGCCGGGCCGGGGATCCTCCCAGCTCATGCATTCAGGCTCCAACACCGGCCATTGGGGCTGCCAGCTCCGTTGATATCATCGGGGATCAGGATCGAGCTGAATTCCTCATTGGCAAGGTGAGAGAGCATCGCTCTCGTCGTCCACAGGATGTTTGGCAATGTTCAAAGCTCCGGAAGCAAAGACAAATTTGGACAAGGCCGCTGAGAAGGCGACAGGGCTATTTAGATGGGATAAAATGGAATGTTATCTTGTAATAAAAAAAACAGAAGTTCGACAAAGTCAAGATTATTCTTGGCATCAGCGCTGTGCCCGAAAAGGAGCAAGCCAGGTACCTTGAATCGTGTAGCCTCCCATTTCCGGGAATTTACCTAGCTCGATCTGTGCCGCCGCCGGCGCTTCCTCATGTATCTTCATGAGATAGATCTCCTCTTTTTTATACTGTAGTATAGAACCGCTCGTCCCTTTAAGCGGTGCAATGAGTTGCCGAAGTAGGAATCATCTATGACTTCTCACCACTGCTTGCAGACGCTCCAGTACCACCACAGCGACTAGCCCAAGGCCCTGGAGAGGATGTCGGAGAGGCTGGCCAGTGGAAGTTCATCCATGCTCATCAAGGGTGGCGGCGCCGCCGTCTGCTGAGGATGTTCGGCGCTGAGATGTTACAAGGCGAATTATTTATTGAGAGTTTAGATTCCGTTATTCATAAGGAATGAGATGAATTATTTATTGAGAGTTTCCGAATTATTTATAGGGTGTTATCCGTGCATTTAGTTCAGTATTATAAAAACCTAATAGGAAAATGCAAAGCAGTTTAACTTAAAGAACTTTAGATAAATACAAAGGCCATTTTATAAACTATGCTTTTGAAAGCAACTTTAAGAGAAATGTCGTTTGATAAAAAAAACATATTCGAAAAGCCCTTTGGGTAATTATTATTGGTTTTTAAATTTTATTTGTTTAAAATTGAAAAAAAAATAATGTATGCAACTTTTTAAATATAAATTTGAAATAATGTTTAAAAAATATATATATATATATATATATATTAAAAAAGACCAAACCCTTCAAAATAATTTTTTAATTTTTATTTGTTTAAAATTGAAAGAAAAATAATCTATGCAAATTTTTAAATATAAATTTTGACAATAATGTTTAAAAAATCAAATACATATATAAATTTTTTTTAAAAGACCAAATCCTTCACTGAAATTTTTTAATTTTTATTTATTTAAAATTGAAAAAAATAATATATGCAACTTTTTAATTGTAAATTTGAAAATAATTCTAAAAATCAAATACATATATATATATATATATATATAATTTTTTTTTTTAAAGACCAAACCCTTCAAAAGAATTTTTTAATTTTTATTTGTTTAAAATTGAAAAAAAAATAATGTATGCAATTTTTAAAATATAAATTTTGACGATAATGCTAAAAAAATCAAATACATATACATAACCAAATCCTTCATTTTTTTTTTTTATTTGTTTAAAATTGAAAAAAATAATGTATGCAAATTTTTAAATATAAATTTAAAAATAATGCTGAAAAATCAAATACATATACATACATATATTTTATACATACATATATATATATGATTCTTTTACAAAAGAACCAAACCCTTCATTGGAATTTTTTATTTTTATTTATTTAAAATTGAAAAAAATCATGTATGTAACTTTTTAGATATAAATTTTGACAAAAATGCTAAAAATCAAATCTATAAATAATTTTTTTAAAAAGACCAAAATATATTTAATTTTTTTTAGCATTTATATACATTTGAATTTTTTGGCATTATTTTTTGGCATTTAAAGATAATAACGAGGGAAAAATCAAAAATTTGAAGAATGAGTGAGAATAGTTTTGAAAGAAAAATAATAAGTTTCAGCACTTTGTCAAATGCTGAAGACTCAAAGCTAATCCCTATTAGTATTGGGCTTTCAACCTTCTCAATGCTAGCTTTTACTTGAAAGTTATTTCAAAATAATTACCAAACGATCCAACATTTTCCCAAAGGGTTTTGGAGACTGAAAACCCTTAGGGAATGCTGAACCAAACGCACACTATGTCAGTCAATGAACCGACTTTCAACAAAATATCTACTTGCTAGCCCGACAAAAGCTGCAATCTCTACGGAGGATAAGGACCAAACAAGGCTAGACTAATCATGAACACAACTTCTTTTACGCAATGCAACCGATTGCGGAAGTTGGAATCATCGACGACCCCTTGCCAACGCTTGTAGACGCACCAATATCGCAGCGGCGACTGCTAGAGCATATCCTCGTGAAAATGTCCACCGCTCTCCATGACCAACTTATAATTGGTGTACCCCTCTTTCTCTTCTCTTAATGTCTTAACCCGTAATTTCAATAGATTTTATCTCTTGCTTTTTCCTACTTCAACTATTACCCTAACTATATGATTTTTTTTAATTTTGTATTTTTGTAAATTTCCTCTGAATATATCATTTCTCTACATAGTAAAATTTTTATATATTTTTTGGTTAATCTTATAAAAAGTTGCATTTTAGTTTTTTCAACTTAACCACGGGAGGGAATACATTATTGTAAAAGTTCAAGCTTTGCTTATTAATATCCAGCAAAGCTAGACCTAAGTCTGATTATTAAGGAAGACTCTTGAACTTGGGCGATGAAACTTTACCAAGCAAGAAACAATCCAAAAATTTTATTAACACGAAAAATTGGGTACATCATGTAGGGTCCCCGAAGATTCAACGTCTAGATCCGCCTTGATCATGGTTATAATCATCATAAAAATACTATATCAAAGAGGCTCCGACCAAATACATATTGACTCAATAAAAATAGAAAGCATCGTCCAATTCGTGTCCATGAATCAATGCAATCAAAATCGTTGGTCACATGGTATTCACGTGATCAACGTCCAAGTATAACTCGAGTCCACATTGATCGCATTTTAGGCAATAACTTGTTTAAGAAGAGAGTGAATATTTTTCGATTGAAACATAAAATTACATGCACTTATGAAATTACCACCATCGGTGTATAATATCATGAAATAGAGAACTATCATGTGAATGCCCCCGGAATCAGTGGAAATATTAGTTAACTGGAATTCTAGTAGTAACTATTCAAAGTAAGTTATTTTCAAAATTGGCCATAAAAGGAATACGAATTTTTTTAATAAAAATAAGTAGACAAAGCCAACTTCATATATAAAATTTTAAATTGGAATAGATTTCTTTAAATGTATTGACAAGTCCATACACAAGCACCTTGGACATGGACAGCTCTGCCTCGTCTCTCGGCCACTCCTCCGGTGAACCGATGAGGAGACCTCCCTCTAGGCCTTCGCATTTTTACCTCACTGCCTCGGCCTCCTCGCACCACTTTCGTCACTCCTCCGGCGAACTAATTCCTTTGTGCTATAGTACTTTCACCAAATCATCCTCTCCACGCCTCACGAGTCACTACGGGAGCGCATGGCGAAATAATTTTTTTCTATTTCTATTCGAGAACAATTTCCGAGTAAAATAAGGTATTTGATAATTATACAAAATTTATATTCTTGAAATAATAAAATAATAGAAATGTGTTTGGTAAAAATTTATAATTTTTGTATTTATTTGTTTTTTCTTCTTATTCACGGACACTGACCACCGCCCACAGCCGCACGACCGCCGCACAACCATCGCACGACCACCGCACGACCGCCGATTGTCGTCGCTGACCGCCGCCGCAGGATTGTCGCCCACAGCCCATTGGCCACAGGAGGGGGCGGTGGCTGGTGAGTCGTGGGCGGCGGTGTGCGGCAACAAGTGGTGGTCATGCAGCAATTGGCCACAACAGGCTACCAACAGATGATGGTGGTCGTCGGCCGATGGGCTATGGGCAGCGGCCGGTGGGCTACAGGTGACGGCAACTATCGCCAGCGGTTCGATTGGCTACCGACGATGGTCGCGAGCAGCAGGAGGTGGCCGACGGTTGGCAAACAACTGTAATAAGGAAGAAGAACAAAAAAAAATAGAAAAGAAAAAAAAAACTAATTCTAGAAATTGTTCCTAGGAACAAGAAGTTACTTTTTTTTTCTTATTCCAAATCTATTCCCTAGCTACTTTTCTATTCTGTGGAATAAAAAAATAAGTTGGCATTACCAAACAGATTTCTGTTCTTTTTTTGTTTCGGAGAACAAAAGAACAAAAATCAGGAGAAATAAAAATGTTACCATGCATGCCCTACGTCAGCAATGCCATCGGTATCAAGCAATGCGGTCTTTTACCTCCCTATCTTTCATGGAAATTGGCAGTCTTAGCTTCACGTGTGAAGGGTTGGCAAATGGGATGTCTGAGTCGTGAGTTTGTTAGAAAAGGCGGGAAATTCAGTTTGTTCTGAGTTGACTTGCACGTGTAGCAAGTGTTATTATGTTTGACAGTTTTACAATTATTACGTCAAGGTCTCATAATTCTACGACAGAGTTCTTGCATAAGTTCTTAAGTTTCAAGAGAGAATTATAAGTCATCTCTCCTCTAAAGCCAAAATACCCATTCATCTCCTTCCTGCAAAAAACCGCTTTCCGAGGTATCTTTTGAAATGATCTTTGCTAGTTTTTTTCTTCATTCATTTTTTTTTTTTGGTCTTGTAGCTTTGATGATTTCTCTTTTGGACGGTTCAGATGAACTCTCTAAGTCAATTCTTAGGTCTCTCTCCTCTTTTGCAGAGAAAAAACAATGGATATGGGTCTCTCTTTTAAATGGGTTGTGACTACATTAACCTCATCATGCAATTCAAGGTTTTCACTCCGCAGGGATGTGGATAAAATTTTGGGATTGATTTCTCGAACAAAACCCCAACATGTTCTCAACCGTCAAAGACAAACTTTTTGAGGTTGGTGATACTCGTCTTTTTGCTTCCGTCCCTCCGTCCATCATTTTTTAGCAGTAGAGCTGCTGTTGAATGATTAGTATGTCAATCTCTTCCAAATATATCATATGAATTTCCATGGACAATGATGAGGTCTAGTTATTCATTTTTTAACAGTTTCCAATCCAACATCAAAGATCCAAAGTTTGACTACGGGCACCATGGGAAACCGTAATCAGAAGTAGGTTTATAGATCTCATGTTTAGAACACAATGATTAGTTCATGAACGTAAGACAACAAAAGCGTGAAGGAAAAATCTTACATCCCACGTTCAAAACAAGGTTCTATATTCACAAAAGCATTGAAAGTAACAACATAAGTAAGATCAGTCATATACACAATGAAACACAAATCTGTTATGAGACTCCTAAGAAGGCAAGCGAACAAATTCAGGAATGATTTTGACCCAAAGCTTATGGGTTTGGACATCCTATGCTTCTTCTCTTCGTAGATCGTGTCTGTTTTGGGGCCATTCACATGACTTTGTTATTAGCTTCTTTCAGTCATTAGGTGGTGTCAGTTTTGGAGTTTTTCTAAAACCAGAATGAGAGCACTCAATTTTTCTTTTATCATCCATAAGTTGTTGATTTTTCCTTTGGCAGGACTTTAAAAGAGGCACTTAGCTTATGGGATCTGTGGTTGGAACCCATCTTTGAAGGGGAGGAGGAACTTTCTCCAAGTATTGTGAATCATTTCAATGACATTCTTTATTACTGCTTGTTGGAGAAAACTTATTGGATGTTTTGAAGTTGACAAAACTTATCCAAAGTCTATTCTGAAAATTTTCAGACTTTTATGTCAAAGTCTGAAAATAACCAGATTTTGTGTCAAAGTCTAAAGACTCTCAGACTTTGTGTCAAAGTCTACCCATATTGACAAATTCTAGATTGAATGCTACTAAAGAATAAAGACTTATCCAGATGCGAGATTTTGTTTATCTCTTCAAGAGTTTGATTCGTATGGCTTATGGATGGCTTTCTGGATGGATATATCACCTACAAGATTGATTATCTTTATTGAAATCAATTTAGATAAATCAAATCTTTTCAGATTGCAAGTAAATATGGAAAGAATCTACTTATGGAAACCAAGATCCTAAGGATGAACATGATTGATGGGCTTTCATCACAATCTTCAAATGACTCGAGCTTGATCGATTTTGTCCAACGAGTAGATTGGAAGAATTCCTTTGGAAAGTGCCAACAATCGAGAATGCATGAAGGAGTATTTAAGGTGGACTCTCTAATTGTTCGATAGTGTGCGTGAAAAAGAAATTTTAAAGTCCGAAGCTAACCATTTTCTTGTCATTCAATATACTGAGGTCAAAGTTATATTCAAAGAGAGAGACAATTGAGACTTCATGAAAGAGTAGTAGAGACTCTTCACTATGAAGTTGAGATCACAAGTCTATAAAATCTCTTTTGATTCTTAGTAGAATCCAGCCAGAAGGTTGTCAGCATAGAGAGTGGATGTAAGCTTGATCTAAGTCGAACCACTATAAGTTCTGTGTTCTTATTTTTTTCCCTGAACTCATTTATTTTGTTCGTAGTTTTATTTAACTACTAAAATCTGAATTTGCTCAAAGTCTATTATTTTTCAAACTCAGTTTTAAAAGCGAAATATTTCTACTATTCCTTACGGAAAATTATCTTCACACCTATTCACCCCCTCTAGGTGTTCATATTAGTACTTACAATTGGTATCAAAGCCTGTGTGCTTATTTCATCTATGGCTAGTATTTTAGCCCCAGGATTGGTTGATGGTTAAAGCAACACCATACCTTCTTACTTTAATAGGAATGAGTACAATGTGTGAAAAAACAAGATAAAGGTATTTCTGAGTAGAAAAAAGGATCAATCCAAAAGCTACACCAACCTCAGAAAGAGGAAAAAAAGTTGTAGATGTTGGCGAAACAACACAAGAGGAAATAACCAAGAGACAAGCTCTTGATGCTAAAGCTATCTACTCTTTATATTATGTCTTATCTCCTACTGAGAATAACCGAATTTCTTCTTATGAAACAACAAACGAAAGAAGTTGGGACAGATTGCATAAAGAACTAATCGAGTAAAAGAAATAAAAATCAATATTCTACGGACAGTATGAAGCCTTCAAGATGAAGCTTGGAGAATCAATTACTAATATGTTCAATCACTTTATAGAGATTGTAAATGGCCTGGCTTATCAAGGACAATCAATCTCAGGACCAAATAGACCACTGCGTGGACTTTCTAAAAGATGGAATCATGTAAAGACATCAATTAGAGAAACTCAGAGGATCATGCTTCTATCCGTAGACGAACTAATAGGCGGGCTTCAATCATCTCCTGCAAAATATCCATTCATCTCTTTCCTGCTAAAAACTGCTTTCCGAGGTATCTTTTGAAATGATCTCTGCTAGTTCTTTTCTTCATTCATTTTTTTTTTTTTTTTTTGGTCTTGTAGCTTTGATGATTTCTCTTTTGGACGGTTCAGATGAACTCTCGTACTCAATTCTTAGGTCTCTCTCCTCTTTTGTAGAGAAGAAACAATGGGTCTCTCTTTCAAATGGGTTGTTGACTGCATTAACCTCATCATGTAATTCGAGGTTTTCACTGCAGGGATGTGGATAAAATTTTGGGATCGATTTCTTGAACATAACCCAATAGGCCCTCAACCATCAAAGACAAACGCTTTGAGGTTGGTGATACTCGTCTTTTTGTTTCTATCCCTCTGTCCATCATTTTTAGTAGTAGAGCTGTTGTTGAATGATTAGTATGTCAACCTCTTCCGAATATATCAAATGAATTTCCATGCACAATGATGAGGTCTAGTTATTCATTTCTAACAATTTCCAATCCAACATCAAAGATCCAAAGTTTGACTATGGGCACCATGGGAACTCGTAATCAGAAGTAGGTTTATAGATCTCATGCTTAGAACACAATGATTAGTTCATGAACGTAAGACAACAAAAGCGTGAAGGAAAAATCTTACATCCCATGTTCAAACAATGGTTCTATATTCACAAAAGCATTGAAAGTAACAACATAAGCAAGATCAATCATATACACAATGAAACACAAATCTGTTATGAGGCTCCTAAGAAGGCAAGCGAACAAATTTAGGAATGATTTTGACCCAAAGCTTATGGGTTTGGACATCCTATGCTTGTTCTCTCCGTAGATTGTGTCTGTTTTGGGGCTGTTCACATGACTTTGTTATTAGCTTATTTTAGTCATTAGATGGTATCGGCTTTGGAGTTTTTCTAAAACTAGAATGAGAGCACTCAATTTTTCTTTTTTCGTCCATAAGTTGTTGATTTTTCATTCGGCAGGCTTTAAAAGAGGCACTTAGCTTATGGGATCTGCAGTTGGTACCCATCTTTGAAGGGGAGGAGGAACTTTCTCCAAGCATTGTGAATCGTTTCAATGTCATTCTTTACTACTACTTATTGGAGAAAACTCCTTGGATGTTTTGAAGTTAACAAAACTTATCCAAAGTCTATTTTGAAGATTTTCAGACTTCTATGTCAAAGTCTGAAGACTCCCAGACTTTGTGTCAAAGTTTGCCCACATTGACAAATTCCAGAATGAATACTACTGAAAAATGAAGACTTAGATGCGAGATTTTGTTTATCTCTTCAGGAGTTCAATTCATATGGCTTATGGATGGCTTTCTGGATGGATATATCACTTACAAGATTGATTATCTTTAGGGATAAGTGCTGCAAAAGTCCTAAAACTTGTCACGAAAATGCAATTGAATTCTTAAACTTGCAAAAACTGTAATTAAGTCCTAAAACTTGTCAAAATATTTCAATTGAGTCCTAAAACCGACGCCATCAAATTTCCTAACAGAATTTTTTTTTAACCATTCGCCATGTAGAAGAGAGAAACGATTAAAAAAAAAAAGCCACGTCCGCACCACGTCCTTAAACTTGCAAAAAGTATAATTAAGTCCTAAAACTTGTCAAAATATTTCAATCGAGTCCTAAAACCGACGTCATCAAATTTCCTAACGGAATTTTTTTTTAACCATTCACCATGTAGGAGAGAGAAACGATTAAAAAAAAAAGCCACGTCCGTGCCACATCAGCTTTTTTCGTTAGAAATTTGACGGCGTCAATTTTAGGACTCGATTGAAACATTTTAACAAGTTTTAGGACTTAATTACACTTTTTGCAAGTTTTATGACTCAATTGCATTTTCGTGATAAATTTGAAGACTTCTGCAGCACTTATCCCTTATCTTTATTGAAATCAATTTAGATAAATCAAATCTTTTTGAATTGCAAGTAAATATGGAAAGAATCTACTTATGAAAACCAATATCCTAATTGTATGAGCGAATAGGATTGATGGACTTTCATCACAATCTTCAAACGACTCAAGATCTCCTTAATCGATTCCATCCAACGAGTAGATTGGAAGAATTCATTTGGAAAGTGCCAACAGTCGAGAAGGCATGAAGGAGCATTTAAGGTGGACTCTCTAGTTGTTCGATAATATGCATGAAAGAGAAATTTCAAAGTCTGAAGTTTACAATTTTCTTGTCATTCGATATATTGAGCTTAAAGTTGTATTCAAAAGGGACTCATTGTGAGACTTCGTGAGAGAGCAGTAGAGACTCTTCACTATGAAGTTGAGATCGCAAGTTTATGAAATCTCTTTTGATTCTTAGTGAAATCCAGCCAGAAGGCTGTTAACGTGGAGAGTGGACATAGGCTTGATCTAAGCCGAACCTCTATAAATTCTATGTTCTTATTCTCTTCCCTGAATTCATTTATTTTGTTCGTAGTCTTATTTAATTGCTAAGTCTGAATTTGCTCAAAGTCTATTGTTTTTCAGACTCAATTTTAAAAGCGAAATATTTCTATTATTCCTTGCGAAAAATTGTCTTCACAGCTATTCACCCCTCTAGTGTTCATACTAGCACTTACACTACTCGAGTTTGCATCGAGGTTTTTACTATAAAAAGGTGAATAGCAAATGGCTGGATGAGAACGGTAAGGTCATTAGTGTGGACCAATGTTGCGGATATTTGCACGGAATGAAACAACTTTGTGAAGTGATATTTTATGTTGTGGACGGGGAGCTGAATTTGGACAGGGATGAGATCATGAGAAGAGCCGTACTCAGAAGGCGCTGAAGTTCAGGAGAAGGCCGCTAGAGATTTGGCTTAAAAATACAGATTAATAAAGAAATATGGATGAGAAAGGTCGAGTAGGATTGAGTACTGGTAGTAGTCTAGTAGTGGTATGGATGCTATATACAGATGGGATACCAGACATGTACGGCTTGACTACACAAACTTGTTGATATGACAATGCACTATTGGTTTTTACAAGTATATCCTTTTCTCTATGCTGGTTCTACATTCTTTATTTTTTTACTATGGCCGCCTAGATTATTAGTACTATCCTCGAAAAGATGATAAAGGAGCAAGCTTACGTGCTCGAGTCTTATTAAGATGCATCAATGGATGATAAGAGAACAACTTGTGGTGTCATATTTGGAGAAAAATTAGAGTGTAACGTATTCATGTCACTTGAGAGTAACAAAGCTCAAGGTCTCGCACCAAAAAAGAGCGTAAGAACGAATTGCAATGTCCTTGATCGCACACCTCGTGAATCTTTCCTTATTGACATCGTAAATATACAAATCCTTATCCCCCAAGCAACGGAGGATGAGCTTGTCACGTTTGTAAGGGTTTACCACGTAGTAATTGCTGCCGTTGGGGCCGTTCGGGCATGGGAGTTCCCCAGTGTCAATCTTGTACTTCTTGGTCCACTCTCTGCTCGTGTGGTCCTTAAGAACCCACACGTCGATGTGCATCGCGTTTGAATGATGGACCAGCGCCAGCGATCCTCCCAACTCGTGCATTCGCCCAAAATCCCACTGGATAGTGGGGCGTCTAGGTGTGGAGAAGTCGTCCGGGAGTGGGATCAAGCTGAAATCCTCCCTGGTAAGGTCGAAAGAGAGTGTCACTCTCGTCCATGGGCTTGGGAAGGAGTCACTCATCAGAAACCAATTCAAAGCTCCGGAAGCAAAGGCAAAGTGAGGATGAACCTCACGAGAAGACGGCAATATCATATTGTTCCACGGAGCTAAGGTCCAAAATAGAGAAGAAAGAGGTGTTTCCATGACTCTACCACTCAATCAATTATGTTCTACCTAAACCCTATTTCATGGCCACATCTTTTCCGGCTAAGTAACAGAAAGTTATATGAATCCAATTTTCATTTCATCTGAGAAAAACCATCTTTTTCTCAACAATGTCTTTGTCATTTGATCCAATAACCTTCCGTTAGATAGGAACATATTTGATCAATACTAATAACTCTCGGATTAAGTATTAGAAGGGAAAAATCCCTTAGATAATGAACTATTGGTTCTAAGCTATCTCTGGTGATGAATCAACAATTTGAAGTACTTTTCTTGTGTATTTTTGATAAACTAGCATTTATATATAGATGTAAGAGAATCTTTTTGGGATATAAAAAGCCCTTTTGATGTCTCTTCATCTACAAAGAATTCTCGATGTGAAAATACAAGAGACAAAGGGCTGATCCTTGAATAGGAAAAAGAGTGGATCTGTAAGTCCCAAATGAATTGGTTGAGCTTTGAGCACGTAGTCTTTCAATCCCCGAAAATTTTACCTATCTCAATCATCTGCGTCGGCACTTGTTAATGTGTCTCTAGGAGATAGATCTTCTCTTCCTGAGCTTCATGGTATAGAACCGCTGGTTCTTTTAAGTAGTGCAATGAGTTACGCGAGCAAGAAGAGCACACATGAGAAGGATTATTTATCATGAGTTTATGAATTCACGTTTTGTTTCCTTATTCGATAAGGCTGAGGATTACCCTTTATAGATACACATGGTTCGAATCCATTGATCATCACCATCTATGCAAAATATGGTGCCGCTTCATGATTGATTGTTCGAATATAGACGTGGCACCTATTTTTTTCTTCAGAAAAAGCAAAAACAAATAAATACTATTTAAATTTCAGATAATCATGAACAAATCATATACGATTTTTTTTTGTGAACGTTTATATTCGAATTTTCGAATTAACAAAATTGAATTGCATGAGCCGCAATATTATAACTAAGAGAAACTAAAAAGTAAAAAAAAAAAGATTTAGACATATATAGCTAAAATATGTAAAGAATTATATTGTTTGAAAAAGAATAAAAAAACAGTTTGCAAACAATATATATATATATATAGGTTATATTGACTTTGTCAGGGTATGATTATGTCCATATCATACCAACAAAAGATCATTATGCATTTTAGTACTGAATGCTAGCATTTATGAAATTTTCCTGTATAATTTGAAGGTTGAATAGTCATTCATCATCCATGAGAAACGTGCAATTACAATTAGGAGTGATCAATGGATGGGTTCTAAAACCTTCAAAAAATACAATCAAGTACTAAAACTTATTATTAAGTTATAATCGAGTTTTAAAACATTCAAAAAAGTACAATTAATGGAAGAACTTGATTTGACAAATTCGACAAATTTTAGGATTTAGTTGCACTTTTTGAAAGTTTTAGAACTCAATTGCACTTTTGTAATGCGTTTTACGATTTAATTATATTTTTTAAAAGTTTCATGACTCGATTATACTTTCATAATAAGTTTTAGAACTTTAATGCAATTGTCTCTATACGTACAACTTGACTCCACAAAATTGTTGATGCTATTTTGTGGATGCAACTATACACTTTTGTTTTTCTTTTTCTAAGTATGCGGTTTTCATTGTGCTAGTCATACATTCTCTATTCCTTACTACAGCTACATAGATTATTAAAAGGGTTAATACCAAAAAAAAAATTCAAATTAGTACATCTGTGACAAATTTAACCAAAACTAATTTTTTGACAACCAAAAATCTCAAACTAGTACACATGTTATAAATTTACTCTTAATTACCATAAAAGATACTAAATTGGTACGCATGTGACAAATTTACCACAAACTAATTTTTTTTTACCGCCAAAAACCCTAAATTAGTATAGTTGTGACAAATATACACTCCATTAAATTTGATTGATATTATAAAAAAAAAAAAAACCACAAAACTAATACAATTGTGACAAACAGAAAGTAAAATTTCAAATCACTACATCAGTCAAATCATTCAACTTAGTAATTTGATAGTAAAATTTAACTAAAATTAGTAGAGAATAAATTTGTCATAAGTATACTAGTTTGGGATAAATTTGTCAAACGTATATTAATTTAGGGTTTTTTGTGGTTATAATATTAGTTTAAGATAAAGTTATCACATAATGTGTATTAATTTTGGATTTTCCATAGTATTAACCTTATTAAAAATATCCTCGCAAAAATAATAATAAAGGAGCAAGAATATGTGCTCATGTTTTATTAGGATGTATCGATGGAAGAGAAACAATGCAATAAGTAAATTAGGATCGTAAGATGAGATAGGGACAACATCTAGTCCATTTGCGAAGTTTCTTGAAGAGTATGGGATTATTACACCCATGACAAAATTTCTAAAATAGAAATCTGATTTCTCAATTTCTATTCCATGGACAAGTTTCTCAACAAAGAAAGACGTTTGATAACGATTCAAAATTTCTAGAAGAAAAATTCGTTTGATAAGAGAATAAAATTTCTATTTCTAAGAGCAGCGACGGTCGGCATTCGTTGACATCCGATGATCAACAATTGGCATTCAATGATCAACGGTGGGTGGTCGGAGTTCGACGTTCAACAGCTGACATCCAAAGTCCGACGTCCAGCGTCCGACGTCCAGAGGCCAGCAACCGACGACTAGTAGTGGGTGGCCAACAACCGAAGTCCAGTGGCCGATGGCAGGTGGCAGGTGGCAGGGGGCTAACGGCCAAAGTCTGACTGTCAGTGACGAGTGGCCAATGGCCAAAGTCCGACGGGCGACATCCGACTACTAGTGGTGACCAATAGGCGGTCAGTAGGGGATGTTCAATGGTCGACGGTGGGCCTCCGGTGTCCGGTGGTTGGCAATGAGTGGCCAACAACCGACGAGCATCCAACATCCAGCGATCGACAATCGATGACAAGCGGCTGGAGTCCGATGGCTAACGGCCGTAGTTCAATGGCTGACGATTGATGGTGAGTGGTTGATGGCCAAGGCCGCTAGTGGGCAGCCGGCGACCGGCGATGGGTGTTCAATGGCGAGCGGCTGGAATCCGATGGCTGACGATTGGTGTTCAGTGGCCGACGGCCAATGGTGAGGTGAGTGGCTGATGGCCGGGGCCAATGGCAGGCAATCGACGGTGGGTGTTTGGCATCCCATGGGCGACGGGTGAGTAATGGGTGATGACGAGAGTGAACAATGAAAAAAGTTTTGATTTCTAATTTCTATTCCAAAAATAGAAAAGCTAAAAACTTTAACTTCTGATTTCTACTCCAAATCTATTTCTATAATAGAAATTTGTTCCAAAAATATAAAAAAGAAATTGCGTTATCAAACGGATTTTTGTTCCAAACCTGTTCTGGGAATAGAGAATAGAGAAATAGAGAAATAGAAACATTGTCATGCGCGCCCTCCGTAACTCCCAACTAAGTCCTATAAGGCTTTTAAAATAGGAGTGTATATATTAAACCAACCAAGGCCATCCTTGGGAGTAAAAATTCTTTACTTTTCTATTTTTAGAATAAAAATGAGAAAAAAGGCTTTTCACCCGTCTGCCATGCCGCTTGAGGGAGAACAACCGCCCAGGGGATAATAACGAAATTCAATTCTAGGAAGAGGAATTTTGTATGATAATCAAACACGTAATTTTGTTCAGAAACTCATCAGGGAATAGAATTAGAAAAATCAATTTATAACCAGAAATTTATCTCTAGAATGATTATAAATTTTTAAAACAGAATAGCGCCCTATAGTCCAGTGGCGTCACCATACTTGAGAGAAACAAGGCTTAGAGGCTCGTACCAGAAAAGCGCATAACAAGGATCCGCCTCGGTCCAACAACTCGTGAATCTACCCTTGTTCACATCGTACAAATACACGTTCCGCATGCAATGGAGAATAAGCTTGTCGTGCCTGTACGCGCCTACCAGGTAATGGCTGCCGCTGTCGTGCGGCAGCCACTGCGGCAGCCGGATCCTGTATTTCCTGGTCCACTCTCGTCTTATGTAGTCCCTGAGCACCCACACGTCGATGTGCGTGTTGTCCGGACGATGGACCAGCGCCAGCGATCCCCCCAGCTCCTGCATTTGTGTCCCCACGTTGAAGTCGCCCCATTCAGAGAAGTCGTCCGGGATCGGGATGAAGCTGAACTCCTCCTTGACGAGGTCGAAGGAGAGCATCGTCCTCGCCAACCGGCGGAACGACAGCGAGTTGGTCTTCAGGAACCAGTTCAGAGCTCCAGAAGCAAAGACAAAATCGTGACAAGGACCGGTGCAGTGAGGAAGCGGCGGGGCTTCGCAGGTCCTCCACGATCGCTTGTTGAAGTCGTAGATTCGAGCCCGCATCGTGCCGGTGTGGGTCTTCTTATCAAAGTTGATCGCATCGATTTGTACCATCTTGTACGCGTTGGTAGTGCAATCGAACCCCAGCCCATAAACAGGCATGCCCGGCGAAAGATCAGGTGCTCTCGACAGTTCCAGGACTTCTCGAGTAAAGGGATTGATCAGGAGCTCAGGATTACTCTCGGCATCAGTGCTGTGCTCGAAAAGGAGCAAACCATTGCAGGTGCCTTGGATCGCGTAGCCACTCAGTTCCGGGAACTTACCTAGCTCGATCTGCGCCGCCACCGGCGCTTCCTCGTGTATCTTCATGAGATAGATCTCCTCTTTTTTATACTCGTGGTACAGAAGCGCTCGTTCTTTCAAGCGGTGCAACGAGTTGCGGAAGTAGGGATCATCGACGACTTCTCGCCAGCGCCTGCAGACGCTCCGGTGTTGCAGCAGCGACTCGCCTGAGGCTCTCGAGAGGATGTCGGAGAGGATGGCTAGTGGGAGTTCATCCATGCTCGTCAAGGGTGGCGCTACCGTCTGCTGGGCTATTGAACGCCGTAGATCCATTGCAAGGAATGAGATGGACTATTTATTAAGACTTTATGAATTATCGATTATGTTTCCTTGTTCTGTTGAGATGAGGATCACCCTTTGGAGATACGAACAGATGGATATCTTCCATCACCTTCCTAAACACGGTTAAGATCGGCATCACTATCTTTCCAAAATTCAATTGGATTCTGCTTATTCTTGATTGGTAGAAAATACCAAAAAAATCTTAAATATATTGCATTAGTACTAATCCAATCATAAATATTTCAATTAGAACATTTTTCACATTGATACCAATTTATCTATTCAGTCAATTTATGCCAGATATTATTGATACCAACATGACATGTTGTGTGCTAACATGGACATTTTTAAAATATTTTTTTTTCCTTTCCCTTTTCTTTTGTCTAGTGACCATCATCGAACACCAACCATAGCCATGGCTGGCAAGGGCTAGCCTGGGGTTGGCCTCATTGGGCCGAGGGCAAGCATCGGCTATTAAGGGTATGCAAAAGAATTAGAAACCGTTTGGACCTCCTGGAATTGGACTGGATTGAATCAGAAGCAGCAATTCCCATGGGGACCGGTCTTATTCCTAGTTCCAATTTAGTGAAATCAGCGAGTACTGAGCCGATTCCTTGATTCTGGGCTTGGAACCACTCGTCCATCCACCCGAACCGGACCAGTATATATATATATATAATTCTATCTCAATTACTTAATTGTTTTATAGCTTTTTGATTATATGTATATTTGTGGTTATCGAACATTATTGACTAATTTTGTCTTTTAGGTGTGTAATAATATTAACCCTTTTTTTTACCCTTCTGGTAATCCATTTACTTGCTTTCTCAACTAAAACAAAATAAACAAACTTAGAGAAAGGAGAGAACCAATTGGAGTTGTCCGTAAGAGCCAATAGCTCACTTTAAGAGTATAAATATATCTTTCCTTAGTCATTCTCATGATTAAATTAGGTTAACGTTGACAAAAAATGAACCAAGCAATTAATGTTTTAACTTCTATTGATATTAAGACCCTTAACATAGAGTCCAATTCTCTACATGTTTCCAATGTTGGAAAACCTTAAGAGGACTACATCATGATCTTCGAAGAAATTAAGTTTTTAGCTAATGAGTATTGTTTATTTGTTTTGTCTAATTTCAATTCTTAATTAAAATTAATGGCTCGCAATTCAACCCAAATATAAGGACGAACAAACTTTGCAGGGATTGGGAACCGGTTCCATGAACCCACCCGAGAATTGAACAAGGCCGGCGGTCGGTTCTTGAGTGGATCTATGGTACCAATGGGTGAGTCTCAATTCTAATATTTTGAAACCGATCCTTAATGGGTAGATCCCGATTCCAAGGTGAGAACCGCTCACTCGAACTATGCTCACCCTAGGCGAGGCGATGCTCGCCCTAGGCCCAACAAGGTTGACCCTCGCCGGCTACTGACAAAAAGAAACTATAAAGAAATGGGAAGGAAAAAAATTAAAATTCAATAAATTTAAAAATTATTAAATCATGTCAATGCCAACCGACGTCCATTTCAGTAATTTCTAGACTATATTGACCGGATATATTGAGTTGGCATCAATGTAAAAAATGTTTAAGACTTTGAAAGATTTAGAATTGAATTAATATTAAGAAAAAACAAACACAAACAAATACGTTAAGTTTGCAATAATGATGGAAAGATCAAATACTGTGTTGTCAATATTTAGATTTTGCAACAGTTTCGAATTTTCTGTCATGGCTAAAATATCGCATAGAGGGTTGAATAGGTGATTTTGGGAAATGAATTAATTTAAACCAATATTGTAGTAAGACAACTTATAATAAAGTGGTCAAATTTTACCAATGCACAAGTCTATTACAGAAAATTAAAAGAGTAAGGGATAGGGAATTGCACACTTAAGATTATAGTAGTTCAGCTTTTGCAAGCCTACATCAACTCTTCTGCGCTACGACCAATTAGCTGGAATCCACTGATAAGAACTGATAAGAGGTTACAAGATCTGAGCATCGAACACTCCGGCTCATGTGTAAAACTCCTTAGACCTTCTTGACCTCTAAAAGGTTACACAAATTTGCTCACTAAATCAAATGCAAAATGATCACAACCACCCTTCAGACTTTAGAATTAAAGGCTCCAATACTTGTGAAAGAGAATTGTTATCCTTCTGCTTTGAGATCTCCTCTTATACCTCTCCTAGTCCAAGCTGACAATTGGACATGCCTTCAAGAGGATCATCCAGCCAATCCACCCGTTGGTCCTAGATTTGTTTGAGAAGATCCAATGGCATGAGGATCACCGAGGTTGAAAACTTCCTATAAGATTCGTTGCCCATACAGCTAGTTGGGTTTCCAAAAGTCAAGTGTCTATGTTTATAAAAAAATAGCTCACCTTCGAAGTTTGAGGAAAGTTTAGAAACATGAGGATTTTTATGAAAACCTTCCTTTTAAAGCTCCTCCAAAAAGAAGCAAGTAATCTAGTCAATTTTTCCACTAGCTGTTGCATACGAACATGCCATAAGCAGTGTTAAATCTTGGATTATGTGAACAAAACATCGTCCCCAAATCAAACCGCCGAGAGAACCCTTGTGCTCTTCCACCTCCAACTTGGTGTAGCCTCTCTCTCTCTCTCTCTCTCTCTCTCTCTCTCTCTCTCTCTCGTAATTTATTACCCGTAATATCAATTGATGTTTGTTGCTTGCTATTTCTACTCCAGACATCACCATAATGTTGTTTTGTATTGTTGTAACAACTTTTCCAGAACATATATTGGTCTAGTCCTATGTGCCGGAAGAGGAAATGTTGGCGATGGTAATGTGATGCAAGCAAGTTAAGTCTTCCTTTCACATTTTCGGGGAGCTACATTCGAAGATCAGAGAACGTGGGATTCAGTCATTGAGAAGGTAGAAAGAAGATTGGCTAGTTGGAAGAGGTCATATCTTTGTAAAGGAGGCATTTAAATTGGTTTGACTTCCAAGAAGCACCCTGTTGGTCTTGTGAAGCTATGACTTTGAGGGTTTTTAAGACAATTTTTGTTGATGAAAATGACTCCAGTATTTAAGGGACTCTTCCCAATTGTTTCGGAGGATGTATAAAGCCTTATAGAATATTTTTCCCTTTAATTAGTGGCTGCTGAACTATACAACATCTACAGAACCAAAAGCTACCGCATGAAGTTAATACCGCCAAACACGCATCCTAATGAGCGGGTCGGTTTAATATTTGTTACTTTTCCCCTCCACCAACTATATAAGTTAAGACACTCGAGATTATAGAGAGGAGATTGGAAGCAACCAAGAAGTTTGCCGTATTAGAGTAGTTTGATCGAGAATCAGTAAAATCCCTTTGGACTTTGGGGGTTGGGGGGTCGTGTAGGGTATGAAATTTTCTAATAGATTTCTATAAGGCTCGGTGCAGCTCCCCCGGGAAAATTCCCAAGTGGGGGTGTGAAACACTGGGGGTCTATCGGAGTCAACCGAAGACCTTAAACTCGGTAATGGCAACCAGCCGGGAGGCTTGTACCAACTTGGTAGTAACTCCCGGGCCTGATCCTGGCTCTGCTGCCTCCCGGCTGGTTGCCATTACCGGGTTTAAGGTCTTCGGTTGACTCCGATAGACCCCCAGTGTTTCACACCCTCACTTGGGAATTTTCCCGGGGGGATCCGCCTCATGGGCTTGGCAAGAGCCGTTTAAAGACCTGCTCGGGTCTTACTTGGGCCAGGGATTCCAGCTCGGCTGATCTTCCCCACCTTAGGGATGATCCCTTCATTGCCAGATCCCTAGCTTGTTCCTTGGGGTTTTAGGGAGTCCCCTAGGATAACTCCATGTCCAGTGGTTAACCCCACATGGGCTTGGGGGAGCCTTTTAAGGTCCTGCTCGGGACCAACCAAGCTGCCTTCATTTCCCATATACTGGACTGGCAGTCGTCGAGAGGCCAGCGCAGCAGAGCCAGGATCAGGGCCGGGAGTTACTACCAAGTTGGTACAAGCCTCCCGGCTGGTTGCCATTACCGGGTTTAAGGTCTTCGGTTGACTTCGATAGACCCCCAGTGTTTCACACCCCCACTTGGGAATTTTCCCGGGGGGATCCGCCTCATGGGCTTGGCGAGAGCCGTTTAAAGACCTGCTCAGGTCTCACCAACTATATAAGTTAAGACACTCGAGATTATAGAGAGGAGATTGGAAGCAACCAAGAAGTTTGCCGTATTAGAGTAGTTTGATCGAGAATCAGTAAAATCCCTTTGGACTTTGGGGGTTGGGGGGTCGTGTAGGGTATGAAATTTTCTAATAGATTTCTATAAGGCTCGGTGCAGAGTGGCTTGAGACATTGAGGACTAAAATTTTCTTTCTTGGAGAGCATAATCATTGAGATATGGAACAGACCATTTTGGATGGGTAAAATATATTGGGGAAGATAGATTGTCTAATTTCAGCTCCAATCCTGCTTTAATGGCTATTGAGCGTGTCTCCCGCGAATCGTGTGAAGTTAGCATGGTGCAGTGCAGGTATGAGGGATGTCTTAGTGGCAGCCTGAGATATTTGCCATCATGCGGTGCTTGGTGGCTTCAATATTAAGAGATCCATTAATTACATCATATTAAGCTGTCTGCTTCTCTGAAAGTTAAGTCTATATGAATGCCTTAAAGGCTTATTCTCTATCTTCTACTGGAGCCAGATTTTATCATTCTACACGTTTCCTCTGCTACATCATGCTTAGCAGTCTGTTGTCAAACTAAATTGAATATTGTTGCTGAAGAACTTGGTAACAGTGGCGTGGCAAACTAGCATGAGTGATTTTTTCCTTTCTGGAAATGTATTGCTACAATTATTTGAACCAAATAAATAATTTTCGAATTATAAACCTTGCCCTTACAGGCTTTTAACTTATATTCTTTTTGAATTGCAAAACCTTGGACCATTGTTTCTTCATGTGAATCTGAGACTTATACAACAGCAGCAACAGCAACAACAACATCGAAACCTTGTCCCACTAAGTAGGGTCAGCTGTGTGAATCCTTTCACGTTATTGGGCATGATTTTGACTCGAATTTTTTGTAAGACAGTGTTTTTGAATCTGAACTAGACTGGCCGGTTCAACCGGTTAGGCCAGGAACCAGACCACGGTGTGCTCTTGCTTTACTAAATTACTGGCACTGGACAAGAAATGGCCAAAGCCAGTATTGACCTAGTTTAACCAGGTAACCAGTGAGCGCGTCACCAGTTTGACCGATCTTTCCGTAACAAATTTAGAGAGAGGAGGCAAGGGGAATGATCCCGTCTTTTAGAAAGTGGAATGAGTGTCTCAGCCATCTGAGCCGTGCTCTCATGTTGGGTTGGATGGGTAAGATTAATATCATTGTATGCTTAAATTAGTAAACTGTGCAACTAATTAACCCTGCGGTTGAACCTGTTCAACTGCGAACTAAAAACCAGACCGGTTCTTTCTGGTTTTGAAAACAATCTGTAAGATAAAGGTATTGCTTTGTTTTGTCTCCTTCATGCCATTTTAGGTCTTTTTTGCCTCTTTCTATGCGGACTATTTATCCCATAACTATTTAGATTGCAACCCATTTCTTTTTGGAACATTAAGCCCAATGCCATGCCAATATTCAGTCTTTTTCTTTTTTGCCAACATGTGATTTTTTTGTTAATGCATCAATTAGGCTGTTTTTTCCATGAAAGTAAGATCCGTGAAGTGCCCAATAGTATTGACCATATGGAAAAGTTCTTCTGGTACAGCTTAATGCATATTCTTCACATTCTCATCTAGAGAGATTAGCCTTCGTTCGCATCTGCTGACATTACTGCAGGTTCTTCTCGGGGAAAGTTTGCAGGATGCTGACAATCCTTCCTGGAAGATACAAGTGGGTATTTCACCAAGACAAGAAGTTGCATTGTCAATAAAGGTATGGCCTATTGCTTCAGTTCTCCATGTGGAGAGTACCTTCTATGCTCGTCAACAGTTGTTTAGCTATTGATGGTAGACTCAAGTCTGAGTTATTTGCTCAAGTAATTTCTCTGGTTAGGTTGCAATTCAACCCCTTATGGTGGTGATCGATACTGAATTTTTCCTTGGCTTCATCGAGTTTCTTGATAAATTGGGCTCTTTTGAGTTTCAGCATGAACGGTAAATAAGCACCAAAAAAAAAAAAAAAAAAACAAGAAGCAGAAGATCCGATGCTTAGTAATGATGGCAAATATATAAAGAGCTGGTCATAAAAGCAAAGACAGCTGAAATAGTCAGTACAGCCAACCTGTCTGCCATTCATTCGAATGACCAATAACAAAACATATCAACAATAGAAACCTTACATGCTCCAGAGTGTTGCAGAAGTTCGATGAATTAAGAACTTGACTTTGCATCCACACATGTTATCACTTGCAATAGTGTCCCCATTGCTTTATGGAGGATGTAATTCTGTCGCTTCATCTATATCCTGCAGAAGTGTCAAAGAGTTTCAAAGACGAAAAATATTATGACAATTTGGAGTAATAGTGGTCACTGAAACGGTCCTAGTCCATGCATGTTAGTAAATGCTTTTCTCTCGCACCTGCGAGCTCTCCCTCTACCCCATGGTAGCGTTTCCCCCTTCTTCACAATCCCTAATCCCTTGAACCTGTGCTTTGATCGCGAGTCCCGCTTCCCCCCAGTGATCTCTTCCCCCTCGTACACTTAAAGAGAAAGCACAAAAAAAAAAAAAAAAAAAAAAAAAAAAAACTGACGAATGATGCCATCTCCGATGAAGTGGAAGCATGGAGACCCCATCAGGCAGGAGAGAATGGATTAAGAAGCATCTCTAAGGTGAAGCACTGATCCACTGTTCCTAGTCCTGCCACAATTCCGTGAGTCTTCAAACTTTGTCTTGTCTGGGTGAGGAACCCGCGGAGGTAGAGTCAAAATTGAAATCGGGTGGAATCGTGAATGTTGATCGATTGAGCATCACAGAAACAGTTGATAGTTAGAAACGATGGAGAGTAAGGAAGAAAATGAATTGAGAATGGCAGCACTGTGTAAAAGCCTAGGGTACCTGTGGTCTGAGGAAGATGTAGTTGAAGTGTTTGATGAAATACCTCATCAGAAAAAGGAGGAATGCAGGCGTACTCTCTTCGGCAAATTATTTTCCAAACCAAATGTGAACTATCCTGCATTTATAAATACAATGACAAAAGCATGGAAGGCAGAAGGAGTTATCTGCTCGCAAAAGGAACCGGGGCTATTCACTTTCGTATTTCCAACGGAGGAGGAAAAACAGCGAATCTTAAGGAACTCACCGTGGTCATATTCAACCAACCTGCTCGTGCTGCAGCAATGTCTTCCAGAAGTCCCCGAGCATTGTTATGACTTCTCTAAGGCAGCCTTTTGGGTGCGTATTGGAGGAGTCCCCCCTGGTTGGAGAATAGAAAAAGTCTACAATGACTTGGGGAAAAGGTTGGGGAAGGTAATTGAAGTTCAATTGGACACAACAACTCATGTTCAGAATAGAGGAGGTCGAGTTAGAGTTGAAATTGATCTGACATTACCGCTGAAAGCAGGAGCTGTTCTGGATATTGGAAACAAATGCCTCTGGGTGGAGTTCAAATACGAGCGCCTCCCACACTTCTGCTTCTCCTGTGGAAGGATCGGACACTATGCTACTGATTGTCTCCAACATCCATACGCAACATCACCCTGGGCGTTGAACAAGAAAGGGTCACATGGACCTTGGTTAAAGGCTGAAACCAGTGATCACAGCCCCTACTGGGATGCATTCTACGGCAAATTAGAGGAGTTAGTAGTGGAAGAAACTCTACCTGTTCCGTCACCTGAACCAGGGGAAGGAAAATCCTCGAGCAAGAACCACCCTCGATATGCAACTCGTCGTATGTAGCAAGAAGCGACCCGAAAGTTGTTGTAATGAACAGCCTAACACACCCAGCAAAAGATCCTACAGCAGGAGAAGATAGGGATCGAGGAAAACAGGTTATAAACCTTGAAACTCAAAATCCGCTGGTATTGAAAATCGGGAAAAGTAGCAAGAAGACAATGAAAGTTCAGAAAGCAAAAAAACAGAAATGCATGCCAGAAATATCATCCCTCATCCCAGATGATGTCGATCTAATGGAAACCCCAGTGAATCTAATACGGGAAGGACTAAATTGGGCTTTGGTGGCTAGCCCTAATAAGCCACCACAAAAGCCATGAAAATAGTGAGTTGGAATTGTCGGGGGGTACCCCCGACACTCGGGAATTACGAGCTTTGATAGCTCTTGAAAGGCCCAAGTTACTTTTTCTTATGGAGACGAAAAATACAGCTACCAGGGTGGAAAGAATCTGCAAAAAGTTCCCGTTTCAGCAACGATACTTAGTGGAACCAACAGGAATAGCGGGGGGATTGGCAATTATGTGGCAAGAGGAAGTCGGTCTAAAGGTGCAACACGCCTCTAAACACTTCATTGATGTACGGTGCATCGATCCAGAAAGTAAACAGAAAATGCAGATCACCTTTATACACGCATCCACTGATTTTGGAGAGAGGATGGCATTATGGCAACTACTGGGAACCTTTAAACCTTCAGCTTCTACTCCCTGGATCTGCATGGGAGATTTCAATGAGATACTATATATATGGGAGAAAGTTGGGAAAAAGGAGGCAGATAATCGAAGAATCACAGCTTTCAGAAACATGATAAATGATTTATCCCTGATGGATGTCGAGAGCCATGGATGTGCCTTCACATGGACTAATAAAAGGGAGGGGGCCGAGCTGGTTAAAAAGCGACTCGACCGAGTACTTTGTAATCTAGAGTGGCGAATCACCTTTCATGACGCAGAAGTACAAGCCCTTCCTGCTATCGGATCAGACCACAGCCCCCTAATTCTTCGACTGCATCCTAAAATACAGAAAAGGAAAAAACAGTTTAAATTGGAAACTTTCTGGACCGAACATGCAGAATATCAGGAAGTCATCAAGCAAGCCTGGGAAGATAAATCAACTCAGCAACCTCTATTTCCAGAGAAGTTAGAAAGGGCATCGAAAGAGTTAATGAAGTGGAGCAAAGAAAAGTTTGCAAATGCCTATATACAGATCAAAGAGCTTAATCAAGCTTTACAAACAATCACGAATCAACAAACTCAGCACACAAGCAGACAGAAAGTGCAGCAGATTATCAGCCAGATAGCCACCTTGAGAAAACAGGAAGAACAATTCTGGGGAATGAGGTCACGAATCAAATGGCTACATTGGGGAGACCAAAACACCAGATTTTTTCATGCCACGACAATCCAAAGGAGACAAAACAATCGAATTACAATGCTACAACTAGAAGATCAAAGCTGGTGCAGAGAATCAACAAGGATACAGCAACACATCAAAGCGTTCTATGAGAATCTTTACAACTCTGATGGTCCCCGACACTATCAACCGATCCTAGACCAATGTCCCTCACCAATAACAGAGAGAATCAATGAAGAATTAGTGGCTGTACCTCTCTGGGAAGAAATAAAGGAAGCAAGTTTTCCAGTGGGAGCTCTCAAGGCTCCAGCCCGGACGGCTTTCATGGTGTTTTCTATCAACGGTCATGGGAAACTATTAAGGCGACCGATTAAGCTTGTGCAAGAGTTTTTCGAGACTTGTGTTCTTGACCACAGACTTAACCAAACACACATCGTGTTGATCCCAAAAGTCAAAAACCCTGAAACCATCAGCCAATACAGACCCATTAGCCTGTGTAATTTCAGCTACAAAGTCATCTCAAAACTATTAGCAAACAGACTAAAGAAATGGCTGCCACTTATCATTGAACCAGAGCAGGGAGCTTTCGTCTCGGGGAGGCAAATCCAGGACAATATCTTCATAGTCCAGGAAGTTCTGCATCAGCTGCGCATAACCAAAAAGAAGACAAAACATCAGGCGATTGTGAAGCTTGATATGCAGAAAGCATACGATCGAATCGAATGGGATTTTGTGCGAGACCTAATGTTGCATATGGGATTTGATGCTAAATGGGTCTCCCTTATTATGCAATGCATAACAACGAGTCTCTTTTAACTTAAAGATAAATGGCGAACCAACCTCTCCCTTCCATCCTTCGAGGGGACTCAGACAAGGGGATCCACTATCACCCTATATCTTCATCCTCATCTCCAATGTCTTAACCTGGATGATGAAGAAAGCATTAGCAGAAGGCACACTCAAAGGCATACAGGTAAACAAACACTGTCCTAAACTATCACATTTGCTGTTCGCCGATGACGTTATATGTTTCCTAGATGGAACCATTACAGAGTGCCAGAACCTTCACCTCATCCTAAACCAATACTGCTATGCTACGGGACAAGCTATTAATTTGAATAAATCAGGGGTTTATTTCAGTAGGCATTGTCCAGAAGTCTTGAAACACAATTTGGCGATGGAATTGAGAGTTCCTATCCTACAGAAAACAGGAAAATACCTGGGCATACCGACTGAGTGGGGTCATTCCAAGAAAGAGATGTTTTCGTGGATCCTGGCCAGAGTGAACTCTAAGTTAGCAGGATGGAAAGAAAAAATGCTTACAAAGGCAGGTAAGGAGGTGCTTATCAAAAGTGTCGTGCAATCCCTTCCTACCTATGCCATGTCCACCTTCAAGCTGCCACTATCGATCTGTCGAGCCATAGAACAACGTATTGCGTCTTTCTGGTGGCAGAATGGTGAAGCTAAAAGAGGCCTGCACTGGAAAAGCTGGGAAATGTTAAAGACTCGAAAAGATGCAGGGGGCATGGGGTTTAAGGATCTGGTTACCTTTAATCGAGCCATGCTAGGCAAACAGGCCTGGCGTTTAGCTACCTCCCCTCAAGCCCTATGGAGCAGAGTGTTGAAAGGGCTTTATTTTCCCGACGGAGATATCTGGCATGCCTCCAAGGGTAGTCGCCCATCATGGGGATGGCAAAGTATCTGCTCGGCGCGACACAATTAAGAACAAAACGAAATGGTCAAGAGGGAGACGGGACATCTATTCGCATAAAAGAAGATAGATGGCTGCCACAAGGAGTAATTGGTGGGGCAAAAGAAACCAAAGGCGAGCCTAAAATTGTGTCCGAACCGATCAATCCAGACTCCAATGACTGGAACCAGCCACTCATACACCAACTTTATGAAGAAAAATTGCAAACGAGATCATCGCCATCCCCTCACCCAACCACCACGAAAGATACGATAATATGGACAGGAAAGATCGGGACAATATTCGGTCAAGAGCGGCTACAACGAAGCAAGAAAAGCTACCAGAATCTGGATCGAATAGACCCTCCTGCTCTTACCAACCGCCACGCACCTTATGGACACAACTGTGGAGTCTCGATGTGCCCCCAAAAATTCGCTCCTTCCTCTGGAGTATTTGCCAGAACGCCCTCCCGACGAAGGAAAACCTATTCAGAAGGAAAATTGTTAGTGACCCCCGATGCCCTATCTGCTGGTCGAGTACCGAAACAACAGAACACTTGCTGTTCTTTTGCAAGTGGACAAAAAAAATCTGGCAAGACCCAATTTTTGCAACGATCAGGCCAAATAATAGCCTCCACCGCACGGATCAGTGGCTTACAAGCGCCTTCCGAAGAGAAATGAACTTACCCGAGCGAGAGCTGGTCAGTCTGGTTCTGTGGAACATCTGGAAGGCGCGAAACAACCGGATCTTTCGTGCGCAGGACCCCCGACCAGCAGATCTGCTGCTTGCCGCACAGGAACAACAGTATTCGTTCAGCAAGCGCACATCAAACAGAAGAGAGAGCTCTCCCAATCGAAGCAAACCTGGTCCGTGGAGGCCTCCGGAAGGGCAAAATCTGAAGATGAACGTCGATGCATCGTGGCAACCCGGTGATTTTCTCTGCTCTGTTGCCGGAGTGGTTCGCGATGCGGAGGGAAGGATGATCGAAGGTTTTGGGGCCACCGCTAGGGTTTCCTCCGCAAGTGAAGGGGAAACTCAAGCCATCTTACACGGGATCTCTTATCTGAACGAGCTCAACTCCAAACACGTGCGGGACTTCGGAAGCAACCTGACAGGAAAGTGTTTAATTGAAAGTGATTGTTCCGCAGTTGTAGACATGGTGATGGGCCGGGCCGACCCTCCATGGGATTTAAAAGCACTCGTCCAAAGATGCAAACATGGGCTTCAGCAGGACACCAATATTATGGTAATTTATAGCCCTCGCCACACAAACGCAGCGGCAGATTGGGTAGCACGACATCACCGACTAAATGATCTTCCTCGTAATTGGGTCTCTTCTCCCCCTGGTTCCTTATGGAATATTTTATGCGCAGATCTCTCACCATCGGTGGTTTGTAAGACTCCTATTTAATCCAGTAATAGTCAATTCTATGTTGTCCAAAAAAAAAAAAACCCTCCACTAATTTGACACTGGCAGAATAAAGGAATATCAAATTATTTGCATTTTAACTCATTAAAAGATCTTTGTTTATGATCTTACTTTTCAAACTTCAAGAGACTTCTGTTTCTCAATTAAATGGAAGCAGGAATATAAGTTGCTCATGAGAAAGTTACCTTGATAACTTGATCTGATACGACATCAGAAAACTGACCAGAGTCGTCAGTACCTCCGGCACCAAGCATACCAAGAGACAGCCAATTCAACCATCGACGCGACCTGCCTGATGACTACCCATCATTCCGTGACTTCTCAAGACTCGGTTCCACATAGTTATTGGTAGACTCACATAAAAGCTCCTAGAGATAGAATAACTGGATATGTAAGACGTAATAATTGATTTGCTTGACCAGCCACGTGAAAAAAGAAAAAAAAAAAAACTGAAATTCCACTTTACGATTAGAAAACTAATCACAATAACACACTGCAATCATCGCTATTATTAAGTACTAACAAATAAATGAAGCAAATTGTGAGACAAAACCTCTATCGTACCTGGAATTCATGTTCAGCAACTGAGCCATAACTTAGGATATCTTCTATATCAGATGCTCTTTCCATTTGCTCCAACTCTTGAAGAATTTGTTTGTCAACTGACTGATAATATCAGACTCCAAAATGAGGAATTAATTGGAAAAGAGATCTATTAAAGACTTGCTAGTGGCACGACATATATGTGTGAGTTAACAGGTTCTATATTCTTCTAACTCTCTCCTTTCTCATTATATGGTCCAAGTAGGAGGTTTTGAAGTCAAATCTCCAAGCCCCTCATTTGCTACGATTACAACTTATTTTCCGTGCTTCAAATTCAGGACACATCTCATCCCAACGAGAAGGGTGACCAATAATATTTAAATTAAGGTCCATCTAGTGTTTTAAGAAGCTTTTAGAAGAATCTGCTACGATTTACAATGTTCTACATTAGGGGTTTCGCAGAAGGGCTGGAACAGTTCTCCATATAGTTTAAACTAGATAAGAAGTCATGTATCATCCTCAACAACAAAAATCACAACTAAGATTTTCTGTAAGAATAAAAAAAGTGAAGTTAACATCTGTCGACAAAATAATTAGATGGACACGAGGAAAATTAGCTATTCAAAAATGAACCTTCCTATCGGTATTCAGGATTGGCCTCCAATTCATGCAACTCTTCAGGTGACAAAACAAGGTCCAAGAGGTTTCTTTTTATCATGAAAGAAACTTTTGACAGGTGCAAGACAGCATTGTACTAATCCTCCAACCAAGAGTTGTCTGTCTTGTGTATGCCTTTTTTTTGTCCTCAAAAGAGTCATATTAAGGTAGGTAGAAATTCATAAGATGATGAAACATATTTCCAAGCTTTGACTAGAAATGACACGAGGAAATTGTAGATAGGTTGCATATGGTCCATAAAAGGGATGCCAAAGAGAACAACTCGAGAGCTGCTTTAGAATTTGGATAGTGATTTCGTGAATGCCAGGGACTTGTATCTTTTCAACTAACTTTTGCTTTAATCACCAGCCTAGATATATAGCATTTTACTATGAATTATTCATAACCTTCACACATTGAGTATATTGAAATTTCATTTGTCCTTCTCAGCAAAGACGTTAATCACAATCAGACAACAAAAACAAGCTTTTACGAACAACTTAACTTGAATGAAAAACATCCTTGTAACTCAGAAGATGCAGATATATAATTACCGTACCTTATCACCTCATCTTCACTCAACTAATTTTTTGAAACAGATAACCGCTTTCCTAAGTCTTTGAACAAAAAAAATTCCAATTAAATCAATGCATAGACAGAGCACGATAAAAAACAAACAAGCAAAAACTCAATATCCGGAATCATATGAAGTATGTACCTCAAACATCTGAATGACCACCTAGCATCTCAAGAGAAAGAGGAGAAATTTCAGGCATCACTAGCCAAAAAAGCCCCAAAACCAGCTATAGACCATTATTCAACACACAAAAGATGAAAATCCTAAACAGCATCCAGAGGCAGTAAGAAAGGAGAAACGTCACGTTGGATATATAAAAATACAATGTTCATACATGTTGAGGAACACACCTGCTCTTGTCGAAGAAAAACTAGTTTCTTTTTGTACAGGTTAACATATTCCCGACGATTGTTTCTGCAAAGGAGTAAAATTTGGCATTATTTGGCATGTCTGAAGATAGCTACGCAGATCAACGACAACCATTGAAAAAGATGCCCTTTAGTTGCAGCAATCATTATCCAAAGCCCAATTTGAAAATTTTCAGCTCCTCGGTCCTCTCTGTCAGATAAAAAATGATTGAAGAAACTCCTAGCATTCACGCTGAAGCTGTCAACAATTGCCATGATCATAGTGAAGCACCAACATCGGCTTGTAAGATCTGGGGGAGCAAAATACTATCCAGAAAACCTTCAGGAGAACCTCACTACAGAAGAACTAGCACCTCCTGACACAGTTGGTCAAATGAAGAATACATCTACCTAACTACCGCCCTATAAATCTCCATGCACCTCATGAAAATACTGTCACATTAATAACAAGCATCATATCGAAACATATTATTCTTAACGATAGCCACTGGATCCTATGGTAAGTACGAAAGGAACTGTAAAAGGAAAAGAAAGGGCATAACAATGATGACAAAAGAAGATAGTGAGTCAATAATAATGACATTATGTAAGACGAGTTGCATCATGAATTGATTATTAAGGTCAAATTGAATTCAAACCTACATCCTTAACCAAGATGCACACATGGACAAGACCTTTTCTGGTTTGAAAAATAAGAAACTACCAGAAACCTGGACACCATTTTCATGCTGTGCATGGTATAGAAAATCAATTATTTCGAGAATGTTAAAAAAGCCAGGCCAATAATGAAAGAAAAACTCTGTGCATTAACAGCTCGCGCGTCCTTTGGGTCATTAAATGCCACATATATTAGCATCAAGAAAGACCAAATTTGTGCATAAGTTACAGGATGGACAACACAAATACTCCTGTGTATGTAGAAAGAAGGATAGGCAAGATGATGAAAGTCACAAACAGACACATTCAGTAGTGCTAGAATAGGGTGAAAGTGATTGCTTTCACAACTAGCATTGCTCAGCCATCGATTGTCTCCAGGATTCTCCCTGAAACTCAAACCTCCATTGGAGGAGTTGCAGTAGACTTTCAAACCCGTTATCTTTACAACTTTGTGGACTTGGCATTTTGTGGCAGGTGAAAGAGAAAAGAGAACTTCAGCTTTCTCACTAAGACAAAAGTTAATAAAAGAAGCACCATAAAGCTGTAAAGGCAAGTTACAGAAAGAAGTAGTTAGGCATGTAAATATCCTAACTTCCAACCAAGTTCAAAAGCAGATCATCAAATAATGGGACTTCTATTTATTGAAATACACTCAGTTCGGCTCTTCTCACATATCAGGGGGGAAATGTGCATGCCTCACTATATTGAGCAGCAATGCGCATATTTCGGACATCTCAACGATTAGACGGATTGCAGAAGAATGGTAAGATTACGGGCCCACCTCATTAGCAGGATTGTGGAAGAGCGGTAATAATTATGCGGCAGACATTAAAATATAGCGCAACTGAAGCAAAAGGTCCAAATCCAGAAGCCACATCCAAAAGCAACAGCAATGCCAAGATAGGCCCTCTATAGTCGTTCCTTCACTGACAGAAAAAACGCATAGAAACATCATCACACAGGCTTGCATTTTATGAAGTTTAAGCTCCCAGGAATTGTAGGTTGCAACTTACCACTAAAAAGTTTCGACCAAAAAAAAAAAACTTACCACTATAATGCAATTACTCTTTAACTCACCAGCAACTAAACCATATCTAACACCAAAGTCAAAGAAAAAGCACATTGATAGCTGGGAGAGGAATTCAACAATATGCCTTATTATAGATCAATATTGTACTATGAATCGATTCATGAATTTTAGCCGGATTTTGCTAACTAGGTGCCGGTCAATTGACGTGACAAAATTGATATTGATGTGGACAATTTTTAATAATATTTTAATATTTTTTTGATTTTTTTGATGTTTTATTTTATTTTATTTTCATTTTCCTCTCTTTTTCTTTTTCTTGTTTTCTTTCTCTCCTCTAGTCGCCGGACCTTGACAACCAACTAGAGGTAATGGCAAGCGAGGTTGAGGTCAACCTCTTTGGCCTCTGGCAAGCCTCATGGCCACTGGTGAGGCTCCAACCCTCGCTAGAGGTCGTAAGGGCTATTCGCCGTAGGTGGTGAGGCTCGCCCTAGTCGAATCTAACAAAGGTTGAGTCTTGCTAAGGGCGACCTTGGGAAGGCTTGACCTCGTCAGATCTGGTAAGGATCAAGTCTCACCAATCATCGAATCTGGTGAGGGTCGAGCCTCACCCATGGCCAATGAGGCTTGGCTCTCCCCAGAATCTGGTGAGGGTGAGACTCGCTGCCCAGTGTGAGTAGCCCTCGTGGCCTCTAGCTATGGCTCAAGCCTCACCAATGGCCATGAGGATCGCTAGAGACCAGCAAGGTTGACCCGACCTCATCGGCCATTGCCTTTGGCTAGTCGCCAAGGTCCGACGACCGGTTAGAGGAAGGAGGAAGAGAAGGAAAAATAAAAAAAAGAAAATGAGAAATAAAAAGAAAACGAAAATAAAAATTCAAAAATATTAAAATATTATTAAAAGTTGTCAATGTCGGCATTAGCCACACCGTGACACGCCAGCCAACCAATACCCAATCAACAAAATCCACCTAAATTAGCCGAAATGGCTGAATTGACACTAAATCAAAATATTATGACTAAATTGGCATCAATAAAATGTTTAAATCTAAATTGACACAATTACAAAAAGTTTTGGACTAAATTGACACTTTTCCCAAAAGATCTGTCCTGCTATTCCGTGTTTCAGCAAACTAATTGTGGAAATCTCATGTCCCCTTTCCTAGACCCGCGTGAAATTTAGTAATTGCGACTATCAAATCAACCATATCCGCCCATATTGCACTCTTGAACCGTTGGTAAACAAATGAGTGACCACTTGGCACTTGCCAATAGGGATGACCAATTCCTGGTCCGGTTTAGTTTCCACCTAGGAATCGGGAATCAGAAAGGGAGGACCGATTCCTAATTTTTGTGATTGGGAACTGATCACTTGCAAAAAAAAAAAAAAAAAAAAACTAGAGTTATTACTATTTTTAGGGTCATTGCTATTTTTAAGAAATTAAAAAATATATCTTTAAAAAAAATTGGTTCGATTCAGTCCACTAGGTTCTCTAGTCCAAACTAGTATTACCAGTTCCATTTTTATGGAACCGGGAATCGAACAGATCCCTTCGAGAACCGAACCGAACTAGTCCGTCTGGTCCGATCTAGGTGATTCCCGATTTGGGCGATCCGATATACTCACCCTATTTGCCGATTGAAGTCAAATAAATTATGGCATTGCCCAGCGAATAGAGCCGTTCTTGCGGCTGCATCCCTCGTGAGAAACCTAGGCGAAGAGGAGGGCGGAGCCAGGGGAAGATGAGATCGGCTAGGGGTTGAAGAGGAACCTAACAATATTGGTGGGCTAAGAGATTGGGCCTAAAGGGAACCCTATAACTATGGGCTGCGCACGAACATAATCGAATTGTGGGCTGCAAAATTGGGCTTGAGTCGGGCCCAATCAACTATTTTTCAGGCTCGTGATCAGATCTAATTTGCAATATGAGGTAAACCGGATAAATGCCATAAATACGAGTGGATGTGATGCTCTTGGTTATAACAATCATTTCGGAAAAATTGGTAGACCACAAAAACCCATCAATGATCGAGAACCATAATACTAAGCCAACCAAAAAATTTCGCATGATTTTATATCGCAGGTTGATTCTAGAAATCTAAACGTTATAATAGTATCTAGAATAAAAATCTCTGTAACATACCTAGATTTTATCATCGGTGTACCCCTCTTTCTCTTCTCTCAGTGTCTTAGCCCGTAATTTCAATAGATTTTATTTCTTGTTTTTTTTCCCACTTCAACTGTTACCCTAAATATATGATTTTTTTATTTTTTTTGTATATTTCCACATAACATTTCATTTGTCTACATTGTAAAACTTTTATACATATTTTGGTTAAGCTTATAAAAGGTTGCATTTTTTTCCAACTTGACCATAAGAGAGAAAACATTATTGTAAAAGTTCCAAGTTTTGCCTATTATTATTATCCATCATCAAAGCTAGACCTATGTTTGATTAATAAGGAAGAACCTCAAACTTGTGCGATGAAACTTTACCAAGCAAGAAACAATTAAGAAATTTAATTAACACGACAAATTGGGTACATCATATAGGCTCCGCCAAGGTCAACATGCCAACCCGCCCTGATCACAATTATAATGATCATGACGATACTATATCAAAAAGGCTCTAACCAAATACATAATGGCTCAATAGAAGTAAAAAGTGTCATTTGATATATGTCCATAAATCAAATACAACCATAGTCATTAGTCACGTGCTATTCACATGATCAACGTCTAAGTATGACTCAAGTCCACATTGACTGCATTTTAGGCAAGAACTTGTTCAAAGAGTGAATAGTTTTCAATTGAAACGTAAATTTACATGTACTTTAGAAATTACTTTCATCGATATATAAAATAATAAAATAGTGAACTAGTAAGTGAATGCGCAAAAAAATGAGTGGATATATCAGTTAACTGGAATTCTAGCAGAAAATTAGCCATAAAAGGAATAGAAAATTTTGTTTGATAGAAATAAGTAGACAAAGCCAACTTTATGCACAACTTATTGAATTTTAAATTTGAATGGATATATCCTCATCGCCTCAACCTCCTCGCACCACTTTCATCACTCCTCCGACAAACCAATGACCTTCCTCCGCACTATTGCACCTTCACCTTCACCGAATTTAGCTCCCTCAAAATTAGCCTTCTTAACTCCCATATGTGAAGGGTTTGCAAGTAGAATGTCTTGTGAGTTTGTTAGAATAGACGGGAAACTCAGTTTATTCTAAAGTTGACTTTCAAGAGTAGTTTAATCTCTTTCCTCCTTTGCAGAAGAGAAAAAATAGATATGGGCCTCTCTTATGAATGGACGGTTAACTGCATTAACATAATCATGAAGCTCGATGTTTTCAATACTGGGATGTGAAAGAAGTTTTGGGATCAATTGCTCAAACAAATCCTAAAATGCGCTCAACTGTCAAAGATACGCGCTCTGAGGTTGGTGGTCCTCGAAATTGTCTGATGTCTCTGTCTATTTGTCCAATATTTCTAAGAAGTAGAGGTTGAGAAGAAATGAGAACAAAACCAAGATGTAGATGAAAGCAAAGAATTCTGTATTCCTTGAATCAAATAATGAAAAGTATATGCATCTGAGAGCTTTTCATTTCTCTACAATTTTCTCCTCTCTCTCTTTCTATGTATTGTTTCTTCTATATTCTTCAAGGTCAAATTACATGAAGATGAATAAGAGACTCGAGGAAGAAGATGATCAAAACAGACTCAACAACTTCAGTTACATGTCTAAAACATAATAATACACTTATGTGTTAGAGCACGTGAGTTGCTTTTAAATCTCGAGCTTTATTAACACGTGTGGTCCAGCTTCTCACTTCATGTCAATCTCGAGTCCACTATCGTCAGTACTTTTCCTTATAGCCACAACACAACATCAGCAATATCGAGAGCTTCTTTGTCTCACTGTATTACCACTGTCTTCTTTTAACTTCTGACCTTGGGTACGTTTGGAAACTGCTTTGGAAAGGGCTTTGGGGGCTAAAGATCTTTAGGCCAAAATGGGGGTGTTTGGCAACTACTTTCGAAGGGGCTTATGGGGGAAGCTAGCATTTGTAAGGCTGAAAACTCAAGGCAGGTCCTAGGCTGCCTTGGGCTTTCAGCATTCTCGGAATGCCCAAGGTACTGTTCATCGTCTTCTTCTCCAGCCACGCCGCTGATCAGAGACGAGCTCGAGAGGCCGGTAGGTCACGGCTGAGGTCGACGAGGTCGCGGCGACCATCACCGGCAAGTCGCGGCGACCGCCCATGAGTCTCAGCGACAGCACACAAGTCGCGTCGCCGCAACTAGCTCTGGTTCGCGCTCTCTGGGTCACGCGACCTCAGGCACTACCTAGATTTGGGTCGCCGAAGGTCGCACAACCTCAAGCGCGGTCGGTTGCTAGAGGTCGCGCGACCTTCGGCGGACCCAGATCTGGGTCAGGCGACCTCCGCGAAGGGCCACCTAGGGGTCCCCCTTGGGGTCAAGCGACCCTCGCCGGAGGTCGCCCGACCCTGGGCAGCCCTCGCCGGTCCTCTCCGGGGGCTGCCTGAGGCCGCCGGCGACCACCTTCCTCACCGGCGACCGCTTGCCTTGCCGGTCAATTTTTTTTATTTTTCTTTTGATAATTTTTTTTTATCACCGAAGCCCTTTGCAAATATTAATTCCCCCAAACACCATTTTGCTCAAAGATACTTTAAATGGGCTTTCAAAGTACAATTTACCAAACATACTTTGCATTTTGAAAAATACCTTTAACTCAAAAGGTCTTTGCATTTTCCTAAAGGCTTTCCCCAAAAGCCTTCCCAAACGCAGAGGTGATGCTAAATGAATAGTACATCAATTTTTTTGCATATATAGCATGAATTCCCATGCACTTTGAAAGAGAATTTTGTATTGTCTATGTATCGAATAATTTTCCTAATATTAGAATGATTTTCCCAACAACCAAAGCAATGATGTACACATCTCATACCTGTCGTTATTAGAAGAAGCTTAAAAGAAAATGCCTATGAAAGAATACACTATTATTTCTTATTGTGTTATGCGATAATACTAGAGAAGGGGACCTCAATTTATACTTGGGCCTTTCTATTTACAACCGTACATCTACCATTAATCTAACGGCGAAAATCTGATCTCTCCATCTATGACTCACACCTATTAACTACAACAACTCTCTAGAATTCAAGCATACATATTCAATATTGCCCCTATGATTATTCTAGAATACCATACTATAATTATAATTCAATAGAAATGAAAAAAAAAATCAAACAAAAATGAAATTGCTATAGAGAAGTAAAAGTTTAAAGTTGTATAGAAAATAAATTAGTTGGTTTATAAACAGCTCTAAGATTATGTACTTAACTTCTAAAGCAAATCTTAAAGTCTAATAAAATTTAATTACATTGAAATTAGAAATAATAATATAACCTTGAAGTTGGTGAAGGAAAATTTTCAAAGAACTCACTTCTATTATATAGATTTTAAGAGATTGTAATTAGAGTAGTTTGGTTAGAAGCCACTGTATTATTCTTGAAAATAATGTTTAAGTATAATAAAACCGGTTTACAAAAATGGCATATTGGGTGATGCGGTGGGCTTTTATTAAACATTGAATTTGACAAATCTATTTATATATTTGACACGTTATTTAGTACATCAATAATGTAAATTAATTTTTGTATACTTAACAATATACTTTTTCATATCCAGTGGATTTATATGCCTAACGCTTTTTAATTGAATGAGCTTCATAACGAATCAAGATCAACCCAATTTTTAGGTTATGTTTTATTAAAAAAATTTAAAAAATCGAGTGATATTTTCATATGATCTCATATTTATCAAAATATGAACTTCCGCCAATCCATGCACCGGTTGTGCCGTTAGTTTAAAAGCAGGTACTGCTTGATAGATGTCTGTGTTTCTCTTTTTACAAAAAGCTTCCGTGATGGCTTTGTTCCCTCGGCCCATCGCTTAATCGAAAGCATTCCCGTCCCCTCGCTCAAAAAGAAAAAAGAAAAGAAAAGAACAAAAATTCCCTATCCTCCTATAAAACTCGTGAGATTATTTTCATACTATAGTATTTTCACTGCAAAATATCCACAGGTGCGTGGGAAGAAAGGCAGGCTAAAGCATAATCATTGGAATTGTTCACTCTTTTGACCAAAAAGATGAGACTCGATAGATATCTGGCTTCATAATAAAGAAAAGAGAAAGGGGTGCTTTGGAATATAACTTTCCTTCTTGGACCGCTTCCCCATCTTCAATCCATAGATGACAAATTGAACTTGCTTTACTCGCTACTGATAAACCCATAATGAGTTTCATAATTAAAACCTCCGATCGTCACGGTTTGATCTAAATCAGGTTAATAATTGTGGGTAGGGTCTGATACTTTAGGAGCAATCATAAAAACTAATTTTAGAATAGAAACGAAAATGGATCGTGGGCCACTCATCACTTAAAATGACCAATCGAAATTCCATCGGAGCATCAAAGAAAAAATAGAGCTAATACTGTTAAAATTCTAAACTAGTATCTCATAATACACTCGCTCCAAACTATTTTTCATCTTAATAAACATCTCAAGCCAATACCTCTCCTCTCACAAAAAAAACCCAAATCAATACCCAATTACACATTTATCTCAAATTTACTTTGTTAGTGGTTTGGAATCTGATGCGAAGAAAATATATTCGCATCAAGGGTACTCGTTTGAGATTTTTTGTAAGACTAAAATTATTATAATTAAATGCATTATGGAGCATCAATTTAAGTCTAGAAGTACCTCAACGTTTGAACTTTTCTTCTGTAGCTGCTCGTAATTTTGTTCAAACTTCTTTATTCGGGGAGACCGAAAAAGAAATCAAAATGCCCAAATTTTCTCTTTTTTTGGGGGGATTTATTTTAAGTATTGGCGCCATGAGTAGTTTGAGTTATGTAGCTGGGCTGGATGTTCGAAACTGCACTGACCTTCTGTTCCTTTTCTTTTACTCCTCCGTCTCTTTTTGGACGCCACTCCCTCCTCCGGTGCAATTTGACATGAGAAGCAAAAAGGCAAAAAAAGCCAGCGAGAAAGACAGACACGAACATCGCATCCGATGGTTGTACCGCGTAGCCGACGAATCATGAGCATTCAATTTTTAGGACAGCGAGGGACCCGCTCCTCCTCTCCCTCCCCTGCGCAATCAACTCCATAAATTAGAGATCCAAACCTTCTCCTCTCTCTTTAAGGATGGAAAGGCGAGGCGACCAACACAAGCAATCCTCTCCGAAATTTATTGAAAGAATTACGCACCAATCATGCAATGTTTGATTATGAATCATAAGCATTGCACTGCCTTGTGACTCAAAATTCCAAGCTTGGTGAATTATTACTACATCCTCATCAAGATGATAGAAATTAAGAAGTTTCTCTATACGAAATATACTCCAGCTTAGCCAAGAAGTATCGAGTCATTTGGAAATTCACTTACGATGCAAATCGAACTAGCAATCCCATAGAAGGCATATTGCTCCTTTTTAGTGAGGCTAGTCACCATGAAGTTATACAAAACCGTCTTTGACCGAAGAGCCGAGAGGTGGAAAAGGGATATAAATAGGGGAAATGTCAATTATTTTGTCTGGTTTGAAAATGGATATATGGAAGAGAAATCAAGAGGAAAATGGTCTAGAGAAGTTGGATTAATCGCAATAATATGTGCTCTCCAACTCAATTTAGATTAAATTACACTTCACATTTTGTAATTTCAAAGGATTTTTTGTTTTGTAATCATTGTCGGTGGAAAAAAAAAAAAGAATTCTCCAGATGCGGCTCTCGTTGCAATCAATGTATTTTTCATGAAGCAATTGATAATTACTATCAGCACATCACCAGCGATGATGGCCGTGTGCGGAGAAAATCTTCTCCTTTGACGGTGTTTACACGAATAACTCATTCTCAAAATATCATGAGAATGCATTTTGTACTATACTTTTACTTTCTCTTTTTTTTTTGGATTATTACTGCATTTTTTGTTGCCTTTAGTGTGAACTTGGGGAAGAAAAGTAGATTCCTTTTCGGATATTTATTTAAGAAGTATTGTTCTCGACCCATCTTGATTTTTGGAAAATGCGAGATTTAGATACATTGTGTTGTTTGCTATTTAAGAATCCAAGCAGGACATTGCTATTTAAGAATCCAAGTACACCGGGACATCAAGGAAAAAATATTGCATTACGTACAAATTACATGGCCGAGTCTTTGTGCGTGGTTGACTATGGGGCCTTTAGGACCCAATGTAATTTACCTAAACATTGATTTCTGTCACGTAATTTGCAGACGGATATAAATCCTTCATCTCTCGCAAACTTCATGTCAATGTGTTAATGATTTTCAGCAGTTGATTAGTGAAAATAAGAATTTTATCAATGCTTAAAATTTGTCGAGACATAAAATGGAGCATTGCATGAATATGAGCAGAGTAGATCCACCCTTTGTGAACCATGCAACGTCTTTGCACAAACGATCTTTTCAACGCACCCAATAGCTTTTTCAAGAAAATAAACACACAATTTTTTTGTCTATAGATAAACAAGAAATTTGAAATGGTCGAAATGCAAAGGAAACAAATTAGGAAGATTGTTAAACTTATTTATATTTTTTTTAATGTGAATAAGCCACAACAAATCCCAAAATATGCTAAGTGTTACACATGTATTATGAATTCTTTTATAACATAAAAAATCACATATTATGTCAATTGCAACATATTTATCTTAAATTTTTTTCCTGTAACATAGAAAACTCCAAAATTTATACCTACATGACACACTTAAACTTTGTCAAGGTTCCGGCTAATGTCTTATCAATCAAAATATCATTGTTATTCGTGAGCACCATGTCAATATCGTTTTTTTTTTTTGACCCAGGGAACCTCGTGCGCTGCTTCGCGGCAAAGTAAACTCTGAGGAGGAATAGAGTTACCACCACCTTTGCTCCCCGTGTAAGTCAGCACGATGCAACTGGGATTCGAACGCTGTCATTTGTTTTCTTATACCTATCTAAGTAGATCTTTAATGGTGCACGGGTATAAGTTTTGGATTTTTTTTTTTTTTGTTTCATAGAAAAAATTTATGATAAATATATCACACTGAGCATATTTTAGAATTTTTATAGCCTTTTTGTCCTTTTTAAAAACTCAAAACTATTGGATAAATGATCCGTGAATCCGAGGTTAGTTTTATAATTACATTCTTTCACTATCCGTAGTTCAATAATGGCGAGCTTCTTAAATTATTTATTTACATCGGCAAAAAGTCTAATAAAAAAAATAGAAAAAACGAGTTTGAAATTTGGAAGGCAAGGCGATTGGAAGAGGAAGGAATATAAAACCGGAACCGGTTTTTTTGTGTCCGCAAGGAAGGAACCCTCCAACACCAACGTTAGCGAATGATTACGGGTCGTGTCCGGTCCGTTCCCCGTTATTTGATATTACCGAAAACCGACACATTTCTCTCCCTCTCTCTCAGTCTCACCTGCTGTACCGTATTAATTACCATTTCCCGTTCACCCTCTTCTTCTTGTCCCCTTTCTCTCTCATGACCGGCACTGCACTTGCACTGCACTGCACTTCACTTTCTCTCTCTACTCTTCTCCTTCTACTTCATCTTCCACTCGCGCCATCAGAAAATCCATTCGAGCCTCCCCGATGGGCCAAGTTCCGTCTTGTTCCTCCTCCTCCTCCTCCTCGTGCCGGTCGCTTTCGGCCGTCGCCACCGTCGACGGCCACGCCCGCGATGCCTCCTCCGCCGCCGACCGCTTCGACCTCACGCTGGGCTTGCCCGACGAGTGCCTCGCCTCCGTCTTCGCCCTCCTCGGCTCCGACGACCGAGGCTCCTGCTCCCTCGTCTGCCGCCGTTGGCACCTCGTCGACGCCCGGTCGCGGCAGCGCCTCGCCCTCGTCGCCCGCTCCGAGATTGCCCCGTCGCTCCCGCCGCTGCTCCGCCGGTTCGGCTCCGTCTCGGTGCTCTCCCTCAAGTGCTCCCGCAAGCTCGTGAGCATCGGCGACGAGGCGCTCGCCCGGGTCGCGGCCTCGCTGCCGTCCCTCAAGAAGCTCAAGCTCAAGGGCTGCGTCGACGTCTCCGACGACGGGCTCCGCGCCTTCTCGCTCCGGCGGCCCCCGGCGCTGGAGAAGGTCTCGCTCGCCGCCTGCGGGTTCGGCGCGCGGGGGATCGTCTCGCTGCTCTGCAACTGCCCGTCGCTCCGCGACCTCACGCTCAAGCGGCTGCGCAAGCTCGACGCGCAGAGCACGCCTCTCTCCATCGACGCGTACTACGACCGCGACGATGACGACGCGGCGAACGACGCGAACGCGTCGAAGAAGAAGAAGAAGCGAGTGGACTTTCAGCTGGAGCGACTGTGCATCAAGGACCTGCACAACGCTCGCCTCTTCATCCCTCTTCTCTGCTCCTCGAAGCCATTGAAGAGCCTCGTCGTTTGCAGGTAAATGCTAGAAATGCACCTTCTATTTGACACGAAACAGACAAAAGTTCGAAATGATCAATTAGAAGGGCGACGGGTTTCGAATTAATAATCCATTCCCGTGTTGCAGGAGCTCCGGAAATTGGGACAGGGTGCTCGAGAGCCTCCGGCTCCGCCGGAAGGAGCGACCTCCATTTCCGAGATTCAAATGGAGAACGTGCAAATGGGGGATCCCGGCTTGACCGCGATCGCGGGTTCCTGCCCCGATTTGGACACTCTGTACCTGAGCCGAGTTACAGATTGCTCCGACGAGGGTCTATCGGCGATCGCCGGCTCCTGCAAGAAGCTGAGGAAGCTCCACATCGACGCGTGGACCCGGTTCGGGGGACGAACCATCGGCGAGGAGGGGATCGCGGCCCTGGCCGCGAAATGCTCGCGCCTCCAGGAGCTCGTCCTGATGGGGATCCCGATCAAGGCTCCTTCCCTCGGGCTGCTGGCCTCCAACTGCCCGTGCCTCGAGAGGGTGGCGCTGTGCAACACCGACTCGGTCGGGGACCAGGAGATGGAGGCTATAGCGGCCAAGTTCGGGGCAATGAAGAAGCTCTGCATCAAGAACTGCCCGATCACGGCGAGGGGCATCGAGGCGGTGGTCGCGGGTTGCGCGGGCCTGGTGAAGCTGAAGGTGAAGAGGTGCCGGGGAATCGGCCAGGAGAGCGTGAGCCACTTGAGGGGGAGGAGGGGCGGGCTGGTGATCTCGGTGGACGCGGGGTCGTTGGTGTTCGACGGGGCTGAGGGAGGAGGTGCCGGTACGGAGAACGAAGGAGGAGGAGGAGGCGACGAAGAAGGGCGGCGGAGGAGTGGAAGAAGAAGGGACAATGCCGCCGGCGATGGAGGCGGCGGTCCGACCGGTGCGAGGACTAGTGCCACGCATGTGATCTGCAGTAGCAGAAGCGCGCTTCTGCTGAGGTCCAAGTTTGGGAGCAGGAACGCCTCTCGTTCTTGATTTGGATGCTCTTGGTTTCTTCTAATTTTTCATTAAATTGAATTCCCTTTTGTCCCCCTTTTTCTCGATTAATTTAGATGATGCTTCATTTTCTCCGAAGCTATGAAAAATCTACTCGGGTGAAGTTTGAGAATCGAACATTCGGATTTTCCAATTTACATTGCGGGGTTCCCATCATTGGTGACAACGCGTGGTGTTTCTGAGACAACATGATGGTCAAAATGTCAAATGTCGGAGCCTGGAAGGGACAGGGAGATTAGGTCCTTGTCTGTACCTTTTCAGGAACTGTACGGCTCCATTTTGTACCGAGAGCATAGGTAAACGCTTGCGCTCGCACTGTAGCCCAAGGGTCGTCAGCCTTTTCATGATACGTCTGGAGCTCGTCCCCGCCATTGTTTTGTCCCGAAGGTCGGACTGGTCGGGTCTTTTCCTTCCTAAAGCCAAAACGTTCGCTTTCAAGCGACGGAAGTTTCGGCTTCCTCTCCTGTTTTGGGTTCATTTAACTTGAGATTCAGCTCATGGTGAAGTCCCACCTCATTGAGCTGAATACATGGGTCAATGCCGAGGCCCAGCCCGGATCTGTCTTCAGCCACCACATTCGGATCGTGGAATCGATCCCGTTCCTGATGTGACTGGACTAAATCCGAATGCGACTTCTTGTGAGCCATCTTTTGGCCCGACATGGCCCGTGATGGTCTTTGCCGCGCCACTCCGAGGGCGGGTTACCTGTAGGCCCTGTGCAGCCCTGAGTGAACGGGGCAAGGGCTGGCACAGGTCGTTACTGCTGCATGCTGGCTACACCAGGCACGGTCCGTCATGGTAGTAGGTCGGTCGAGCCACACCCATACCATCTTGGGACACGAGGGACCCGTCTTGTTAGGCATCTAGAACCCAACCACCAAAACTAAGAAAAGGGTGCATCGTGCCCATGGATATGCTTTAGTATCCAACTTGGACAAACACTAACCTCGGTCGCATCCACGGGGCATATCCGAGTATCGAATCATTATGCTTGGACAAGATCATCTTCGCGTGCTCGAGATTCATGTCACCGCCTTCAGTGATTTTGCACATGTGGTTACTTGGATTGAGTTATGGACCTAGCAGGAAAAATGTGTTAAAAATAATTCTCATTGTGTTTTTGTGAGGTTTTTAAGGGAACTTCATAAAATCCATCTTTACTTCTTTTTTGTCTGAATCCATCTTTACTTGAAGGATAATATTTTGGAATTGGACTTTCTAGCAACAATCATGATCTTCTGTATATATTATGGGCTATAAGTCTAGGCAACCACATTAGTTTTTCAAGATTGAGAAGAATTTTTTTTTTTGTACTTTCGAATAACGCTATATGATATATATTTGGGGGCCTCTATGAGAGATATTGACCCAGTTGTGATTAGTTATAAACATATCTACTCATTAAATTTCTATATAAATGTCATAATTAAACTCATCAAATGAGTGGGCCGGGTCAAATCGAAAATAGTTTGGCTAAATTAATTAATTTAACACATTTTTATGCAATACAAATTTAGTGATTTATACACAACTCAATCCATATACTTAAAGTATTTATATATTTAACTTAATATAGGAAAATTTATACTCGAACTAAAGTAAAAGCATAGAGCGGACAAGCATGAGATTGAATGGATGAGAAAGAAATATAAAAATGAGTCAAGTTTAAATAAGTTTAACATTTCTATATTAAATTTATATATGGACTTACATCCATTTATGAATAATTCAGTGAATATGATTAACTTATCCTATGAGTTACGAAATGAATTTAAAACTTATTTTGATAGGTCCGATCATAGTACAAAAAAAAAATGTTAAAAGTTTGTTCTCTCGTTTATTCATCGCTCACCACGTTAGTCCACTTTTCGGGGACCTGAAGAACCCCACCTTACAAAGGAAGAATTTCTTTCTTGGACTTGGGTCCACTGGATTGGACGAATCACGACCGTTGATTTTGCGATCCCCGTGGGGCTCCTCACGTGGATTTCATGAAATCAAAGGGTCAGGGGATCTCTTCAATCTTCAACCCCACCACAAGAAAGGTGCACCTCCTCGCACACGAACCCGCCTGGCAAATATCTTCCCGGACGTGCAGAGAAAGAAAAAAATTAAAAAATAAAGCGAGGGGAATTCTCATTCGCACAGTCGCACATTAAACCCTCAGCGACATTTCTCATTTTCCTCCCCCTTTCGCCTCGCAGCAGCAGCAGCGCTAAAACCCCCCGCTCCTCTCCCAGCCCCATTCTTAAACCCTAATCTCTCTCTCTCTCTCTCCCATTCTCTTTCTCTCTCTTCTTCGAGCGTGCATCTCTCCACGAAGATGATGCACGTCGTCCTGAGGAGGACGGCTTCCTCGCCGATCGCCGCCTCCAGCCGGGCGCTCTCCGCCGCCCTCACCTGCCGCGAAACCCTACTCCGCCGCCCCCAGCCGCTCGCCGCGCCCTCCGATGGCGCTATTCCCGGCGGGCCGGGCCATTTCCTGAGGCCGCCGCCGCCGCCGTCGACGCAGCCGCCGTCGTGGCTCGGCGGCTCGGCGAGGGGGTTCCACGCGAGTCCCGGGCCGTTGGGGTTTAGGGCGTCGGGGGTCTCGCGGGCTGAGTTCGCCGTCGACGATTTTGCGCCCTATGACGAGGAGAAGCCGTCGGCGGGGAGTAGAAATGATGAAGGTCTTGAGATTGCGAAGCTCGGGATTGCTCCGGAGATTGTCTCTGCTTTGGCTAAGAAGGGCATAGCCAAGCTCTTTCCTATACAGGTAAACACTGTTTGCTTCTGTCTTGCTATTCTGACCTTATTAGGAAGATGCGGTACAAAGTGCCGTGACTCTACAGTGTGAAATTTTGACTGCGTTCAATTGTCGGTTCTTGTAATTGTTTCGTGTAGAGCTGTTAGCCGCTTCTCTTGTTTATTGAATCGTTTTATAGTCGGGCTTTGGATGTATTATGACTGAGAGTTGGAATCTTTGGCATGTTAGAGAATATAATCTTCAGTTTGATTACTAAAGGCTATTTCTTTACGTTTAAGGAATTTACATAATCGATAGTTTTTTCAAAGCGTTTGTTTTTTTGGGGTTCTTATGCTGGATTCTCTGTTACTGAGGTTACATTTGTGCTCTGGTAGGATGAATGTATCTTTCTTCCTTGATATAGCGGAATTTCGCATTGGAAATGCAAGACCTCATTGAATGATATTTTCTCTGTTGTTATATGTGATTTTTTTTTTTTTTTTTTTTGCTTAGAAATTTGAACTTTAAAGTCTGTTGGAGTGACCTTTTTCTTTTTGTATTCTTTTAGCATTTGATATTCAACTTTTCATTGATATCGAACACCCAAAAACATTTCAAAACTTGTGCACGTGAACATTTTAAGACATTTGGGATCATGTAGAGTTCTAACGTATAAATACCAAACTAATATCTTTGTAGTTATAGCTTTAAAAAGCTGGTACATAAAGGCCCTTTACTTTTTGCTGTCCTCTTTTGTGTAGAGAGCTGTGCTTGAACCAGCAATGCAAGGGCGGGACATGATTGCCCGAGCCAAAACCGGAACAGGAAAAACCCTTGCTTTTGGGATCCCCGTCATGGACAAGATAATTCAGTTTAATGCAAAACATGGGTTTGTTCACTTTGATAACCTTTTGCATACTCATTTTGTTTAGTTTTGTTTGCTTTTAAGTGGGAAGGGGCCTGAATTATGGTAATTATGTAATCATGGAATGACACCTGTGATCTCCAAATGTACAGACGTGGGAGGAATCCCTTGGCTATAATCTTGGCTCCAACAAGAGAACTTGCACGACAAGTTGAGAAAGAATTCGCTGAGACTGCTCCCAATTTGGATACTATTTGTGTTTATGGGGGTACACCAATTGGAAGTCAAATGAGGCAGCTTGACTATGGTGTTGATGTTGTTGTTGGAACACCTGGTCGTGTTATTGACCTTCTCAAGAGAGGTGCACTGAACTTATCAGAAGTCCAATTTGTTGTCCTTGATGAAGCGGATCAGATGCTTGCAGTGGGATTTGAGGAAGATGTTGAAACAATATTACAGAAGTTGCCACAGAACAGGCAGAGTATGATGTTTTCAGCGACAATGCCAAATTGGATAAGAAGCCTCACCAAGAAATATTTAAAGGATCCGTTGACTATTGATTTGGTAAGACCTATGCATGAGAACATGCAACAATTTCTGCATTTGTTCTCCCTCTTTTTCCTGTCTTTTCCTTTTACGAGAATGCTTTGAGAATTATGCGATTTCCTGCTTCTTGGTGTTCGTACTGGAATATTACTCGAAAATATCATTATCATCGCCATATGATAGAATTATTACAAAGAAACTGATGCAGCTTAGTGAATGAAAAATTGAAGAATTTGTTGTTTGAAATCTCCTTTTTGGGTTGTCTCAGTGGCTTATTGAATTTTTCCAGCGGTTCAAAATAATCACACCACTTTGTGCCTTTACATGGTGACTCTTTGGGTCGAGGGGTGAAATGACACATATTGGTAGTATCCTAAATGTAAACAGGGGTAAGCTTTATGGTGGATGAAATAACTGCTGCTTAATTGGAGACAGTTTCTTATCAAATAAGAAACAGCAGCATAGAGTATGTGAAATGGACGTGTGGATGCAATTGATTTTGCTTGGACTGATGATTACATGTAAAATTGCAGGTTGGAGATTCTGATCAAAAGTTGGCAGAAGGTATTTCACTATATTCGATTGCATCTGACATGTATGGAAAAGCATCAATTATTGGACCTCTGATAACAGTAAGAACCCAAAGCCTTATTATTACTGTTAAACTGGTTAATGAGATGCCTTCTTGCAATTGTCACCCTTTCCTCCTCCATGTCTGTAACCTAATGCTTAAATAATGTTGCCCGCTCATCCGGTCTCCTATTTTTGTTATTTGACGACCTTGTAGGAACATGCAAAAGGTGGAAAGTGCATTGTTTTCACTCAAACAAAAAGAGATGCTGATAGATTGGCATATGCTATGGGCAGAAAGTTTAGATGTGAGGCTCTGCATGGGGATATTTCACAAAGTCAGAGGGAGAGAACACTTGCAGGTTTCCGGGATGGGCAGTTTAATATTCTAGTGGCGACAGATGTTGCTTCCCGTGGTCTTGATATTCCCAATGTTGATTTGGTTAGTGCTACTGCTTTCTGCTCTCTGGATAACAATCTCTTGATAGTTCATACTTCTGCTCCCTGCTTATGAACTAAGTTGCATATTAACTGATATTTTCTGTTAGGGTTCAGTCATTGTTGCTTGGTGGCTTGGTGGCTTGATGGCCCTTAATTTGGTTTTACTTCTCAAGTAGCATGTACTCAACCAAACAAGTGTTGCATAATAAAAGATTATTCAGAAGCTTAATATGCTCAGATGATGCACTTTGCTGTTCTTTCCCAGAGGCATCACTTACAAAATTCAGAGCTAGCCAATAATTCTCAACTTATTTCCTAAGAATGGGAAGTTTGAAGGCCAGATCTAGAGCTTTGGGGACTATGTTAGGGACGTGGAAATGATGCCGTGTGTAATTGGTCTCAAGCTAAGTCAATTGACCCCATTTGTGGAATAAGGCTTAGTAGTTATAGGTGGGGTAACCCTATACTTTTGCTTGATCTCTGATTCTTGGATTCTATTGGACTAGGATATGACAGTGCGAAGGAAGGTTGAGCCAAAACAAATAATTCCCTTTATCTCTCTCTCTCTCTCTCTCTCTCTCTGATGCTCTCTTCACAGTTGGGTGCAATGCCTTTTTTCCTTTATTTAGTGGCTAATGTTTTAACCTCTTAGTATGTAAGTACCAGCTGAATGCGATTTATTGCCGATTTTCTTGCAGCTCAATATTCTGTAGGTGTTCATCATAGGCTGGAATATAATGGGTAGTAGTGGATGTGGTTTGTGTGATATAAAGGGTGGTTAGTGTGCTTTATGCTTAATTTTCCAGCTCCACCAATGCCTCTGATGTTTTTGCGTGTGGGATAATCTTTGTTTGGAGGGGAAACTGCTTAATATATAATATCTTGATAGATATGTGAAGATGTTCTGAACACCTACTAAATTTTTCTTACTATTTATTTAACTTCTATGCTATAATCCATTAATGTACAGGTCATACATTTTGAGCTTCCAAACAATTCAGAGATTTTTGTTCATCGCTCTGGTAGAACAGGGCGAGCTGGTAAGAAAGGAAATGCGATCCTCATCTACACACGGGAGCAGACAAGGGCCGTGAAGGTTATTGAGCGAGAAGTGGGATGCCGATTTATCGAGGTAATTTTTCACCTTGCATTTTCCCACTTGCATTGCATTGAAGTCCTGTTTGACTCATTTTAGATGTTAAAATAAGCTTTGTAAGCCATTTATCTTTTTGTTTTTGTTTCTTCCTGGCAAGCTATATTCCATATTTTTGTTTTTTAATTCTTTTTAAAATGAATCATATGCTTTTAATAAAAATAGAGCATACTTGTGTAAAAGAAATGGAGAATTTGCAGGTTCTTGCTTGGTGGAAAAATTTATCTAAAAAGCTTTAAATCTTGATGGTGTAGTGATTGGAATATATTGGGTAGTGTAGAAATGTCCCTTTTTTCATGTTGAAGTTTGCTAGACTAATTGGTCCTTGATCATATTCATCAGCTTCCCAGTATAGCTGTTGAGGGAGGCAGTGTGGATATGTCGAATGACTTTGGTGGTGGTGGTCGATCTGGCTCATATGGTGGTGGTGGTCGATCTGGCTCATATGGTGGTGGAAGAGAACGTCGTTCTGGTGATTCAGGATTTGGACGTAGTCAAAGAGGTTCAGACTTTGGTGGATATGGAAGTTCTAGCAACTCTGGTCGTTTTGGTTCCTTTGGTGGTCCTAGTACAGGTCCTTCTGGAGGAGGCTTTGGTAACTCAAACCGATCTGGGAATTTTGGTCGCTCTTCAGGATTTGGCGACAGCAGTTCCACCAGGAGTGGTGGCTTTGGAGGTAATAATTCTGGCCGAAGTGGTGGTTTTGGCGGTTTTGGCGACTCTTATTCCAGCCGGTTTGGTGGCTTTGGCGATAATAAAAGCTGATGATCTGTGAACTGCACTATCATCCAATACAGTTGAAGGGTGAGCTTCCCCTCTCCTCAAATATTCTGTTTTTTCTGTCTGCTTTGTCTTCATCATTGAAGCTCACAAAATGGTCTCTGTTTTTGCATGCATTTCCTAAATTAACTAGTTATCCAGTTAATTTATCTCGCCTATGTTCTTTTAGATGTCCTTACAGAGCACTTCTATTGTCAGGTATCGGAAGATATGATGATATTTAGTATATATAGTGATTCTGTGAAATCATTTTGTTGCTTCTATGTTGATGGGATGCTTTTCCTGGCCTGTGTGTGTCTCTGTCTCGTTGACTCTCCCTTTCTACAATTGAGGTGTTAGCTTAATTAAGAACAATACGATGCTTCTGGGTGTTGGTTTATATTATGGTTGGTCCTTTATTATGTAGAAGTGTCCATTTTATTTTTTTAGAATAAGTGAAAAACTACGAAGAAGTCTTAGAGAATCAGTGAGACGAGCTGACAGGTTTTGAGGGACATACTAGCCAATAAAGCACAAGTAGCGTTTCATTTATGAATAGTTTCATGGAAGGTGGGCCTCTACACACATCCTCTCTCAGCATCACTTGGGCCTCTGTTTCGTCGAGGGATTTATGTACACGTTCTCTTTTACCTGTTTTCTTTATTCTGGCTGTTAAAGCTAGCTTATGCTTAGTTGTCTGTATAATCTGCTGTAGGGCAGATTTCACTACCTTACTACACGTGAGATTATAATGGGTTGTCCCTCTATTGTATAATTCAGGCAATTATATGCTTTCCATAGTGTCGAGATGGTTAGTAATGTGGATTCATTATTTGGTGTTCTTTCAAATCTCCCATGCGTGCTTTCTTTTCAATCGCAGGTGCCTAGAAGAGGCATATAATGTTTAACAAGGTAATTCAATGTCTATTGATATCAAAGCTTCTGCACACAATGATGTTTTGCTGGAAGGACACACGGTCTTCTTTGGGGCTTTTCCTTGACCCGAAGAGAATTTTGCCGAAGCAGCGAAAGTTAGTGTGAACCGTGTAGGGTTTTTGTGTTTTTCGTGTTGTCGATATCTACTCTACTAATATATCATCATTCTATGGTAGAATAAACTGTAGTTGAGATCGGACATGAGATAAAAGAAGTTGCTTATCTTCTATTTTTTTTTTTTTAATATCTCCCCGCATCAATAGTAAAACGAAATTTCACTTCTTGGCCCCCGTTTCCCTTCTTTTTTTTTTTAATATCTCCTATGTTTATTAATGCGATCCGAGGCGTTGGACGCCAGCAGGAGAGCACTCGTGCGGACAAAAGGGAGAAAGGAAGCGGACTAAGCGCTTTTGCTGTCTTTGTTGGGTAACCAAGAAAACATACGTCCGACAGATTCTTACGTGTTTTATAAATGGGAAAGCGAGGAAAAAGAAGCGCATCTCATTCGTAGTGATGCGCACGCGAAACGATTGGCGGGGGGGCTGATTTAATCTTTCGGGCTCTTCTCTCCCGGTCCTGCTGGGGTCAAACGCGATGGGATCTCACCCGATTTGATCGTATCTTTTCTTTTGAGACATTACTATTTTTAATTTTTCTCGCTTATAGTGCGCTTTCTCTGGTACGTTCTTTTATTTACCTGTACTTTATTTTACTTTTGTTGTGAGTTTTGTGATTCTACGGTTTACAATCTTCTGCAGAAAATAGGTCTTCTGTCTAAGTTAATAATAAATTTTCTTTCCGTTATTGGTAAATTACTGGCCGAATCGAAACTTTTCTTAGGTGTACGCAATTATCCTTACCGTTCGTAATTGTGAATAAAATATTTTCCTTACTTTTATTTGAAAGTGCGTAAGTTCCCTTTCGGTGGTCGTTAGTGCTTTGGGCCTCTGACTCGTAATATATTGCACAAAAATATTAATTTACCAGTTTCTTTTTTTTTTCTTTTAACATTTCATAAAGTTGTTCAACCTATTCAGTACTTTTTCTGACCCACTGCAATTTTTATTAATCCAATTTTAGTCTGATATATCTTAGTGCAAGGTGATGGAAAATCGGTTTCCAAAGCAGATACGACAAATCATGATTTCGCACTTTCATACCTCGTGGAAATATTTACGAAACCGAACTAATGAGATCGGGTCGCGTTACACCAGTGAACGTCCGTAGGGTTTGTGTCGTGTCGCTTAAGTGCAGCAGCAGCATAATTCGCGTGAGAAAAAGACCTTCACAATTGCTAATATATCTCGACTGGATTTTACGAGACGGATTTTGTTGACCTGGAATATTCGAATCGGAGGCGGCGCGGAACAAATTCGGGCTCAAGTGAATTTCCGTAACGAGCACGAGAGTCGCGCAACGACGACCCGGAGGATCGATAGCACCGATGGCCACAATTTTTATTCTAATTTTTGGGAAATAAAGAACAAGAAGAAGGGAAGAAGAAAACGATTTCCGCCTAATGATGCAGGACGGGGAGACAGAAGCGATCCTCTTAATAATGACATAAAAACCCCCCGAAACACGCACCGGGGCGAGTGTGAGTTACGTTGTCTCCATCATCATCACCCCCCACTCCCTCCCTGTCACCACCAAATTAGCATTTTTTGAACTTCACTCTTCCATCCCCCCCCGTTCGACTGCGTAAAACCTCTCTCTCTCTCTCTCTCTCCTCTTCTCTGCTTCTCCGGCTGATCGGCTCCAGCTCGGGATGGAGAGCTCCGCCGGCGGCGACCACCGGCGCCCGGAGGAACCCGCCGCCGAATCCCCCGGCGATCCCCAGGTACTACTGCTCCTCGCCGCCGGTTTCGGGGTTGGGAATGCGGTGCGATTTCGCGGAGCGTTCGCCTCTCTTGTCTCGAGCGGTTTAGTCGCTGTTGCGGGGGAAAAGAAGAGTCGAGTCCCGGAGGGAATATGATGACGATTCTCTTTCCGCGGCGGCGGCGGCGCGTGAGTCGTCCGCTGTGAATGTCGCGTTCCGGTACTCCTCGTCCCTAAGCGAGGAGATGAAGACGAGCTTGAAGATGAGCTTGATCGTGTTACCACGGGGATGCGATGATCGTGCTCGCGAGATGTTGTTTCGTTAGGCCGCGCTCGAGTGTCCCTTCGAATATAAATAAGCTACCTCCGTCGATGACTCTTTCGGATATTTCGTGGAGTGTGGATTTGTTTGTGCTCCTTGCACTTTCAGTTCGCTCGTATCGGTGTTGAATTTAGGTACTTCGTGCTGTTGTTCTTCGTGTGATTTTAGTAACTCGTTTATCTTCCTAGGTGCGCGATGTGATTGAAACGGACGAGGAGATCAACCCGGTTCAGCAGCCTAGGCGGCCGAATCTGTCGTCCCTGCAGATACCTGAGAGGTCTCTGGAAAGCGCCATCTCCACTTTCGTGAGGATCGATATCCCTTCGGCGTCGAGTCCTTGTTCTAGTAGAGTCGGGCTGCCGCCGAGACCCAATTCCGCCAAGTTCAAATCGTCCATGAGGAATCTGCTCCCTCAGAGGAGCCTCCGGGTGAAAGAAATCTCCCGGGATGTTGAGAAGGCGGTTCTCATCGTCCCGGACGCTCAACTGTCCGATGGTCGTCCTAGCAGGCCTAATACTGCGAGATCATTTTCTCTAAAAGAAGTCTTTTCTCCTTCCTCGGGGAAAGTCGCGCATTCCGTACCGGTTACCCCAGTTGCCAGTATGGGTCCCGAAAGTGCAAGGGAAAGGCCGGTTGATGGTCCTAATCACTCTGTAAGCGGGCCTTATTTGTTCCCTCTGATCATAACTTAGAAGTGGTAATTAATAATAGTAACGTGTAGTCACGTGAATTTTATTTCTCGTTACAGAAACCGGAAGTTCATCACCATATAACACGATCCTTCTCAGTTCCAGTTAATGTCAAAACTAGAAGTCTAAAAAGGATAAACTCTGGGGGACTCATCCGTGTGATTTCAGCCTCACCTCGCCCTGAAGCAGTAGATCCTAGCTCAGCAAATGATGCTTCTGCAGAAGAGATTGGTTAGATTAACGATACTGGAAAGCTTGATCTTCGTTTTGTGTTGTACATGCTGAAAATTATTGCTGTCCTGCAAATTGTCTTCTTCAGCTAATGAAGATGCCAGTGAAGATATTCCAGAAGAGGAAGCGGTTTGTAGGATTTGTATGGTTGAGCTTAGTGAAGGAGGTGATACTCTAAAAATGGAGTGCAGCTGCAAAGGGGAGCTCGCGCTGGCTCATCAAGAGTGTGCAGTGAAGTGGTTCAGCATAAAAGGGAACAAGACGTGTGATGTTTGCAAGCAAGATGTTCGGAACTTACCAGTTACATTATTAAAGATACATAATCCTCAGAATGTAATCAGACGGCCACCCAATGTACAGCAGCAAAGGGAGGTAACACATTACAGGCAAGCCCCATGAATTTTAGCAATCTTCCTAGCACTTTTTCTGGGTGGGGATTGTCAATACTTTCATGAGTAAAATATATGATTCTTTTATATTAGAAAGCATGTTTTTCTAGAAAGGGAGAAAGAATCTTGATGTGCTCCTACTAGCTACCTGTTTGGAGAAGTGCTGCCAAAGTTTCGGGATGCGTTTAATTCTTGAGAAGTCTACTTGTTTCTATCTACGCTAAAACTTCTGCATGAGCTATTTCTGCCTTTCCACCATCTTGTGATATGTGTAAATGCATAATTTATTTTCTTTCTAAGTAAAGTGGCTGCCCAGTTGCATCTTCCCACTCCACCATGATGTTCAAGGTGCAAACCTTGACTCTCCCTTTCCACCCTCTCCAAATGAGATAAATGCCACCAAATGGGTACATTATCTCAATTCACCTTTTTTTGACTTTTCCCTTAGTTTGCTATAGATATGGTCCAGTTAATCAAATGCTAAAGAAGATCTTACTTAGAGTTTCAGTTTTCTTCTCGTTCCATTCACAAAACATGAGAAAGAACTTGTTTATTGTCTTCCGGCTTTGTTTCAGCTCTCCAAAGATGAAAATACAAGGGAGGGTGACATAAATGTCTTCTAAGTCCTAATAAACTTGTGTTCTCCTTGAAAGCAACAACACTAAGTTGTTTTGTAATAAATGCAACCTCATGTGTGGTCATTGATGACCTGAAGGGAAGTTTTACCATTTTAGGAAATTTCTGTGAATCTTTCTTCATACAACATGTTCCTGTTCCTTTTATTCACACATTCACTAGTCTTAGCTTAAAACAGTTACACATGATGAAATACATGGAGTCTCAGATTTGTTTGAAACATCATGTCAATTTAGTGACACTTGATAGGTCCTGCTACCATATTGTACGTTGCCATGGTGGTTTCCATAGCTGATTGGACACTACCTACTACTGCTCAGTCTGTTAACTGTTTGTATCTTCTCCGGATGATGTATTGCATGCGTCATCAAACTACCACAATGTTACTAATATGAGTCATCTGTGATAGGGATAAAGATGCACTATCGTGTGACCCAAAAAGAATAAATAGTTATCTGTGATAGGGATAGAGATTATTTGCTGATGCACTATCGTGACTTGAATTGCGGCCTCTCTTGCAACAATACTGAAGGCTCAACACGAGTCATATATTCCATAGCATTGCTTAGAATGACTAAGACTTCTTCTCGTGATGCTTTCTCGATCCATGTTTATTTTGTAGAGAAGTTTAACCCTAGATTGAGCTGTTTGCTCTCATATTTGATGGTGAAAAGCAGTATGAAATTGGATTGTTGATGTGACTATTTCATCCAAGTAAATTGTGTCAATTCCACTGCGAGTTATAATTTTGGTAGCCCAACTGAATCTCTAATATTTTCCCTCTGCTGGTTGGTGGTTAACAGGGTCTGGCATGATGTACCCGTCCTAGTCATGGTCAGCATGCTTGCATACTTTTGCTTTCTGGAGCAACTTCTGGTATATACAGTTTTTTGAACAGTTTATTTCTAAGATGAGATATCTTTTTCATTGGGTGGATTACATATTGGTGCCATATGACTTAGCAACTATTCAATTGATGGTTAATCTCTTGTTAGAGCACCATCTTCAGTAGCTGTGTGTCTACAAGTTCATATGATCATCTTGAGCAGGGTAACAATGCAAGTTTCAAGACTCAGTTGAAAATTATTGCAATCTTCTCTATATTGAGAACAACTCTTTTTGGTGAAGAATCTCAATAATGTACATGAGAATAAAGTTCCACTCATCTTAGCCATTCATAGAGTTACACTACAAGGGTGAAAGTTGCAAGTTGTTCATGGATATTTAATTTACTCTTACATGCACGCTATATTTTTTTCTTTTCAGTCTATATGTCTGCCTTTCTTGTAAATAGCCACGTATGTTCAATTTTTTTCATTTATTTATGTCCTAGCACCATTGGTGATTAAATTTCAAGCAATACCCCCAAAAGAACTTTTATTTCTTATTGACTCTGATGACATTATATGTTTCACCCAGGTATCAGATTTGGGGCCTAGAGCTCTGGCCATATCATTGCCCTTCTCGTGTGTTCTAGGCCTTCTTTCATCTATGATTGCTTCCACCATGGGTAAGTCAAAATGACTCATGTTACCTACCATTTGTTTGGTAAAGAAAATATGAGTTCTTCTCCACGTTTACCTACCACTATCAAATAATGATCTGCCCTTCAATGGGGTGAATACATGGATCATCCTATGCTATTGTTTTCTATCAAAGATCAAATGACTGAATAAAGTCCACACATTGTGTGTTCTTTTAACTTTTTAGCGTTTCCCTGGCTTAACTTACAAGAAGTTTTGTCAAAATGCATTTTGGGTGCAATCACTTCTCATCTAGTCAGATATACTACTATCAGCTGCAGTTGTCTCATGGGAATGCTAAACAACTTAACATTCCTCTATAAAACACTCTTATTGCTATCTCCTTGATCTTTCTTTGAGTTTAAGTTGTGTTCTGCTATACTCACGTACTCTATTGAGTATTTCTTGAGGTTGTCTTCACCTTTTTAATGTTTCCCTGGCTTATCCTTCAAAAAGTTCTGTCAAAATGCATTCTGGCTGCAATCATCTCTCATCTAGTAAGATATACCATTGTCAGCTGCAATTGTCTCATGAGAATGCTAAATAACTTAATGTTCCTCTATAAAACACTCTTATTGCCATCTCCTTGATCTTTCTTTGAGTTTAAGTTGTGTTCTGCTGTCACAAGTCCATGTAGCTTATCCATTCTGATTGGGTATTGCCAGTATTTAGTATTTTCTCCTTACTTTGGAACTGGATTTGTGTCAGTTCCACTTTTCACTTCTATTCACTGTGCTTCTTAAAGTGATTGGGGTGGAAATTGTATAATGATAACATGGCTCTTTGAGAATTTTTCAATGATTTCCTTTTGGCTTTGTTTTTCATGCATAGTTGCTTTTCAAAATTTGGCTACGTTTAGTAAAACGAAATGGATATACATCTCCAACAAAGTAGAAGGGGTACTAAGAAATATGAGGACTCTCTCTTATGCTTTTAAATTTATTTTTGATCTCACTGTTTGCTCAATGTATTTTGTATTCTTACTTTCCTAGTGTTGTAAAATTCCAATTTCGATATATATAGCAACATTGTATCTATATTTAAAAACAAAATGAGAGTATGGTAGTTCTAGGGTATGTGGTCTTCTTGGAAATTGTAACATTATTTTCCAGTTTGAAGAGTTGGAAAGGATACTGTTAGTTCTTCTTGGGAAAATGGTGTGTAATTTATTCAATATATTCCTAATTTGAGTTCTTTACTTGTTTTCTAATAGTTAACTAAAAAATTTAGCTTTATTAATACCGAACTCTTTCTACTTTTTAATTATGGATATTGCTCTCTTCACATTTTGCACAATAATAAAGTCAATTATATTTGTTGTATTTTGGTATCTTGCCTAACATAAGTTCAATCACGTATGATGTTTGATGATGAACTTGATCGTAGATGTAATCATTATCTATGATCATCCAGGGTATATTATTCTAAGTATTACTTTATTAACATTTGTAGTTTAACCTTGTATATTTTAGATAAATGTGATAATATGATAGTCATGAGTTTTTTTTGCACCCTAGCACAATTTTATAAGAGGTGTTTTGTGAACGATTATTTATATGCATTTAAATCATCGAAGATGGTCAGTTTAATTTTTAACTTGGTTTATTAAGGTTGTCAAGATAAGAATGATCAGAAGTACAAATTTTATCTTGTTGACTTATTTACACTCTTTTGATGAAAATAAAATTTAGTTACAGACATTATATGAATTTGCCATTCTACAGACAAATTATTTGATTTTTTAAGCCAACAAGATCTTTGGACTTTCTTAAGCCTAACCCATTCGGATTTCCAGCGATATTCAAGTAAATAGTTTGAAAGCAGAATATGGGAGGTTAATGACACCCCAGTTTTGTTGGTCTATCCAGCATAATACTACTTAGGTTGTAACCTCGAACTTTATTTTACCTCTATTTTTTTACTAGTTACAGCTATAGCTTAATTTCTGTGTATTTTTTTGCTGTAACTTTAAACTCTCACAAATCCAGTAAGTTGCAAGTCCTCCTGCAGTATTGTATATCCTTGGCTCTAAAAAAATTTTGAGTTCATGGATGCACTGTTGCAACAGGTTATTTGTCACAGTAAAAGACTTTCACTTTGATGAAAGCTTAGCCCAACTCTTAGCTTTGTTTGTGTTGTCGTTTAGGTCTTTTTGTTTCAAGCACTCCAGGTTGTGTGGCCTGCCATAGGAGTCTCAACCTTTGACTTTCGGATATTTGCAGTGAGCAGGGGTTATATCTGGGCATACGCTTCATTTCAGTTTGCCATTGTTATCCTTTTTGCTCATATCTTCTATAATGTGGTGAGTGAAACAAATTTGATCTGTACTTTTTGCATTCCACTCGTCTCTGAACGTTCCCTTGTAATTCATCGCTTTAACTTAATTTTTCTTGCAATTGCAGCTTAGTGTGAATGCCATTCTCTCGGTCCTCTTGTCCTCCTTCACGGGTTTTGGGATTGCAATTAGCACTAACTCCCTCCTTGTGGAGTACCTTAGATGGAGAATGAGCAGGCAATTAAGACCTCGTCCCAATAATCCGAGCAGAAGAGTGCAGGAGCGGCAGCATTTTCACCCTCAGCAGCACGAAGCCCGCCGCGAACAACATTTAGAGCACTCGCAATGGCATAATCACCATATCCATCAGCAGCAAGATCGTCAAAACCCACACCACCATCAACTTCAACCTACAGAAGAACCGAGTGTAGTTCCAATCGAAAGATCCATTCGGCAAGAAACAATGATTCAGCAAAGCACATAAGTCCAAGTCCCTATCACTGGGTTGCATATTGGTTTTCCTCAGGAGGTAGAGTTGCACGGTGCCTTCAAATTGCTAATGCTCTAATTATTTCACTATTTCCTGAGAAATGGGTGTTTAGAACTTCTAACCACACATAATTTTTACCTGTGAAGCACTTCAACTATGGAGTATAAAATACGGAAGAATAGAAAGAAATAATTATCTAACTCGTATTTGTGCAAACTAGAGATGATATGTGCATGCGGTCTTCATAGTCTGATGCAAGAAATCTAATAAATATATCTGGTGAAAGAAGAATATAGATCATGAAATTAAAGAACATTGAATTAAGAAGTCTTAAGGAAAGCAATCCGGTTGAAAAAAGTCGTAAGACGAGGGACTGCACTCCAACGACTTAAAGAAGAGTTCTGTGAATTAACAAACAATGTAGCCAACGATAACCGGATAGAGAACGGAAAATAACCTCTGCATAGGATATGCTTAGCTCGTGTGAAGTAGTGTAATTGTCAGCATTGCTCTGACTTGTAACTATTTCTTGGTGAAACAACCGCTCTTCGTTTTCTCATAGCTGTGAGGCTTTAGAGAAGACAAAGCTCGGTTTTATGTAACATCCATCCCTAGTACCACTTCTTGTGGTTGAGATGGTTCAAATGGAAGGACTTGTACTTACCTTTTCACCAAAAAAAAAAAAAAAACTGGAAGGACTTGTTCCCTAAACGATGCGGCAGCAGTTCCGTTTTTCACGTAGACGTGTCAAATCGTCGTCGCTTTTGTGTTCGCTGGCTATATTTTTGTGTCCACTTTATATATGCCATCACCATCCTTGAGGTGTATGTCGCTATGCGCGGCGCGTAAAATACTCGAACATGCTTACAAGTAGATCAACAATGGAATGTCCGAAAAATTCTGGGATACCTGTCAAATTGAGTCTCTCTTTGTTGAGGTCGACTGAAAGTATCTTCTCTTCGGGGACTGTTTGGTGCCCAGAATCTGTCGTTAGGGACCCAGTTTAGAGCTCCAAACACGAAAATGGAGTGTCTCCGGACAAAAACTTGTGACGTGACTCTTTTTAAAGGACGGAGGCATAGATGTGAATTGTCTAGTCTGTGTTTGTGCCCGTCATGATGTCGCGAGCATCTTTAGCCATCACAGTCACGAGCTCCTCTCGGCTACCTCGATGTCTCTTTTTGTAATGGGTTTGTAATGGGATTAACGGAGCGTCCATAAATCAGTTTTCTTGAAGACCGATTCAAGAAATTTCCATCTCTATTAAACGATCAATCCGCTGTAGCTACCCTGAATTCACGATAATGGAGTTCAGAAAGTCTCGCCATCTCTGCTCGGGCCACCATTAGACAGAGGATCTCGTTTCTCGTGGAAGTTCATGTTGAAATGCAATAACAAGGGCTGATCTTCAGATCGAAATTTTTTAACCATTGATGATATCTTTCCATAGTCTGCAGACACTTGCTTCGCAGGAACGACCATGGCGGGACTCTTACAAGAATGTTGAAAAAGATAGGATGTACAAGTTCGTCCATGCTAAACTTCCTCAAAATTCGAATGTACAAGTCCGTCCATGCTAAACTTCCTCAAAATTCGAAATTTGCTCGTTAGATTTAACTATGACCCTCAATTTTTGCTGCAAACTTCAAGAAATCCTCCTAAAATCAGAAGGAGCACAATTAATAAGAAAATTTAATAATTCGAAAACTGTAATTTCTACAAGGTCAATCATTCGACCCAATAGTTATTAATTAAATAGAATTAGAAGTTCTTGTAAGAAGAAGGGAAAAAATCACGAAAAATCCCAAACTTCACTTAAAATGACAAATTTATCCCAAATTTTTTTTGTGACGTAAAAAATCCTGAATTTTGCCAATCATGACACATTTATACCATTTTTTTTGTGACACAAAAAACCCCGAAACCTGCCGTGACACATTTACCCTAAATTATAGGGCATTTTGATCTTTCTACTTTTTAATTTTTTTTTTTTTTTTCTTCTCTCTTCGCTCCGCTAGCTAGCCGGCTAGTCGGCGTCCAATGAGGGATGCCCTCGTCAACGTCAAGCGGCCCTCGGTTGGGTCAGGTGAGGGCCTCCCTCGTGCCCTTGCTAGGCCCTCGTCTGATGCAAGCGAGGGCCGCCCTTGTTGACATCCAACGAGGGCCTTTCTCGCCAAATCTGGCAAGAGCACCCCTCGCCTAAGTTCAGTGAGGGCATCCTTCGCTAGGCCCTCGCCCAACGCAATGGCCCTTGCCGGGTGAGCATGACCCAGTCAAGGATCGCCCTTGCCCGACACCGGCGAGGGCGGCCCTAGCTAGCCCAGGCGAGGGTGACCCTCACTAGATGCCAGCTTCCCTCCGCCAGCTCCACCATGGCTAGCGGAGGGAAAAAGAAGAAAAAAAAAAAAGAAAAAAAAAAAAAAAGACAAAAATGCCATTGATGAAGTAAATATATCACATTTTAAAAAACTTGGGTTTTTCTCATCACAGAAAAAAGTTTGGGGTAAAATTTGAGGTTTTTGGTGGTCTTTTCCCTAAAAAGAATTATGATCCTCATTTTTGGCTCCATACTTCGTGAAGCTCTTAGAGTGGACACATCTATTTTATGCATAAATCGAACCCATCAATTCATGTGATCAAATTAGTGATGATTCATCGGTCAAATTGCTGATTATTAACATGGATAAATTACTAAGATGGCAATGCCATACTTCCATGGACTATTTAAAACAAAAGCATTGTAACAGAAACTTGAGCTACAATCTTCTGTTGAAAATGAGAAACCTACCAGAGAAGAGAGAGAAACCGTTGCAGAACCATGTTAACTAGGGGGGAACAACCTTCGTGCCCTATCACTCGGGCCGGCTATAAAGAGATTCAGCCCACATAGTCGCCTCGAAACCCAACTGCAGTACGGTCCATCCATTCTCAATTTAACAATGAATCCCACTTAAACCATGGGAATCACTCCTGCATGCTGAATTAATGCATGTTCCAGACTCTGTTTCCAGCGGGTACAAAAGACCGTCAGCCAATACAGCCAACGTCATTTACTGCAGATCCAACAGCAAATCCTGACTACCCCGCCGTAGAGATCACACCTGGAACAAAGTACTCGAGTAATGCTTGTTCCAAACTCTGTTTCTCTGAGGTAGATGTGTTCACACATTAAAAAGAAAGTCTCTTCAATTTCATTTTGTTCACTTGTCTTAGTAAATTTCTCGAACTGATATGTAGAAACAATCGAATTCTTGGGCAAAACTAAGATACATTCAGTACATTAAATCGCTATTGTCCGCTGACACTAGATGTGATGATGATAATTAGACGAGATCTACAATTCAACCCCCCAGCCTCATATCTAACCAAATGGCGCATGGGCGAGAAATCTCCCATAGAATTTAAGAATGTTCCGTTCAAAATTTTCAGGAGAAAAGATTGGCAATCAAAGTTCCCCAACCTTATCGGAATACGCTTCTCGGGTTTGGCTTACTGAGGGCCTCAAGAAGCCTGTACATCCAACGATCAAGCATTCCTGTCGATGGGGCAAGAAAGAAGAAGGCAGACAGAAGGTTAGGCAAATGCAATTAAAAGTAACTGTCAAACACAGGACAGTTTTAAGAACCAGCAACAAAGCAATACTTTCACGCATAAATTGCAAGCACAATTTCAACAGAATTTAATTCACATAAGTTACGCGTAATTCATTACATCAAATATATCGTATTTACCATTGTTAGCAGCAACACAATAAGGAAGAGAAGAAGAGTTTAATCTAGCTAAGTCCATGACTTTCCATGCTTATCATATTTCCAAGAGAGCCACTCTCGAGACACTAAGTTGATTCTATAGCAACCCCATTAAAATTTCCAGTCCAAGGGTACTCATGGAAGTTATTTTAATCCACATATCAGGAAGAGGGCAAGACCCACCTGTCAAAGCAAATGTACCACCAAGTACAGCACAAAGCCGAGTGATGAAATGGAGAAAACTACGGCGTTCTTCTTTGATAGTCACAGTGATGGGTGATAAATCATACAGGAAATAAATCGCTGAACCAAGAAAAAGCAGATAAATTTTATTAGAAAAGAATAGAGGGAAAAGGTAAGATTAATATCTCCAGTAAAATAGTCACAAAATTAGTCAAATGACATTCCTTGAGCACACAAGCTCCCACAAACGAAAGTATAGGGACAAAAAGAAGTCTAACCTGGCCAGGTCCTATCATACTCATTCATTGGCGAAAAGTATTCTGTAACAGAAAATTGATTTGTCGGCAAAACCTCTTTTGAAATGTATCTATATTCAGTCGGGACTATCTGCAATGCAAATACAGAAATGAGCACAATTAATAATATAAAAAAGAGCCACAACATTGCTGCATGCAGGTAATCAAATCAAAATGCACAAAACGGAGTAAATATGCTGCTTATGAGAGCAGTAAGCTTCCATGCCAGAATTCTGCAATTTTTATCTGAAATGCTTTCCTCGTAATTGGCTATTTCATGGAAAGAGAATGCATACATATCATTTACATACTTCAGCACTTCACCAAGAAGGAAATCCAAGTAGTGGAAGAAAAGAAGACTCAAAAGAATGAAAACCTAGGATAACAACAGCACCAAATTATTGACAGTGAAAACTTAACCTGAGCCTTGAGTATAAAGAGCCACATGAGAATCCCCCCCAAAACACACACAAAGAGGGTAATGAAGTTGGATAAAATGGACAAATGTAAGATCTCCTTCCCAGGAAAGGCATTGTTTGCTATCTTATTTCTAGCTTCTAGTTCAATTTATTCATGCTTGCTGTCTAAAAAGAAAGTCATTACACAGCCCTTGACCCCATATTAATTCTAGTTCCTTCCAAAAATACTTTTATACCTGATGAAAGACATCTGAAATCCTCTGTCCCGATTTAAAGGTTTCTGTGATCATACCTTAATATAATACTTGAAAGTTCCACTCGCCCCTTGTAGAATTCGTGCAGTCTCATCAAGTGGATTGTGGAGTCCCGGATACTTTGGGCCAAATGACAGATCATGGATGACGTGACTAACATTTACATGCATAGCTCCTTCAAATATCTGCACTAACAAATTACATCAGTTTGGATAATTGGGTAATACTGCTAAAGCTCCAAAAAGAGCAAAAGAAAACAGTCTCTCAGCTAATAATGTTTCTTAAGGCTCAACAGAAGCATCTAAGACAAATTGTAATATAATATTTAACGCCCACTCAATTTACAGATCTAAACTTAACATACACCAACTAAGGGATTCTTGGAGTCGACATACATCAGACTCGTTGCACAAAAGATAAAATATGCTCTAACAATCTTCTTTTTCTTCTTCTTGAGTTTTACATGAGGAATAGATAGAAAGAAGAAAAGGAAGATTCATTGAACAAACTCAAAATATTTTAAGAGAACATCTCAATAAAACATTCAATTAGATCACTTCTATAAGTAGCACCAGCAGTTACAGAAAGATCTTAAGAAGCCCACCTATGGCTTCACCTACAACAACAAAGTTAAAATTATATCCATCGACCTACCTAATTGTTAAGTGCATTAAATGTCATAAAATCTATTGCAAGGTGCAATCAAGTACTAAAACTTTCAAGTAGTGCAATAAAGTCTTAAAACTTGTTCATCTGTGCAATCATATACTTCTGTTAGCTCTGTCTAGTTGATTGATGTGGCATTTTTTAAAATTTTTGATGTCAAGTCACATAGATGTGGCATCAATGGGCACCAAGTCAGAGTAAGGCCATAAATAAAAATTAAAAAGCCAAAAAAGAAAGGAAAAAAACCAAGAGGAAAGCCAAAGAAAATGAATACAGAAAGAGGAAGACCGCATATGGCCATGGGTGATGGTTGAAGGAGCACCGCTGCCACCCTATTTTCGTTGATGAGGGCATCAGGGTGTTGGCAAGGGCCGTCGACCCTTGCCCAAAGAGAGGATAAACCAGGTCCAAGTGAAGCCATCACTGCCATCATCCAATTGACGTTGACAAGCCTCCATCCCAACCTTAGCCAATGCCTAAAACCAAGAGTTCAAGCAAGACTAGAGCTGGGCTCACTTCATGCCAATAACAGCCAAGCCTTGAGGGGCCGGACCTGGTTTCCCATTAGCAAGATTAGTTGCTCAAGCTTTTTCCTTGAGCAATATTAGATTTGGTCAACCTCAAAAATCTTAAGGGAGACCAGTGGGAATGGAATTGCATTTGCTGGTGGAGGATTTCTCTTGTGCTCCATCTCCAAGCAACACCTATTCTGGTGAATATCAAACACTAGGGAAAACAGAAATGGCAATTTGCTGGTTTTGTTTACTAAGATCCATCAAACTCTATATATGATGAACAATGATGGAGGACAGTGGCCTCAAGTAGCAGTGGTGGCCTTGCCCAGATCTGGTCGACCCTCTCTTCAATGGTCCTCAGCTGTGGTCGGCAATGGTCAGACCCTCGTTGGTGAAGACACGGCGGTGTTGGCACCCCTTCAACCACCAACTACGGCCTTATGCAATATCTCTCCCTTCTCTCTGCATGTCCAGATTCAAATTTTCTTTTCTTTTTAAATCTTTTACTTTCTTTGGGTTGTTCTTTTTTTATTTTCAGTTATTTCTTTTTGGCTTCTTTTCTTTTCCACTTTTTGGCCTTTTTTCTGATGTGGCAACCACTTGACACCACATCAGCCACGTCACCGAAATGAAAATAAAAAAAAATGCCATATTGGCATTTCCGTCACTCAAATTGGATGGAGCTTACTTACTAACTAACTAACTTGATTGCACAAATTGGACAAGTTTTAGGACTCAATCATACTATTTGAAAGTTTTTAAGATCGATGGCACTTTCGTGATAACATTTGGAATTCTAATGTACTTATCCCATTGCTATTCATATTTGAAGGATTGGCAGTGGCAGTTTCTTCAACTTGTTCAAAATTATTAGCTTTCTCTGCAACTATATGGTGGTAACTTAGGTCTAAGCTAAGAGATGAAATGAAATACTCGTCAACCTGATTGAAGATAGGCGAGATAGAGGTTGAGAGCAGCCAACCTTGTGAACTAGAGCGAACAATTACATCAGCATTGGGGATAATTTCTAAAGACTAACTAAATATCAAATTCTTAAAACCATTAGGAGTAAAGGGATTTTAGAAGCCTAGAAAGCTATTATAATAAAACAACAAGAACCGCTGTAAAATTAAAGCTGACCTATGGAGATTATCTCTCATATGAGGAGAGAAGGAGAAAGGGGCTTGGGGGAGGGGGACATTTTCACAGATTAAACGTATTTCAGAACAGATATAATGTAGATTCATTTGCCAGATTCGCTTCACCAAAAAAGCAGCTGATCGTTGTGATTGTTACGAACCTACAGTAGTCATCACAATTTTTTGTTTAAGAATTCGTGTGATTTAGGGTAAACATTAAATTTCTTGATCATATGATTCAATAAAATGTTTTGAATCTACATTGAACTAGTAATCTGCCATGAGCTCTGGTTATAAATCCATCAGGAATTTTACCTAATTATAGACACTATTTTCTTGACACACAAACAATAGCAGACGTGATCTTCGATGCAGTTGTTATCTCTCTAAGCTCTCCTCGAAATTCATTTCAGTAAATGTTTATAAATCTAACTAGACTATGAAAAGACTTTAAACCTAATTAAGTGGTAAGCATCCTATGTTACAAGCCCCACAATTTCAAGAAATCAATCATCTTCAAGTTCACCCACATATATTTTAAGCATTAGGTTTCACAAAATCTATAAGAGATAAATATGAAGTCGAACATACACAGTTGACAGAATACTAGAGATCAATGTCATAGAAAAAGAAAATGAAGAAGCGGCATTACCATCTGAGCAACAAATATATTCAACCCATGAACTGAAATGTGAAAGTTTCCAGCAACCCTTTGCACATCCAGAACTCCATATACCTGGAAGAAGTGTCAAGGTAATAAATTAGCTATCGCATTTTAGAGCAGAAACTACCAGCATCTCAACTTTTGTCTACTTTAAACATAGAGGCCACTTGATTAACTGAACATGTATGCAAAAAATTCAAAGTGAGGACTTAAGTACCCGACAGCCTTCTCCATTTGCCAATGCTTGCTTCACCTTCGTAATCATTTTCTCTGCAGTCTCATCAAAGCCATGGCTATGAGTCTTTTCACTCGATTCCTTGTTATGATCCTTACCATCATCTGGTCAAAGTTTTCCAAATGTTATAGTACACCCTCTTGATACACATTAATAGATTAAAATATAAAATCAGCTCTATCAGCTGCCCCATAGTGGGTTAACAATCACAGAAGGAAGAATGATACACAAACAAAACCAAAGAAACAATTCTTATCTTTGTTGGGGGGGTGTTGGGGGTTGGGGATGAGGGTGATAAACATATAAAAAAACGAAAACAAGGCGCATTCAGCAAAAATTGAAGTCAATGAAGTTATGGGATGGAATCATTTCTAAATTTCTTCAGATAGACTACTTTTATCACAACCAACTTTCACGAAACTTAATGAAAGAAAATAAACCAAGTTTCTTCGATATCAAAAGTAAACCCATTCTCTATACAAGGACTGTAAAAAAGCTTGTTTATCCAGTAAAAAGAAAAAAATAACCAATCAATTGAAGGAGGGTCAGCTTAATACTTTTCGACTTAATCCTAATGGAGTCTAATACCTCCTAGATACCTCACTAGTAGGTAACCTCCAAAACAAGCCCATCGAGAATGAAATTTTATTAGCCTGATTAAGGGAGAAGTAATTTTGATGTAGTGATTAACTGAGTAATCACTTGATAACTTCACAATCACTGGTCTGATAAACTCATTTATCACTGCTGGCGATCGAACATCTATCATGCAGTTAAGAAATAAATAAAAATGCCTCAAAACCATGATATGAGACTTCAGCCTTGAGAGCAACTTATGTTCTGAAAGCTTTTCTTAAATACTTGTATGTTGCAATTTTCTTTGCCTGTCTTCCTGTCTTGGTTCTCATTGCCCTTACTCTCCCTTTTTTAGCAAAATTCCTATTCTTGGTCCTTTGGTAAAGTTTGTTTGCTGTTCCCTTTTGCATGCCTTTCATATCTTCTGCCTCTTAAATCAAGCTAATCAGATAAATAGTTTATTTCCTTTTGTTGCTCCAACTTTCTTCATAAGTGTGTCAATGCAAATATAGTTTCTTAGGGTAAATCACAAAACTGAAAGATGAAAGACATGGTCAATGGGGAACTATTGAGGTACAATCGTTGCTCAAGCCCAGGGATTTCTCTAGAATGAAAGGATTTGTTGATGACAGCAGTTGATGGTGCAACCAACGATAATGAAGAAAGTTTGGTGGTTGGTATCTAGGATAAACTGCCATTACAAAACTGACAGTTAATCCTCCTTGTACGTCATTTGATACTCCTATACTCTAAGGCTACGTTTGGCAGTCGGGATAAAATTCGGGATATGATATGATTTATCCTATCCTACATTTGGTGCTCACTCAAGACAGGATAAAGTCAGATATAAGGAGGATATAGACAGGATAAAATTATCCTATGGGGGAGGTAGGATAAAGACGGATAGGATTTCTAATGTCCATAATAAGAAAGTTATTTTCTCGAATAACAAACTTATTAAATTAACAAAATTGAAATTATATTTCAATATAAATAATATTTGAATTCTAAGAAATTAAAAATTAAAAATTTATTTTTAATTAATCCTATTTTAATTTATATATTCAACTTTAATTCTATCTTACAATAAACATTCAATCTATAAATTAGATATTTATATTTATTATATATTTTAGGTATTTTCGTATTTTAGGTATGTTAGTACAGTTTACTATTTGATAAAATTTTATTAAAGAATGATGAAAGGGGAAAAAAGAAATAACAAAGAAAATAATATAAAAAAGGAGGAAAAATAAAATAAAAATAAATTAAGGAATAGTGTTACGGGAGATTTCCACTATCTTCGTTTATGAAGATTTAGATTCATTTATAATGATATGCCGTTTATATAAAAAAATGTACATTATATGATGTAAACATATTTGACTTTAATACTGTGATTCACCAAACAATTGATAGGATATAAAAAAATCCCAGGATTTGATATCCTACCCTATCCAGTCCTATCTCGATTAGAAATCCGGACGATCAAATGTAGCCTAAATATGCGTAGTGAAGTATAACACAAAATACTGGTTTATAGTACACTATTGAGAGGGACAAACCTATATGTGACCTCCTATGAAACCACAAAACTGAACAGCATCTCAAAGACATTCCCAGCAAACAGAATCTAGGATAAATGACAATCTAAGCCACCTGTGGACTTATTACAAAAAGAGCAGCCAAAAACTCAATATCACATCCACAAAATGATGTTTCCACCAAGGATTTTACCATGCTTATGATCATGCCCATGATGTTCATGCCCCTTCTCCACAAGGTCTGACAAATACTCTGTACCAATTATCTGGCCATATTTGTTAAGTCGGAGCTGCAAAACAAGGGAAACAGAGCCATATGAATATGGGTGAAAAGAGTATATTTAGGCCCTCCTCAGCAAACACAAATCACAACATGCTAAAACAACTTTCGCAACTGCAATTTTCAGAGGCAATAACCCCGCTGATTTGAAATTCAAAGCTTCACAAAGACTGCTAGCTATGTCAACACACTATCATGTTGAAGTGCGTATGTCACCAAGCATGTTAACATTGATCTGTCAAAGAGAATAGTTTCCTATGAAGGGAAGAGAATAATTATTTAACCTACCCCTTCCTTAGACTGAGGTGGTATTTAGATATTGATAAAGGTAGAGATATTGCTTCACTGAAAATTGACTTCCTAAAAACGAGTTCTTTATCAACTATTAATGCAAGAAAACGTTTCAAAATTGAATAAACAAAGAGCTCTTCGCCTATAGTTTTCCTTACAGTCGAGCCAAACTGCAAAGCAATTCTTCCATTGCTTTAATTCTGATTCCTTCATTTACTTAAATGTGAAATAAAAATTTGGATGTCTGCAAGTGGTGGAGAGCTGTTGCCAATCCAACCAATAAGGAAGCAGAGAGTCAATCATACGTTAATAAAGGTCTCCTTGTATTCCTCAATACTTGTGGATGAATGAGTAATTTTACATTCAACTAGAGATAATGCGCATAGCATTCAATCATCAATCAGCTCAAACCAATAAAGGGTTTTGCTATAGAGCAAGAATACATTACTTTCCAAATGTTAGTATCGAGATCCACTTCATGCTTCCCCGACATGTCAATAGCATCAACACTTAAAACTGCATGAAGCCAGAAATAAAAAAAAAAATTTAAACAGGGGCTACAGATGGATAAGCTGACAGTGATTGCTGGTATTTAGTACGAACCATCACAAGGCAAGGCTGGAAGCGTCATATTTATGTGAATTGGAAGTGTTTCCCCTCGTTTCAGGTCCACTGACATCTGTCACACATGTAACCAAGTGAGGCACCAACGGTAGATATTAGAATCACTTACCTTCCAACGCTAAATGCAACAATATCTAGTGCTTGGACAACCCTAGAAACTTCAATCTTGAGAAAGGATACACCATATACATATTACGGTGAAAACATACAAACTATGAGGAAAAATTTCATGATTAAATTCTTCTCTTTCTTCTCTACAAAGCATTGGAGAATAGAAGAAAACCATCCTCTTCCCCCCTTCTCTCTAACCGCATCTACAATTTAAGGATTAGAATGTCCAGAGGCATTAGCAGAACAATCACAGACTATGAGAAAAATAAGGATGATGTCTAACAAGAACTTCAAAGTAATAACCAAAGCTATTCCTTGTAAGGAAAAAGTGATTTATACCCATTTTGCATCGTTTATAACAAAATAAAACAGATGTTGCAACCATGCAGAGAAAGAAGTACCAACAATCCTCAAGAAACTTGAAGACATCCTTCATATGCAGGGTCCATGAAAAATATATGAAATCTCATGCATAAATTGCAAAAAAAAAATGTAACTCTAAAAATAAAGTGGTTTTTGCCCCAAAACTCGGGAGAAACGTGCACTCATAGTCATCTCATTGGCAACCCTCAAAAATTATAAACGGTTCCAGAAGAGAAGACATACACTGTTTGAAAATTTATGACTTGGAAAAATTAGACGGCAAATTAAATGGGAGAAATATCAGACCACCAAGAGGCAAAAGGAAAGGACGCGCAATGTTGTCAAGACGTAGGAATATCAAACAAGGAATAAATCAATAGCATGTTGATGTCATCCATGCCCATGAAAACAAAACAAATGAGTTTTTGGTCCCTGGGCTTCAGCACTTAAAGGATGTGCTTGAGAGTTCCATGCATAACTAACTTGACGGATTCCAAGAACCACATAAATTCTGTCAATCCTGGAATGAAACATCTGAAACTGGACTAAACCCCAGCATGCAACATGCTCAAGCTAGTCAGACATCCCAAAAAAGTTGCAGCATCGGTATATTTACAAGATGAAGTTAGGAACAAACCTGATGAACGGTATACGTAGTAATGTAATATCTCAGCTCGTGCAAGAACAATGTGGCCATTATTGTGAGCCCAATGACAGAAACTACAAAGACATAAAGGAAAAGTGTCAGGTTACCAACATTATCAACCATCCACATGGAGGATCAGAAGAACTCATAGAAGAACCAACCAATGATTACTGTGCCCAATCCTTCATATTCTACGCAAAAGCATCATCATGCAAAAATCAAATGTTTTAAATTACCCAAAGCATAAACTTTAAAATAATATGAGGGTTAAATGACTTATTGACAAGCTAATCATGAGAAACTGGTGTTTGGAATAAATATATTATGGAATGGAAAGGAGGAACAGTTTCGGACCATCACTGCAGTCAAATTCTTTTCAACTACAATGAAATAAAATTCACCGATACTTTTGCCGTGGCTAACAGCCAGCAGAGCTAGCTTATTGGTGGAGTAAGCAAGTTACTCTGAAATCCTCCAGTAAACTTTGATAGTGGAGGACCAATACCCTATGCTCTTCAGCTCCTTCTACACTCACTCTGTGTCCTTGAAATAACAGGTTGGTGAAGCCTAATCAACAACTCATCAATGCCTCAAAGAGGACCCTTGCTTCTCTCAGAAACCAATCGTAGAAGCGAATCGAGTAGTAAACTACATGCCCTGCGAGTCAAAAACCCCCCTCCCAAAGCATCCTTAGACCTACTAAACCTCAATCATAAAGAATTCAAGAAAGACAGTTGCATCAAGCCAATAAAATGGTCCTCGAATCTCAGCAATCACACCCTCCAGCACCCTCCCGAAGCGCAAAGCTGGCATCGAAAGACCGGCCCCAGGCAAATCCCCCTTCATCACAATCACAAGCGCCCCCCCAAATCGCAATCGGAGGAAGCCGATTCGACCCTTCCCACCGGTCATCGATGGAACCGCGAAGCCAAAAAGGCATTCACAAACAACCCACCACCAGCCGCGAACAACGCGGAGCACGAGGCGAACCCGAGAAAAAGAAACCCCCCAAAAAACGCGACGACTTACCGAGAGCTCCGGACTGCGTCTTCTGCAGCAGGTGCTCCTCGGCGCGCGGGAACGCGTCGAGGCTCTTCAGGGCCTGCCTGACCCCCATCGGTTCCTCGCTCTTCTCACCTCGATTCGGCGCAAGGGATCGTCGAATCCAACCACCTGAAAAACGCCGATCGCGAGATGCTCCGTTACCGGCCGTTCAACCCCCAAAAAGAAGCAAGAAAAATCGAGCGGAACATCGACGGAATCGACGCGACCGGAAAGCACGAGCTCCTACCCGACGGCGACGATATAGGGTCGCGATCGCAGGCGGGGAAGTACGCAGAGAGAGAGAAATCGCGACGGAGAAAGATAGGTGAATCGGGTCAACCAGCGACAGAACGATGGCAGAAATTGCAAATCTTGCGCTTTATATTTCCCATTATTTAATCATTTACGGTCCAATATTTATTATTTATTTTAGAAACAGCCGTTTTTCGCGTTTTTCATTCTATTTTGATTTTCTTTGACCCGAGGCTAGTTCTGTGCTTGGCAATCTTGGTTCCCAATCCTAATTAATAGGAGTGACCACAATCTCAATACAATCCAGGAACTCAACTAGACCAAACCAACTAACGGGATTATCTAGCATTTTACGATAAATGTTATATAGTTAATCATCACCTCAAGTTAAAGATTCGGGTTTAATGGTTCCTGATGAGCTTTCATACACCATGACTTGTTAATTTATATGTGCACTGCTGAATTTTAACTTTCGCGAGAACCATCCCATGACAGACTTACCATACGTTACTAATCCAATCACGAAAAACGTCTTGTCTCTCGTGATTTCGACAGTAAAAATTAAAGCCAGCGATATGTCAATTCTTCGTGATGTGATTCATTTCCTTAAATTATATTAAATATTTTAATTTTATTGTTTTAGCAATTCGTTATGTACTTCAATTTTTTTCTTCTATTTCCATTTTAACTATTGCATCCTCGGCAAGCAAACATGAGTTTAAGAACATGGTATAGAATTAAGAATGTGCAAAATGAATTGCTCGAGTTTGATCCAATTCTCAAAAGTATTGGTTTGATTCCTAATTCGTAAAAATGAAACTAGTGTCCAAGCAGTTTGTTTCTCGATTCCAATAAGTAAGGCTGCGTTTGGTAATATTTTCGTTAAAAAATTATTCGAGAGAACGAAAATTCTATTAGGATAACAAGTTTTGAATACGGTGAGAATGCGTTTAGAATCGCACAAAATTTATATTCTTATAATAGAAAAAAAAAATAAAAACGCGTTTGGTAAACTTATATAATTTTTTTTTGTTTCTTTTAATTTGTAATATTTTTTCTTTTTTTTTCTTTTTTTCTTCCTTTGACTGCTTTTTTTTTTTATTTTTTCTTTCTTTTTTTTTTTCTTCACTACCACCAACTCCTGGCTATGACTAGCGATCGGTGGCCGACGAGGGCTAGCGGCCTCACCCAACCACGGCGAGGCTCACCGGCCCCGCGACACTTCGATGAGGTCGCCGACCCTCAATAGTTAATCGCTAGCCAACCGACCAAAAAAAAAGAAGAAAAATGAGAAAAAAAATGTTTTTTAGAATTGTTATCGGGAACAAAAACAAGTTTTTCTATTTTTTGTTTTTATTCCAAATTTATTATCGAAAATAAAAGTGTAAATAAATGCTTTTAATTTTAATATTTTTATTTTATTTTTCTTTTTTGTTCTTTTTTTTTTTTTTTTTTTATCCGAAAGCCACAGTGATCTTTCAGATGGAAGTCACCGGCCCTCAATAGTTAATCGCTAGCCGGCCGACCAAAAAGAACAAAAATTTGTATTAGAGGAACAAAAACAAATTTAAACAAACAACCCCTAACTACATCGAACTAATTAATTATACTTTTTTATTTTGTTATTTTAAAAAATTAGTAAATGTAAATTAAATATTATCTTATACCAATTCCAAGCAATGAGAAAAAAATAATGATAAAAAGTAGTGAAAAAAAATAAGTGATTGTTTCCATTGAATCGAATTGACCAATGATTTGATCCTACTTCCGATCTTAGGATCAATTAATAGTCCACGATTCGAATTTTCAAGAACCGATTTTCTTGATGAGGTTCTTAATTTTACTTTGAAATTGGATCGGACCGATCACCTCTAGTTCTGTTCTATATAAATTGAATGACGAAAATTCAATCTTTTTCGTTTTTGTTTTCAATTAATCTCTCTCTCTCTCTCTCTCTCTCTCTCTCTCTAAATATAAAGGGGAACGAAATATGGTTGCAGTAAGGAGGAGGACAAGAAGAAGGGAGGATGACGACACCAACCCCAACAACCGAGCAGGAGAACCGCCGGCCCGAGCCTGCCGTCGGTACGAGGAGACCGGGAGCCGCCGCGAGCGCCGGAGGGAACACGTCGGTGCCCAAGTGCGCTTGGGTGGGGATCACCGCCGTTTCGGTCGCTCTCGTCGCCCTCCTCATCAAGATTTACCCGACTCCATTCTCCTCCTCTCAGCAGGTCTGCATTCTCTCGCTTGCTATCTCTCTGCTTTTTTTTCTTCTCTTTTTGATGCTCGGGTCGTTTCGAGTTCTGGGTCTCCAAAATTTGATGCTCAACGAACCAAAATTTGGATCTTTGACTACGGGCGGCTCTCCAACTGCTCAAGCAGGGGTTGAATTTGAGTGGGACTGATTGACTTTTGTGGCGATGGCAGTGTTTACTATCTTCGAGGTTTTTTTTTTTTTTTTTTTATGGGACTGTGCTTAACGGTGCTGTTATTGAATTTTTTTGTAGAGGCTGTTCACGGTTGAAGAACTAGCTTCGTATAATGCGACTGATGATGCTTTGCCTATTCTTCTAGGAATTTTGGGGTACTCTTTCTCTCTCCCTCTCTCTTTTTCTCTCCCTCTCATTGCAATTATATATCTTGGACTATCGGTTTGTCTGATGTTGTATTTGATGGAATGTAATCGTTTTTCAATTCTTAATGAATGTCAAAACGTGAGGACTCTGCTTATTAAGAAAGAAAAAGATACGTGGGAATTCTCAAAATCATGGTACCCTTTCGTGTTCAACAATAACTGATTAAGCTTGGGGCCAAAACATTGGTCTTGCTATCTGGTGATGATGATTCTTTACTCACTGCGGGGAATACTCATATGATCAGATCAAATGAATAGTTAGTTTTGTTATGTAGAGAAATTTTGACTTCATCCTGGAAAATCCTCTTCAATTATACTTCTTGAAATTGTGAAGTTTGGGAACTTGTTACTCATTGCTCAAACAAAGGAATCACCACTATGACAGAGTAGGTCTTGCTTTTTCTTGAAGAACGGGAGAATTATGATATAATTGGATAATAACTAATCGAGAAACCACTAAGATTTCTATGCATAGAACAATTGCATGCATCTTGCTAAAAGAATGAGAGAATGTTTCAAAAAACTGAGATGCGTGATTTTGAGCCATATGAGGTTAGCAAACACATACAGAAAATTCGAAGGAATTTACTGGATAGCTTTTCTCATATCAAAATCAAGAAGTACGTAGTCTGTGATGCTAATTTAGTATGTCCTACTTATCTGAGATTGGTACTTGTTATCTTTAACCAGTTCAGTGTTTGACGTAACAAAGGGAAAGTCACATTATGGTGTGGGAGGAGGCTACCATCATTTTGCTGGAAGGTATATGATTTGATTTGGGCTCTGCATTTTGTTGCTTGTGAATGCAAGTATATTGGTCTCTGCTTGTAGAAGGAACTATCAATATCAGACAGTATTGGCTCTTATTTGCTAACTTATATGATCAACGCATGCAAGGCATATGCATTCACAATCACATAAATGGTGTTACTTTAGTATCTTTCAGAAAGAGGGGAGTCCATCTCGTTTCTACCTGAAGACTGTACAATTGAGGATGCTATTTTAAATATGCGTTCTTAATTGTAGTTGGATTTAATTATCCAGACAAAAAATTAAGAACTATCTCACCTTGTGTATCGAGGTTCTTGTCTATTGGCATATGTTAGGTAGATTTCATCATTTTAGAATATATTATCATCTGATCGCCTTACGAAAATTGTCTTTAAAGGGTAAAGAGTAGAAAGAATGTCTGTACCAATGGTCTAGGGAACTCCTTGATAAAGATATAGCAGAACTCACAGTGAAAGAATTTGCAGAAAAGAACGCCTCTAATGTGATCTCTTATTGAAAATTTTCTGGGTTAGTTCAATAAGTAAATGATAGCAAATGATTTCACTGTTGTGCACTGATTCAGACTGGCTAGTCAAGGAAGTCCTCATTATGTTCTTAGCACAAAACCTACCATTCACCTGTAAGAGTTGGTGTTTCTTTTGCTCTAGCCATGATACTGAAGAGCATTCTTTGTTATGGCAATTGTTGGGAATGACACTAGATGCTCTGGCAAAATCTACTGCAATTTTTAATTTTGGGCAAGCCACTAGTTCAGTTAAAATGCTATCTGTTAGCATTTTGCTATAGGATCTTGAATTTCTTTCACCTATGACTTGCATACTGATGTCAGTCTTGCCATGTTGCCCTGGTCAACTCAGAGACGCCTCCCGAGCATTTGTTTCAGGAAACTTTACAGGTAAGACTTATCATTCTTTGTAGCATGAATACTGTATTGCAGTTAAATGTAAGAGCCATGGGCAAAAATTGGGTTGGTGCCCACATTATCAAAATTTGGGATTCTTTTCACCTTTTCTTCTTTCTCATCTGGTATAATATAAAAGAGCAAGGCATTTCTAAAGGTAATGATGAATACCTAAGAGAGGATAATAAGTCTAGCACTCTATGTGGATATATTTATAGGCCTTATCAACTCTGCCTTCACTATGTAGTGCCTTTAATTGTTGCCCTTTCAACTTTCAGTCCGTAGTTGCACAAGTATCAGTTTGGTTTCTTCATGCTCATCCTCATCCTCATCTGTGTACTAATCTCAGTAATGACACAGTTTATGAAGTCTATATTAACATATGATTACTTTCTCTGACACATTGAAATTGTAGTTACCAAAACTTCCTGATCTATTTACATTTTTTCTTTGTATGTTTGTGTTGTTTCATCAAGGAGACGGACTCACAGACTCCCTGCGTGGCCTTTCCAGCTCTGAGGTAATCAACATTATTTTGGACTTCTAAATGTTATCTTGTGCTCATGAATTGGCTGTGGTTCACCTCGTCAGATAGACCTTTTCTTCAGTTGGTGCAAGTGTAACTGTGCTTGAGGATGTCTTTAGGGTTGTGTGATTGACATCCAAAAGGACATGAAATGGAAAGGACTTTAAGATGAACACATGAGCATTGGGCATTAAAATTAAAAAACGGCCAAAATCTTCTATACAAAGCCACAGTCAGCTCTTAGTTGCGCTTGCATCATTTCATGTGTTATAGCTGCTCACAAATTTTTCTTCTATTTTTCATTAACTGAGTTTAAAGCTATTTGGTAGCCCCAAACTAAATTCTGTGATGAAATAATCAACTCAGTCATTTCCTCAAGTATGTTGCTGCTTTTGTTTAAAGCTATTTAGTCTCAGACTATCTTTTGGATTGTAACTTTTGTTCATTATCGTTGCTGAAGACCTGTGTATTACCTAAATCTTGATGAGGGATTGACTTCATTTGTATATGGGGAAATTATGCAGACGTGTCTGCTACAAATATTAAGAATTAAAAAGCATGTTATCTTCCAAGCTTGACCTATAGTGGTCATTCTTTGATTTTACTTTGCCATTTTACGCAGGTGAAGAGTGTAGTTGATTGGAGGGACTTCTATTTCAGAAGTTACACGTGAGTCAGTATATGCCGCCTTCTTATATTACTAGTAGCTTTTCATTCTATTCACTTAAAGTCTGCACGTATTTATTAGTTGATGTTGTCCACGTGACATACTTATAATGATGGAAGAATGAAAAACTATTTAGTTGAACCTCACAAAGAGAACTTTAATGTTGAGTACTCGGGGTGACTTGTCTGATCAAATTACATTTTTTTCCTAGGAGGTGGTCACACCACTTTTATTTTGTAGAAAAGATTTCACATGAATATGACCTTTGTCAGACTGTTTGAAAGGTTGATGGGGCTTGCCGAGTTTTGTATCTCACTACAATAGTTTGATTAAAAGTCTATTTGTAGATCTCCTCGTAATTAAGAACATATTGATCATGTCAGGATTGTCACCTTTTTCATTTGCAATGGGATAGGGGAGAGTTAATGGCTTGAACCTTAGCTTTTGAGTATGTTCGTGGATAAAAAAAGTGGGTAATTGTTATTTTGCCAAATGCAGAGATTTTACCCAACTTTTGTTATCTAATGTAGTGGTCACTTTTAGTTCTATTTAATTAAATCAAAAGTTCTTTTTTTGTGTAAAAGGTATCTTATGTCGTTTTCTTATGTCATCAGATATGTTGGCAAGTTAGTCGGCCGTTATTATGACAGCCAAGGGAACCCCACAAAATATTTGAAAGGAGTTGAAGCTAAGGCCGCTAGAGGTGCACAATTATTGGAAAAGCAGAAGAAAGAAGAAGCTAAACAGCCTAGTTGCAATTCCAGATGGAGTCAGGACGAGGGAGGACAGGTATGTCAAATTGTCTGACTTCAGATGTCGAAGTTGGACAAGCTCTAGATCATGTTACAGATACTATTTCTTCGTGTGCTGTGTCAGACAAAGGCAAACACATTGTCATTTTTGCAATACCCAATGAGCATTACTATCTGCTGAGGCGTGCATGACTGCAAGTGCATCATTGATAGGGATCTAAATGTTATCCTTTATTATTATTATCATTATTATTATTTTTATAAATATCTCCTTATTTGTCAGGTTTGGTGTGATGTTGGCTTCCCGAGATTGGTACAGAGACCTCAAGAAATTGCTTTGACAGGGACGATGAGCAAGCGTTGCGCCTGCTTTACAGAGGACCAGCTACACAATCCAGGGTTGGAAGTATATCAAGGATGTGACTACCTCGCTAAGACCTGCCAGGTCTGAGTTGGGATTTTTGCATGAGCTGTGTATAACAGATGTTTTCTCTTTGGAGTGTAAACAGTGAGCTTGAAATGTTCATGACGCCATAGAAAATAGATATGTCCACACCAAAGCACAGCCATTGCTGCCGCAGATCAGTGAAGGGTCTCTGAAAAGAACAGTTAGTGTTTTTGGTATATCATATCATCCTTCACAGGATTTTACACTAAGTTGAATTTATAGTTCATCATATTGTTCCAACATGTTAAATTCACTCGATTAAGTTCCTTTACAACGCCTGCTTTTTGTTTGGTCCTAACGTGTTTGGTGTCGGTATATCCAGTCTTAACAGAATGGCCAAATTGATTAATAGCGTTGTTAACATTGAATAATTCTGTAAGGCATGGTTGAAGCATAATGAAAACTACAGAGACAAAAAAGGAGAGTCAGAAATTGCCATGGGCCTAATGAACAGTGAATACGATGTCAAATTGGCTGCATAACATCGTGATACTGACCTGGATCCGTCTGTCGTTACCGTGACTTGTTTACCTTCTTCAATATGTTGAGAAATGATTATGGACGAGTGGAGGCAAGGGGACTTCAGGATGTAATGTAAGATGAGACTGGATGACACCATGTGTATAAAGACATGATAACAACTATTAAACTCTCAAGTCTCGGCAAGTCTTAAAATAAGTGGGGATGGTTGCATAAACCGCATCTGGCGAATCCTAAGAGCAAAGTTGTTCGTCCAATGACCGATCCTGTCATACGGTCCTGCTCTGTATGTACACACAATGTCCAGTTAAATAAGCCATTTCAACTATTAAAAGCTCAAGCTACTTCCATAAAGGCATGAAACAAACCTTTGCACTAACATTCAAAAGCCACTTCTCTGGCTGTAGTTTTGAGAAAGGGAAGCAAAAGGACGGTCTAACCAGCAGAGTTTTTAGAAATCTCAAGGGTAGGAAAATCATCACATCAGAGCAAGCACAAAGTTCCTTAAACGTATGCATGAGAGCAAATATCAGACGGTAGACTCCCTTCTTTTTTAACATCCCAGTGTGACGGCAAAAAGTGCTACTGCCTCTGCCACGATGTTAGTGCCTTCCCCCCAACATATCTAGGAGGAAGGCAATCTTTTGCCCAGTGCCCTGCCTTGCCGCACTTGTAACAAGAACCAGGTGTGGATAACTTTCCACTTCCACTTGAAGCGGAAGAATAGTCAAGTGCAGGCAAAGAGCAGTCTTTCGCCCAATGTCCCTCCTTGCCACGTGCAGGCAAAGAGCAGTCCTTCGCCCAATGTCCCTCCTCGCCACATTTGAAACAGGATGATCCACTTGTGCCATAGCTTTTGCTGCCCGAGTCATGGAAGCTGTTATTGACCTTAACGGCACTTGCTGGAAGACTAGCTGCTGCCATATGGTCATTGCACCATTTGAAGTAACCACAGCCCTGCATGAAAATAGACAACAGCTAAGATTTACAAACCACAAAATTTCGTCAAAAGCACTCCCATGAGTCCCAAGACTAATATGACACTTTATGGAAGTTCTAAATAGCCAATTCGGTAAGTGTTAGATGCCAATCAGGCTGTAGCCATCAACTTCTATGGAAGATCTGAAAAAAAGTCCAAGGTCATTCAAAAGACTCTCAACAGTGCTAGAAGGAAGACCGACAAAACTGGTAACAGAATAATGACATAATCACCAATACCAGGACAAATGTTTCACAAAAAGAATATAAAAAACCAACCGAATATTTGTACTATCAATCATTTCCTATTCTGCATAACAAGTCCCCATAGAGTCCTCCCACCTGATATTTTCACTGTGTCCTCAAGTGGGATTAGGCACATCTTGTGCCATGTTGGAGGACATACTGCAGGTAGGGGAGTAACTTGTTGAGATAAAAGTAGAACCTTCAAAGGGAATGTGCAAAAATCTTAAACAGGAGTTATCTGACTTGTGGTTTGCAAAAATGTTTAGCTGGAGTTATCTGAGTTTTGGCCGTTAGGCTGTTGCAGAGACTGGTGAAAGAGTCACACGCTTGCATCCATGACACAGTGAAAATAGCCATGGTTTTATCCAAGAAGTTCAACTCAAAACTTCAGAAGAACAATTTAACGAAGAGGGAAAGGAATGCAAAAGCAGAGAAACTATTAATGTGTGGAAGTCTATGAGGATTAAGCATCTGAGTGATACCTGATTTGCAGGACACCGATAGAATTGCTGCCCCACATTTTTCCCCGTTTTTGCGGTTAAGATTAAGCAAGACCCAGCCCCACATGGGCATAAAAGATCTGCATATTGAGAATTTCTGTGACTATCGAAAGACATATTAGGCGTGTGGGTTGCTCCAGAAGCATTATCGCACCACTCGAAGAAACCACATCCCCCGTTTTCCTGTACAAAAGCAACAATTAGTCCCCGAAGTAACAACATGAGCTCAACTGTCGGAGTAGAGACACTCAAGATATCCTTAAAACTTGCTTCACCCTAAACCACAATATCTCCACTGAAATAACTGAAATGTAAACCAAGTCCACTGTGAATTGTGTGCTGGTGTGACACTTGAGTTATGAAAAGAAAACGAGAGAGGAGACTGAGAGGACAAAACGTCATAACCCTTTTAGTGCAAAAGGAAACAGAAGCTTTCTTATATAATCAAGCCAGACCTTCTCAAGGCAGTAAGTTCTTTTCGTACGACGAGTATGGTTCATGGCTAATTGAGAGCTCAATAAGCATTAAAGAGAATCAGAACTATGGTGGTCAGCCATTACTCAACCCAAAAAACAACAGTCACTCGGCTACAATGAAGCAATGCTTCAATTGGCAATACATAAGCCCTCAGGAATCAGAAAATCTGATTGCAGTGTATATTTTTCGGCAACTCTAGGAAAAATTAATAGAACTGTTGAGGACATGGCAATTAGCGTTTCTCCCGTGATTTTATCAAACACAAATGAAGGACGCACCGACCCTTCCCACAGTCGTTGTGGACCGGTCGTTAATTCATTTCAGTTTTTGGCAATTCTTTTATCTTCTCGATTGTTTCAGTCGAAATGATTGTAGCAGTACACAGGCAGCACCACCATTGACGCCATCTTGCAGAAGATCTGCGCCAAGTGATCAGATGGCAACATCACAGATTGTTGCGTGATTATTGTAAAGCTTCCAAATCATGACTCGTAGCTAGAATTCTCGAACTCCCTGTTGAGAATTTTTTCCTCCAAAATGTCATGCGATTTGAAAGCTAGCCACAGTTCCAGCTTATCTCAGGAACGAAGGTACGTATTTTCAACGAAAGATGAGAACATTTGCGCATAAACTACATCTCAGAGCGATCGTAAGTTCTGATACTCTTGTCAGATCATGAAGAAGTTCTGCATAAGTCTCCAATCGCCGATCGATATCGCAATAGGCGAAAATCAATACTACGTACCTCTCTCACAGGACACTTGTAGAACTTCCTGCCCCTGTTCTTCTCCGTATTCGCGGTGAGAACCAAGCAATCGCCCAACCCGCAGGGGCACGTCTTCTGAGGCTCGCTCGATTGCGCCCCTGATTGCGCCCCTCCTGCAACCGGAGCACTGTCGCAATCCCGCGCCCAGTGCCCTAACTTACCGCACTTGAAGCACGCGTTATCCCCGCCGCCGCCGCCGCCGAGCCCTAACCGATCGCCGCCAACTTTAGCGCCATCGGCCGCGACGACCTTGAGCCGGCTTCCCGCGCCGGCGAACTTGCCCTGCTGCTCGCGCCACAGGCCGGAGGCATCGTCCCCTCTCAGAGCAGCGAGGTACGCTCCTTTAACTTGCGGCTTGGCTTGTCCGGCATCGGCGGGAGCGCGAGCAGCGGGGGCGGCGGCGGCGGCGGCGGCGGGCTTGGCGCGCTTGGCGGTGGCTTTCGAGGAGAGAGCGCGGGCCTCGGCCTCGGCGACCTGGGAGAGGAAGTCGTAATCGGCGTCGTCTCCGTCGTCGAGGACGATGGTCTGCCGGAGCTCTCTCTTCATGGTCTCTCGCCGGACGGGAGACTCCGGCGATCGCTCCACCTTACGTGGTTTTGAAATCTCTGCGATTGCTTCGAGGGCTTTTCAGCTCCACTTTCTTGTTCATCGTCATCTTTCCCGCCCTTCTTTTCGATGCGGTTTTCGGGCGTACGGTCGAAAAATGCACGGGATGCCGTACATACGAATCCGTATATTTAGGAGTATATATTATTTTGTTCTTTCGCCGAATTTAACATATTATGCAATTTCGAAAGATTTGTCTCTCTTTTTTTTTTTTTTTTTTTTTTTTTTTTTTTTGGGTTGCAATACAATTTCAAAAGATTAGGCAAAGCAACATATAAATTTCTAAGTTGATTTTTATTTGTTTTTTTCATACGCCCTTCACACGGCATAGGATGCAGATATTGGCCATTTCTCGTGTGATGTGATATTGAATCAATAATAGTAAATTTGATAAATCTTATAAGATTTTGTGAGACGTCAACTATTTTAAAAATTTAAATTGTTATATGAAGGTATGGTAATTTAAAATCTAATTAATTTAAGGCTTAGAAATATTCAAACTCAATATCTCTTACTTTACTACCATGTGAGAATTTATGGTGTCGTAGTTGGCTATTATAATCACAAAATCTCACATGGCATCCTGCTCTAAGTTAATAATATAATAACACGAAAAAAAAATGAGAAATTTATGTACATTTCGATGTACTCAAAGAAGAATGAAGAGCCTAATTATAGGTTTTATCTAAATATTATACAAGATAACATATCAATTAAAATATGCACACAGTTAAATGGAGATACGCGCATAATCTTGAAAAATATGAAAATCAATAGAATTATCAAAATATTATTAAGGGCGCATTTGGTAACACTTTTGTTCCCTTAAATAATTTATAATAAAAAATGATTCTTTTTTATTATGTTTCAAATAATAATTTATAAACATTTTAAGTTCGTTTGATAACTATCCAAAATTTTAATTTCGGAATAGAATTGCATTTGCATACCTAGTGGTCAAAATTTATACTCCAAATCATTTTCTTTTAAGTTTTAAATAATTTTTTTTTTCTTTTTTTCCTTTCTTTCTCTTCTTCTTCATCTTCAAGTCGTCGGCCTTGGGATGACCAACGACCGGCCAGATGAGGGCCGGCGACCTCACCAATGGTTGGGCAAGCTCTCGCTGGTGGCTGAGGGAGGCTCGCCTCACCAATGACTTGGCGAGCCTTCGACGAGCTCGACAGACTAGTTGCCAGTGACCAATGGCGATGAGCGGCGAACAGTGAACAGCAACGGCGGCGGTGACAAATGAAGAAGAAGAAAGAAGGAAGAAGAACAAGAAAAAGAGAGAGAGAAAATAGTTGCTTGATTCTAGAATTGTTCCCAATAACAAATAATCAACTTTTTTTTACTTTTCGATTTTGTTCCAAATCTACTATCGGGAACAAAAAAATAGAAATTTGTTCCAAAGAAAAAAAAATTACCAAACGAATTTATGTTTTAAATCTACTATTGGGAAAAAATAATATAAATTTTCACTGTTAGGCAAGTTAACAAACAGACCCTAATACTATAAAGTATTCAAGAGAAATCCCTAAATATCTCATTGGAGGCATTTTTTTTTATATATTACCATAATAGTTATTTTGCGGAAAAAATATATTAAATGAACGTTTGGCTATCTTTCCAATAACTAAAAACAAACATTATTCAAAAACTCAGAAAAATGAATAAGCATTTAAAATTCATTCACATATAGTATAATGCAAGAACGAAGGTGATTATCGTGCTAAAGGATAGTTAAAGAACTTTCTCAACTTTAGTTTCTAGTGGAAGGTGGAAAGTGGGTAACTGAATTTTTTTTTTTTTTTGGGGGGGGAATTTTATCCTTTTTCCCCACTTAATAGATAATTCCATGCAATATTAGAGCAATATGTAAATGAGGACTAAATGAAAAATTAAGGGTCTAGCTACGCTAATAGCACCGTCACACTGAATTTGTAACAAACGTTTTTTATAGCCACAGATTTTAAATTACGGTGGTTGGACTCATGTGGACAATCGGAGTACAAAATTTCCAAAATTAATTGAAGAAATGGCCCTTATGCTGCAAAATCACAAAACCACCATTTGAAAGAACAATAAAATTTGGAAAATTATCATTTAGCACAATAGTAAACACCTATAGGGAATGAAAGTTATAATTATGCCTTTCATATTTATATAAGGGTAAAATGCCATGCATAATTTCCAAAAGATAAATAAAAAGTTTAATTAATATAAGATATAAAAATTATATGATTATATTGCTAGCTATGTGACAGACTAGAGAAAGACAAAATATAAAGTGATGGTGCACTTCAAGATGGTGAATGAAAAATCATAAACCAAAGAACAAGATAAAATATTTTGTAAACTTTAATTCTGTAGAGTTTTAAAACATGTGTTACTAGTTTGAAGTTTTGGTGAGACTAATTAGTCTACAAAAGCAACAACTTAAACGTGAGAAATATTGAATCAGCGACATGATGCGAAATCAAAGATGAATTTGACTAATTATGTTATGCAATTTTACTTGAATGATTATTATCTTTTACTAAGTTCCTATGAATATTCTCATATTTTACACTAGAACTAAAGTTTACAAAATATTTTGTCTCGTTATCTGGCTTATGATTTTTCATTTGCCATTGTGAAGGATACCATCACTATATATTTTGTCTTGATTTAGTCTGTGATATAGCTAGAAATACAATCATATAATTTTTAGATCCTAAATTTAATTAAAATTTCCATTTCTCTTTTGGAAATTGTGCGTGGCATTTTACTAATAAATCTTGGCACAAAGCATGAAACCTAATATAAATACGAAAGGCATAATTATATGTCAACTTTCGCTCCCCATAGGTGTTTAATATCAGGCTAAATGATAATGTTCTAATTTTTATTATTCTTTTAAACGGTACTTTTATGATTTTGCAGCATAAGGGCCATTTTCTTTTTCAATTGATTTTGGAAAACTTGTACTCTGATTATCCAAATGAGTCCAACCAGCATAATTTAAAATTTGTGGCTATAAAAGCACCGTTACAAATTCATTGTAACGGTATTGTTAGCCTAGCTAGACCCTTATAAAAAATATAGGGTATAGACATTAATAGCACACAGCTGAAAATGGACATTAACACACGCACTCTTACCAAAAATGTCTGGAAGGATTGTAGAATAAATGTGAGAATTTTTTAATAATGTGTGGTCTCAAAATTGTAATATGCAACCTGTATATTTTGAAATTAGAGGAAAGTTATGAATGATTCTTGTAAACTTCTTGAAAGAAAGGAGTAAAACATTCCATAATTATGGATAGTCTAACATGGATTTCACCCTTTTCCGATTAGTCGGAATGAAATAATCGAAATGAATTATTTGATAATCAAAATGGTGAATTACAATGTAAAGTGGCGCATTGGAATTGGAATACGAACTTTTTATAATTTGAAAAGATAATTTTGTGCAGGGTTTGTGCAAGATCAATGCGAAAGTCGTGCGTTGTGTCTTTTTTTATTATTTGGATTTTATTCTTAAAAACTGCTCCAGTTAAAATAAGGAATAGATATTTGGGGTTCGCTACAATAGATCTAGTCAAGTAAAGCTAATCAATATGTCGGAGCGGTGGTGTAACTACGGAAACCGTGCCACCATGAAAGACCCTCTTCTGTTTTTCTTCTTGCTTGCACGTGTAGGCTGCAATTCTAGAAAACCACTGCCGCATTTTCAAACACAAAATCCATCATGCCATATGCATTGCAATTGCCCTGCAGCTAGCCACCAACGTGCACGTACATGTCTCGGTATCCAAGAAGCTGCACTTGAAGAATTTCGAATTTTTTCTAGTTGCTCCAAAAAGCCACTGCCTGATGCACGCTCAGCTCGGCCCTCAAAATTCTCAATGGCAATTCCCTTAGCATAAAGTCCATTGCCCTCGACAACTATGTAGCGAGGAATATGACATTAAAATTTTGGTCATTTAATTACATATTCTTTGAGGAATTATACTATGTAGGATAACATGATAGAGAGCTGCTAGCATAATATTCGTTTAAAATTAATTTGTCGGCCATAAAATTTCCCTTGCTAAAATTTTGGTCCGGCCAATAGATTTCTCACAAAAAATGGGGGGAGAATTATAAAAACTACAATCCAAATTAATTATCATCCAAATTAATTATCCTCGTATAACTTAAGGGTAGATCTGGAAATTAAATTTTCCATTTAAATGCATATAGGTCACAAGTAAATGCCATAGCCAGTACAAAATAAATAAATAAATTAACAGAGTTATTTTATGCTATAACTTCAAAGGATTTGCAAGAAAATTCTTTTGAACTTGAAAAATGGTCGTGATTTGATCAATTATATTAAACAGCATGTATTAGATTCCAGTTCTGAATTAGAGACCAGTGTTATTGAGTACATGATAATTTTATAATATGGAGTCATCTGCTCGTATTGATATGTTCTCGACATTTTATTTATTTTTTGTTTTAGATATGAATGATATATTATATATAGATATTATTTGCCCATAAAAAGTTAAAGAATAAGGTAAGAATTGCATGGTAAATAAAGATTTCGCGTATTTTAGAGTGGTTCTTTTCAAGTTTTTGAAAAATTGCAAATCGGTCAAAGTAACAAATACCTCATGAGCACAAAACAGTATTAAAAATAATGTAAATACCCCTAGGTCTTATTACTACATCTAAAGAATGTAAATATAACTGATAATTTTGTAAATGGTGAAACAAAATAACAAGAAACACGATAACTTTAAGGCGAAAGTCTGAATTAGTCACCGCTCACAATATCAATATAATCGATGAAAAAATTGGCATGGATTTATTAATTCACATCCTTTTTCCATTACAGTCAATTTTTTTCTACATGAATTAGTCGTGTTTGTAATTCGTATATCTTGATTTACATTCTACATGACAAATAACTAAATTATACTAAAAATATGTCTGTTCATATCTACATATAAAAGAGTATTGTTATGCTGTGTTATATCAAAATCTTCTCTCTTTTATCTCATGTCATGATAGTACAACTCACAAATTAAGAGTTTGTCCGGAGTAGATTTTTATTTTGACATTTATTTTTTTATCTCATTTATACAAACACGCATTTTGACTTTTTTTTTTTAAAATTTAAATATTTGTATTTTTGATAAAATGTAAATGTTGATACGTAAACCTCCATATAGTTTATGATAGATTTTTACATTTGAGTCATTTTGGAGAATTTGATGCATTGGCAAAAAAAATTATTTTTGACTTTTCATGAGTCCCAACAAAAGAAAAAAAAAACCAAATCAACTCGGCCACATTCTATTTGATTCGATTCAATTTTGCTTCACTGAAAAGACAAAAAAGGAAAGCACTTCAGTTTGACCTGATTCCTTGGTGTTTAACTAACTCATGTTACCAACCAAATTGCCCGGCTTAACCTCATCATTTATGCTCTCGTTTTGTCGAGTCAATTTCTACCGCCATGGTAGTCTGTTATGTTTTCTTTAAACCCTTCCTTCCCTGATTCTCTATCTCTGTCTGGTAATGGCGTCTTCCTCAGCGCTATCTTCCATTTCATCCCATCGCAACTATCTCTTCTCCATTTTCAGCTACAACATCCATGTTCTGCTTCGCATCAGTGACCTTTCTTTCATCCGTCAATTTCTTCATCTTCTCCATGCAATTGCGATCCTTTCATCATGATTTTCTTTAGCCATATCTATTTTTCATGCTCTATATTCCCACTCCGCTTTATCTTCCTTGCATGCATGGACTATCTGCTTCCCATCTTACCATCCATAGCGCAATTTAACCCTAATTCACCCTTTTACCATCATCGTAGCCAGTGCTTTCTTATCCAGTGTTTGCATGTCGTTGCAACTCATTGTTACCAGTAATTTCCATGGCCGAATCTACTCACCAAGATGATGCTCGGGTTGCTGCTCTCTGTCATCGACTTGGCCGACTTTGGCCTGACCATGGCGTTGACATTTGGGAAGATGACGTACCGCCGCAGAAACTGCAAGAATGTAAACTTACATTAATTGGTAAAATTCTGTCCAACCCTACTATCAACTTTCCTGCTTTTCAGAGTACTTTACGAAGAGTTTGGCGCAACGACTCTGTTCAAATCTCTACACGTGAAGATGGATTCTATATTTTTAAGTTCAATACTGAAGGTGAAAAGCAGCGCGTCTTAGACAACGGCCATTGGTTGTTTGGCCATCACCTAATTATTCTCAAACCTTGGTTGCCCAATACCCCTCTACACTGTTATGACTTTACAACTTGTGTGTTTTGGGTTCAACTTTTCGGTCTTCCTCTAGAACGCTGCACAGAAAAAAATGATTACTAGAGCTGTCCGACAAATAGGTACGGTTCAGAAGTGAGAATTGAAGGTACCGATAATTCTTCAGCTAAATCAGTACGGGTTAAGGTTGAACTCAATTTACAAGAACCTCTGCAACTGTAACCTCATCAAGGTGGACGGGAAGCATATATGGCTCGACTTCAGATATGAACGTTTATCACATTATTGTTATTCATGTGGTCTTCTTGGCCATTATGCCATGTATTGCAATGATATTCCTTATGATGCAGCCAAACTTGAAGAATCGACAGCTTATCTTATGGTAAATGGTTGAGGGCGAGAGGTCAATCAACATAGTCCATTCTGGTTTGCATTTTATGACCAAACTTTTAATCAAGGAAATGTCGAAGAAGTAGTACCAGAAACTCAACAGCAGCTACCTCCATTACTCCTTCCAGCTCCTCCGTCTCCTCAAATGACCTTCGGCAATAGTGGAAAATACAGCAGAACATTCATCAATCATTCTGCAGCCTTCTCCTCCAGTCGACCTGAAACAGAAATCCATTATGTTCAACCAGCCAATGCTTTCACATAATGCTGCAGAGGATTCCTCTACTTGCAAGAAAATTAAGACTCCACGATCAGTCTCCAAATCTAGTCCGCTGAAAAAAACCAAACGATACAATCCTTATGGGATTTCTTCTAATGTCAATGTAGTTCTTGATGAATCAACTCTTCTGGATACCCCTATTATTTCTACTGAAGGGGTTGGAACATGGGCTGAGGTGGCTTGCCTAAAAAAGCCACCACAGGACAAATGAGGATCATCGGTTGGAATTGTCATTGGCTGGGCAACCCCGACAATTCAAGCATTACAGCCCTTGTGGCTAGTGAAAGGCCTAATATCGTTTTTTTGATGGAAACAAAAAATCAAGGCATGATGATTCAACGTATCCAGAAACGGCTGAAGTTTTCAAGTTCCTTTATCGTTAATCCTATGGGTGTGGCTGGAGGTTTGGTTATTTTTTGGAATGACCAGGAGGTGACATTAACTATTGAGCATTCTACTTGTCATTTTATTGACACTATTTGTACCAAGAATCAGACAGCTAAAACTATGAGACTTACCTGTCTTTATGCGCCTTCCATATTCCATCATAGACAACAAGTCAGGCAGATATCGATGCATTCGAACTTCAAGTTCCTTTCCATGGGTGTGTATTGGCGATTATAATGATATCCTTTATCACTGGAAAAGCAGTGGCAAACGAATTATTGAGGCATATAGATTAAATTCCTTTCGAGAGTTTGTGAATGATTGTCGCTTATGGACATTGAAAGTAAAGGCTGCTTTTATACATGGGTAAACAAAAGAGATGGTGCTGAAGCCATTAAAGAAAGGCTAGATAGGGCCTTATGCACCATTGAGTGGAGGTTATCTTACCCGGGGGCAGAAGTCTTCGCTTTTCCTCCTTTAGCCTCGATCATAGTCCTCGCTCTTACTCACCGAACCGCACTCTTTTAAAAGGAAGAAAACTTTCTGTTTTGAAGCTTTCTGGCTGCAAGAGAAAGATTGTCAATCAATCATCAACAATGTATGGACTTCATCAGCAATGCGACCTCAATCATTAACTAACAAGCTACAACGTACTTCATTTGCTCTTGCCAAGTGGAGTAAATCCCTTCGAATCACAAGAACAACCAGCAGCAAGTCTACCCGTTACAACAAAGAACTCAGAATCATATAAATCAAACAGTCCTACCTATGACAAAGCATTTGTATCTAGTCTACAAGATGAAATTCGCAAAATATGGCAGAGGGAAGAATCATATTGGGCAATGCGTTCTCGAATCCAATGGCTACGGGAGGGTGACAAAAATACTAAGTTTTTTCATGCAACTACAATCCAACGTCGACAACGAAATCGAATCAGCATGTTAAAGGATGACCACCTTGGCTGGATTCGTGATTCTACTCGGCTTAAGAGTATCACGCAATCCTATTTTGTCAATCTTTATAGCTCAACGGCTTTCGAGATTATCATCCTATTCTTCATCAATGCCATCAGGTCATCACAGCAGATATGAATGCCAATTTAACCTCAGTTGTTACTCGAGCGGAAGTTAAACAAGCTGTTTTTCAGCTTGGAGCCAACAAAGCCCCTGGCCCGGATGGTTTTAATGGGTTATTCTTTCATCATCACTGGGATATCATTCACGAAGACATCTATACATCAGTTAGCAATTTTTTCAGTTCAGGAGTGATGCCCTCTACTGTCAACAGGACTCTAATTTCTCTTATCCCTAAGGTGCCTCATCCGGAAAGGTTAGAACAGTATCGCCCTATTAGTCTATGCAACTTTGCATACAAAATCATTTCTAAAGTGTTGGCCAACCGTTTAAAGCAGTTTCTTCCAGAACTAATCTCATCAGAGCAGAGTGCTTACGTCACAGGTAGACAGATTCAAGACAACATTATGGTTGTGCAAGAGGTTTTGCATCATTTAAATCACAACAAACGAAAGAAACATTTTCAAGCGGTTTTAAAGCTCGACATGCGAAAGCTTATGATCGGATTGAGTGGGATTTTTTAGAGGACTATCTTAAAAAGCTAGGCTTCCATGTTCAATGGGTTAGGTGGGTCATGCAATGCGTCACCACCACCACATTCAATGTCAAATTTAATGGTGAATTGTTAGATTCCTTTCATCCTACAAGGGGTCTTAGACAAGGAGATCCACTATCTCCATATTTATTTATCCTTGTCGGCAATCTTTTATCCACTCTCATACACCAAGCTGTCCAATCAGAACTCTCAAAGGAATTAAACTGAATCGGTACTGCCCTACTCTTTTCCCATTTATTTTTCGGATGATGCAATCTTTTCTTGACTCGGAACTACTCTAGAATGTCGAACCTAGCCAATGTTTTACATCGCATTGTCTATCGACCGCCAAGCTATCAACGTAAAACAAATCAGGTTTATTTTGTGGTAAGCACTGCCCTTCGAATTTACAAATGAACCTTGCCGCAGTTACGAGTTCCCGTTATTTCTAAGATTGGCAAGTATTTAGGTATTCCATCCGACCGGGGTACATCTAAGAGGGATATGTTTGCATGGATTTTGGGTCGGGTTTGTGCTAAACTTGATGGCTGGAAAGAGCACTATCTCTCTAAAGGAGGAAAGGAAATCTTGCTAAAAATGGTTGTGCGGTGCTCTCCCGCAATATGCAATGTCTATTTTTAAACTTCCAATTTCTATCTCAGAATCTATTGAGCAAAGAATTGCTAAATTCTGGTGGCAAACAAGCAAACAACAACTGGTATTCATTGGCGATCATGGGATATTCTAAAACAGAGGAAGATGGCGTGTGGTCTTGGCTTTCGTGATCTCTTAACCTTTAATAAAGCCCTTTTAGGAAGACAAGCTTGGAGACTATTTCAAAACCCTACCTCACTTTGGGCTAAACTTTTAAAGGCCTATATCATCCTTCTACCGTTTTTGGCATGCACGACATACAACTAACTCCTCTTGGGGATGGAAAAGTTTACTTTTAGGTCGAGATACAATTCTTCCTAAGCTTCAAAGTGGTCTCGTGGGAGATGGACAGCATATAAATATTCGAGAAGATAAATGGCTTACCTCGGCATAATAGGTGGACCAGACCTCGATCGAATCTCATCCGGTTGCTGGCTTCATAACCTCTCCCGCTTTCAGTTTGGAATCTTTCTTCTTCATCAGCATTTTGACCGGCATATTGTTGAGGAGATACTCACTATTCCATTAAGTCATGCTCCTTCAGCTGACCATCTCATCTCGGACAGAACAATCTCAGTCGCATTCGCTAAATCGCCTATAACTTCCTTAGACAATTAGCCTACCCTACGAACCCCAACCTTCCCTCATCCTCTTATAAGCCATCAGCCCATCTCGGCGATCTATATGGCATCTCAATACCCCTCCCGTGATTAAAGTTTTTATCTCGGTCATTGTGTCATAATGCTCTCCCTACCAAATTTAATCTCTTTCGACGACACATTTTACCGCACCCTCTCGTCAACTCGTTCTATGCACACCCCGAAACTACCGAACACTTTTCGTTGTTTTGCCCATGGACATCAAAGATTTGGTCCCACCAAAAATACAAATTCCTCATTCAACCTATAATAGAAATCGAATGGACGCGTGGCTTGAAGAAGTTTTTGAAAGTCAAGTGGATTTACCTTCCAAAGAGATCGTAGCTTCCATCCTCTGGCAAATCTGGAAATCGCGCAATCATTTTATTTTTCGGCAGCAGCGAACAGATCCCGATCAACTTGTAGAAGCAGCCCTCGCAGACGCAATGCTATACCGGAACTCCTCGCAAAGAATCGGCCATTTCGGACTCGCTCTTCCCAACCCTAATCGGCTTTGGACTCCACCAGACCAAGGCAGTTTTAAGGCGAATATTGATGGGGCTTTTACCTCTGATACCCACTTTGGTGCGATCGCATGTGTTCTCCGCGATTCTACTGGTATTTTGATTGGTGGATGCAGCAGTTCTGTTCGTGCGTCCTCAGCCCTGCAATGCGAAGCTCAAGCCCTAATTACCACTCTTACTTATTTGCTAGAACAAGGCAAGGAAGAAGATCACCTCATCATCGAATCTGATTGTCTGACTCTTGTGGACTCCATCAATGATCGCTGTTCATCACCATGGGAGATTCGCACTTTCGTTGCAGACGCTTCTGTGCTGCGTCGCTCCTTTCCTCGCTTGCGAATTCAGTACTGCCGAAGAGAAGCTAATGCGGCGGCTGATTGGGCCGCGAAGGCCCAAGCTCGAAAATCTCTTTCACCTTCTTGGCCCACTTTTCCTCCTGCACCGCTATCGACTTTGCTGTGTATTGACGCCCTGTCTTCGGGTTGTACTTTTCGTCCGCCTTGAATATGAATATCTCCGTTTCTGACCAAAAAAAAAAAAAACTAACTCATGTTTGTCTGGATTTTTTTTCTTTTTAAAAAAAGTAGTCCTTTTAAAATGCTTGGCAAATGTCGTATACGCTGACGAACATAACTCACCTCCTTCTACTTCGAGGAAGACGCGAGAACGTTTCCAGAAATCAACCATTCGTTACACAGATCTTCCGACCAAGCCTTTGACCACCACACCAAGATTCCAATGTCAAGAAATTGAATTCCTCCATCCAAATAATTCTTCGCATGCCGTGTTTCTTTACAAGCCGATCTCCGACTAGGCTCGGCGACGAGTCTGCCAGCTATGATTCGGGGACCTTGGGGAGCACCGCTCGGACCGGTGGCCTGAACGACTGATTCATTTGCATTCGGTAGGCCTTGGGAGGAATTCGAATTTATGTCGGGCATCTAATCCCCGTACGCAAGCCTCTTTCTTAATTGCTGAACCGATTGCATGGACTGTAATTATTTATTGCCAAAAGAAGAAGCAATACGACTCGATCATACTCTAACCTGCAATTGAGCACATGCACGAACCCAGTCATTGTTTTCTCTTAATCCCAAGTCACATAAATCATTAAAACTGGCTAATTGCGATTAGTCAACGGAAGAAGCAACAAAGAAGGCGCGTCTTCTGGCCTGCGATGGTTCCTGCCATGTTTGACCACATTATGGACTTGGATCATACGTATGAAGGCTGGTCTTTTGGCTACTTTGCTATTGCTTAATGCACGTAGCAGCATGAATTAAACTTGAACTTCTCCTACCTTCCCTCCCGCGACTTCCTATAAAATAGACATGGTGACACTGTCCCTGCAAAATTCAGCACAGAAAGAGAGAAAGAGAGAGAGAGAGAGAGAGATCAGTGAGGTTTGTGTTAAGCTGAGAAGTCGTCGGAGGCATCATGGCAACAGCAGAGGCAGAACATAAAGACATAGTTATCGTCGGCGGTGGCATCTGTGGCCTGGCCACTGCACTGGCTCTTCACAGGTTATTTGAAATCATACCCTTTTCGATCTCGTGATTTTTCCTGGATTTTAATTCTTAATTTGCCATTTCGTGGTCGATTTCCGATGGCATGAAACGATGCTGCCATAGTCACCCGTCTATTGGCATCTCTAAAGAATAAGCTCGTCTTCCCGTCAAATGATGTCTGAAGCATGGAGGTGTAATCTGCAAACGCTCATGTTTGTGCAATGCTTGGTTTCACTGGCTACACAGGAAGGGGATTAGCAGCCTGGTTCTTGAACGGTCAGATGCTCTTCGGGCTACCGGGACGGCTATCGGCATTCAGACTAATGGTTGGCGCGCGCTCGATCAGCTCAGGGTCGGGTCGAAACTTAGGCCGACTTCATTTCCTCTCAAAGGGTAAGCACAACTTCTTCCACAGTGAACTCGAGTCATTCTGTTGTGTTATGGCGACAATATGATATGAGCATATGGGACTTCACCGAAGGCTGGCCTCTATTTGCTCAATCGAACTCAAGCGGCTCATCCATCTCAAAATGGATGATATAAGTTGCAAGGCTTTTCTTGTCGTCCTGTTTTCTGCATAACTGAACCAGCCCTGTCCCCTAAGCCTTGCAATTAAGCACAATTGATACGTATCCTAAACAATAGCATCACGAAATGATTGAAATTTTCCTGTCCAAAAGAAGGACGCCAAGTGTTTATCAATGTAAATTGACAAAGTTGCGTTTGTGTCACCAGATTTCGTGATGTATCGATCAACAATACTACTCTGAAGGAGGTTCCTGTCGGGTATGCTCTTGTTCTTTCTTCTTGTCTGTTTCTTCAGTTCCGTGCTTCTTTTCGCTCAGAACTTTGAGCGACAGAAAAGTTAACAATAGGACCGAAATCGCATACCATGCAGGGAACAAAAAACGAAAAAAAATAAAAATTTGCCCAATGTAATGTGGAATCTGTAATCAGAAGTAATTTACGTGCCATGTAAGTGGTATTACGATCTGATGGAGCTAAGTAAAGCACTGATTTGTGCTGGCAAAAGCAGCATTGAAATTCAGCTGAACTGCAAAAACTGTTGGTGATACGAACTGCGCTGAAATCTCCGGCTGATACTCTCATGACGATTGAATCAATCTGCAGAATTAGGATGTGGACTGACGTTATGTCATATAAGAAATTGTTAAATATCAGAACGAAACTGAAATGTTTGCTCGGTCAAAACTAAGTTCCCTTTCCTTCTTGATTGCTCAGGCTCGGAGAAGCACGATGCTTGAGACGCAGTGTTCTCCTGGAAGCTTTAGCCAGTGATCTACCGAGTGGGACGATACGCTTCGGAAGCCGTCTCCTGGCCATTGGAATGGATCCTGAAACTTCATATCCTATCCTTCGGTTACATGACGGCAGTGTCATCAAAGCTAAGGTGTCCTGCTTTGGATATCATTCTTAGCGCATTTAGACAAGAAAACTATGATCAAAAGCGGATAGGACACCGTTAGAACGTGTTGAAATTGAACAACTGCGTGATCAGTCTCTCATTGTAAATTTCACAGGTTGTGATAGGATGCGACGGAGTGAACTCCGAGGTCGCAAACTTCTTAGACTTGAGGCCACCTAGAATGTCGCCCGCATGCAATGTTAGGGGGTTCACGATTTATCCGGACAGGCACGGTTACCCTCACGACTTCGTCACGATAAACCATAATCGTGTTTTTCTCGGAAGAATCCCGCTCGACGAGAAGTCAGTTTACTGGTTCATAGCTCGACCATGGACGCATCAAGGTAAATTCTTTTCTTACGCCGCGCTCTTCCATGATTCGCGTAATCTCTGATAGTCTTTCGACTAGTTTTTTTGGGTGATAGCCATGTTACCTCTGACTTCGTTACAGCTTGTTGATCAGCAAATTTGCTGAAGGATTCTCTGGTCGATGATAGCTAAGTAAACTCGATCTTATGACGATTTTGTGTCATCATTTGACAGATTCAACCATCTCAAAGAACTCCGACCTGATCAAGCAATCGACCGTGGAATCGATGGCTGGCTTCCCAGCAGAAATCCTGGAGATGATCGAGAACAGCGAGCCTGATTCGTTGTCCTTGACAGGCACAAGGTATCGTGCACCGTGGGACGTGCTATTCGGAAGCTTTAGGAAAGGGACTGTGACGGTCGCCGGGGATGCCATGCACGTGATGGGCCCATTCCTAGGACAAGGCGGATCTGCTGCATTAGAGGACGCGATCGTCCTAGCCCGATGCTTAGCGCCGCATATGACTTCCCCAGACCAGGGGGAATTGAGCAGGGAAATAATAGGAGGCGCACTGGACAGTTATATAGCCGAACGGCGGATGAGGTTGGTCCGGCTGTCTGCAAAGACTTACACTATCGGGTCGCTGCTCGAGTCGACCTCACTGGTTGTGAAATTGATCTGCATTTTGATGATAATTTTGTTCTTCCGAGACCGGTTCGGCCACACCCGATACGATTGTGGTCGACTATGAACCCTCGAACGTTCTTGTTGTTTCTTGTTCTTTAAGTGTGCTCCGATGCACTTGATTTGTGTCTTTGCTGTTTGATTAGTGCTGATTTGTTTGTTCAATAGAATTTCATTTCCTCTAATACAAAATTGACTCTGGCGAATAAGACGGGGGCATTTCTACCACATTGCCATCAGCTAAATCGTAGTGTTAAATTATGTCTCAAGTTTGAGTTCATATACGATACCTAATCCTACAGCCGACAATCAAGAACTGATGATGATCGTCTCTCATCCGACTCTGCTCGTATTGAGTTTTCAGTCTACGGAATTGGAGAAAGCCCCCAGAACGGAAGGTCACTCGCAATGTTTTGCGTGCTGATAGATGTACTCTCTGTAACATACGCCCCCCAAAACCAGATGCATCAATGAGATTATTCAATGATTATCTTTTACAAACAATTAATTCGGTAAATTTCTATTTATTAAACAATGAGAGTACTAGACTTCTCATATCACTATGTGCGTGCCCAATTTTCGTCATGCTTACTATTCGGGGAAATTACCAAAAAAAATAAAAATTTTAATACCTATTGCACTTATGCCAATTTAATCTAAAGTGGCATGCATCCGGATTATTTGTTCATTCATCATTTGTCTTATTCCCCGGATCCGGATTATCTGTTCATTCATCCTTTGTCTTATTCCCCGGATGATTAATTTCTGGAAGAACTTAAATGGTTTGGCCAGTATGCATTCATTTAGTTTCCAATAGCAAAAATGCCAAGAATTATCAGCCAAGCAATATGAGAAATCGGTGATAGTGGAAGGTCTCACTATTTTGCAGAAATGCTTTATTGGTTTAAACCCTTAGGAGCATGGAAAGCTTTTTTCACATAACAACCAAGAGCATGCAGGTCAGATCCAGAGCTACACATAATCATTTTCTTTTATAAGCCATGACTTTCTGTCAAACCAGACGACAATGTTCCTAGGTACCCCTACCGGTATAGGAGTTTTGACCTATAAAGCTCAAAATGTTCCTACTAAACTCTATAACACGCTCTGATGTTGTATTAGAGCCAATCCAGCACAAGGAAATCCAGCGAATCCTCTATGAGGCTAATCATACCATTCCTTAAGGAGTTTAGCCAGATGATAATACTAATGCAATCCACGGGATTATCTCAAGACTGAACATCTGATTAAGGCTGCTCTAGCAAAATTCAGAAAGGACGATACAGACCAACCGTCATCATCAACATTGTTTTGATTTTGGACTGTCGTCAAGTTTAGGGGTCCCTCATCTTTGATTAACGTGGACAACTAACCCCAGCCAAAATTCCTAGAACGAATCCATCTCTCAGTATGCCAGATTTTACAATAAACTTGGACCCAATAGATAATCCATCAGGATCTAGAGATGTCCCACCAAATTCTTATTAATCTTCTCCTAAAAAGCCGCGACTCAAAATTCTCCCATCGGGATTTTGCTGACCTGCAAAGAAAAGTATAGGAGAAAGAAGAAAAAGGTGGGACTAGGAAGTTGCCATACGCCATTTAGAAAAAGCGATGGAAACACGATGCTCATCTCCTTCATCATACGAATAGAAAGTGTATTGATAATTGGATAAGTCATAAATATAATAAAGAGAAAGTGTATTAATACTCGTGTAATCATAAATTTCACGTTAAGGACTCATATATCATTAATATTTCAAGATGAGTCATGATGTTTAATTAATGTTTTCCGAGGAGTCATGGTCTTATAATTAATATTTAAGATGAGTCATGGTGTGAGTCACGGTTTTGTCATTAATATTTCAGAATAAGTCATGGTTGAAAGTCAAAGGTGTCCTAGTATGAACCATATATTTTATTGAGGCATTAAAATGCCTAAGTCATCGGTGATGTAATGTTGTTTTTCCTATCCTTTATGCCTATAAAAGGCTTGGTTTGTAAAATATTGAGGTAAGACTAACCTTCAGCAATAAAATTGTTGTTTGTGTGCTTAAACCATGCAAAGTTAATTCTCTCGTTTTCTCTTCAAATTTCTGTCCAGTATTAGAGATCTTACAATAGTAAGATTGCATCTTATCTTGATAGTATGCTCTACACTCACCTTTATAAGGATTTTGTGCATAAAAAATTGAGGTCAAAAAGCCTTATGTTTGGAATGAGAGTTTAGCTAAATGCTAAAAGTCAGTCTCAACAGAGTTAGGCCCAAGAGAGGCATCGCAAGGGGATTGAATACTTGCATTTACTAAGTTCTTGTTATGAACATAGCTCATTTTAAACCTTCAAAAGATTTGCTAATGTAATCCTCTTGGCCAATTTTGGTAAAAAATTATTGATGTGAATGTGAGTCATTGTACCTAGTATTAAAGGTGCTGTGTGGACGATTTTTACAATTTTTAAAATAATTTTGTAAAATTTTGTCTTCTTTTTTCTCCCTTTTCTTTGTTTTTTTTTTCCTCTTATTTCCCTTGGCTAGTCTGTGGCGGTAGCTAGCGAAGGTCACTAGCCACAGGCAAGGGCGTTGCAATTGTCATTGACCTCATTTAAAAAATAAAAAAGAAAGAAAAGAAATGAAAAAAAATGGAAAAGCCATTCATAAGTAGTATTAAAAATTTGCAAACACTGTCTACGTCGGTGCCGGTCACGTAGAACGGCCAACATCCACATTAGCGATTTTTAGTCAAAATTGACAAAATGGATTATGTTGACAAATTATCAAAATGCTTAAGATTAAATTGACCAAATCGAGATATTTATGATTAAATTAGTACAATTACAGTAGGTTTAGGGATTTTTTTTCCTGGAATTGTCCCCTCATTTTTTTGTCAACCTCGTTCTTTACTAATTCTAGTATTTTTAATCTTCGTTCGACATAATTAATTCGCAAGTGAATAAACGGGACAGTCCAACAAAAAGGGCAACACGCGACTTGGGGCCTAAGAATCGGTACCCCGACCAATATAACGACCTCTCCTCAGAAAAAGAGAGAAAAATATCCCTTCGACAAGCCTTTTTTTTCTTCCTTTTCCCGGAAAAGAAAATTCACATTTTCCATGCCAATCTCTCTCCCTCGTACCTAAAGAAAAAATATCTCTCCTTGTTTTCTACTTCTTTTCTTGTCAGTTTCTCTTTCTGGTTCGTAAAGGCCGATGAGATTCCCTGCGTTCGGCTGGAGCTGCAAGAGCTTTAAAAGCCGGAAGGCGCACGCCAAACACCGTCACGTGGTCCCCGATCAACAGTTTCCCGGAAATGGAGGCGGCCGATGGATCGGCGTTTTCGTATGGCCCCACGATTCATCGCCCTTGATTGGGATGGCTAATCGAACTTGCGAGTTGTGACGGGCATCCATAGTATGCGTTCATTGGTTTTTTTTTTCTTTTTCTTTTTCAATTACGTCATCCATCGTTGGCCGTTGTACCAAATTTTATAGGATTCTACGACCTATACAATTTAAGCGGAATTCAGGGTGATATTTACCGTGAAATTTTAAGATGCTCACGCCACGATGATGTGGCGTCGTCCAAGAATCCGTCCACGTGACGTTTTTGTGAATTTGGTTTTGGTCCATAGAATACGGTTCTTTACAATTTGGTCCCTCAACTTATCTCCATTGACAAATTGTGGACCATATTCAAATTTCTGTCCAGTTGTGTATTGGTGCTGTCATGTATAAATTTCTAGAATATTAAACTTTCAGTCAGCATCCTTTTGCATGGGCAGGCAACCCCATTGGGCTCAAAGTGAGGACCGTGAAGCCCATGTCGGCCACTGGCAAGAGTTGGGGCCCTTGCCGCGAGGGCCATGAAGCCCTTGCCTCACTAGATCTAGTGATAACGTTACAGCCTTTGTTTGGTTTGGGGAGGGCTTCTGAGCCCTCATTGTGGTCGGCAAGGGTGTTGTGAGCCCTCACTCAGGCCGTGATCGCCACAACGAGGGTGGGCAAGGGCCGCGATGCCTTGTTATGGCCCAAAAGGCTCATGACACCCTCACCGACCATAGTGAGGGCTCGCGAGCCCTTGCTAGCCCCAACGAGGATTGTGGCCCTAACTTGTTGACCCTATGTAAAAAGAGGGGAAGAAAAGAAAGAAAATAAAATTAAAATAGAAACAATCAACTAAAAATTTTCCACATCAGCCCTAACCATCACGTCAATTGTCCATCTAAAATTAGCTATAATTACTAAATTAGTAATTCGTTAAAAATGTTGGGGACTAGTTTGACAAATCATTAGAATGTTTGGGACTAAATTGATACATTTAAAAAATTAGGATTGAATTGGCAAAATTAAAAAGTTTAGAACTAAATTAACTGTCATACAATAAGATTATAACTTTTTGGACAATTTTCCCCGATCAAAGGCATAAAGACAGTCCTAGAAAATGGAATGAGGACTAATATTCCTTGCAAAAATATAGTACATTGGCTTCTCTAATATAATTCACAAGTGCACTTCAATGATCCTCTCATGTGTGAATTCCGATGTTAGGCATGCTCTCATTAATCCAAGTATTATTTTGCATCGACATATTTCAACCTCAATATTCTAGTTGCTGTAATGCACCCACAGCTGTGCGCAATAGTCATTATTAATTGTTTGCTCACATTTACATGTAGTCTCTGTTTTTCGCTCACTAGACTAACTGTCCATATTCTCTTTTTATTGGACCAACAGTGATGACAATTTTTACACAAAACAACATTGATTATAAGATTTTTTTTTTCCTTATAGGTAGCAATCAATCATTGCTCTGACCATTTTATTGGGATGTGGAGCAGAAGCTCTATGCTCTAGAGGAGATATCACTAGAAAGAAACTCGAGTCTGAATATATTAGAAAATTCAATTGGATTTATATTTATTGAAAATTATAAATTAATAAGTTATAAACCAAATAAGATACATCCATTACTTTTCACTATATCAAATTCTCGATAGGGAAATTTTTTGGACATAACTCATATGCACACCTCAATGGTGAAGACGACTTGGTTACGATGATGACAGGACATAAATTAGGATTTTCTCTTGGCCGGCAGTCTAGCATTTCAGAATATGACTGCACATGAACTTGCGCTTGAATTGGGATGATCGGCATCCGGTAATTGACAGAAAGAGGGAGCTCTTTGTGGGAGGGAACTGCGCACGTTCCATGTGGAAACCATCGTCAAACGTTGTTCACGTGCGGCAAATTGCGAAGAGGCAAATGAGGCTTATCGAGCACCAGGTGTTGCCGCCTTGGTTTTTCTAATTAATCGCTCATGTTCGTGCTCAAGCATATGCACGTTAGTTCTTGAATTTGAACAAACATTTGGCGTGCGTTTCCAGCTCCTATGCGTATTCCATTTTGCAAGCGTTTCCTTGGATTTCCGTAGCCATTTCCCTCTCTCTTTCTTCTTATTATTATTTTGACTTTCAATCCATTAGACGCTCGTGCGAGCAACCAAAAAGAAAGTGTAACAAATATATCAATCGGCAATTATTGAGTGCGTCATGATATCAAGGAAATTAGGCCTCTCGCCTAATAACGCGAATGAACTAATTGAGCACCTCACATGCTGTTGACATAGCATGTTGCAATCACTTTAGGATATACTTATACCCCAATCAAAATTTTCCACGAGCTCTATGAAATTGGGCACCTCTACGACATGATTGTTATAAATCAATCATAAATAAAGTACAAAACCGTCATTGCATGTCATAAAGATTGCCTATGATATCATGACGGCGAATCGACAACCGAAGATAATCGAGTCGATGAAAATACCACATTAATATGCATCGTGTTTTGAAAATTTAATCACATCACTAAACGTGGGCAGCGAATGTAGATATTTAGCATTTCTTTGGACCACGTGAAAATAATTGTCAATTTGCCTCAATTCCAATTTCAGCCTCCTCTAAAAGCGGAAAATTTGGGAGAAAAAAGAAAACTTTCCAATTTTGCAACCTTTCCGAAAGCAACAGCACGTGATTTGTGGGAATTTCCGAAAAAGATCATTATCATGCTTCTCCTCTTTTCGTTTTCCCGCACATTGCTCGCTCGGCATGCTCGTGTTCCGCGTGCGCTTTTACATAGTCGCCAGTGTTTTCCGTTCGTACGTTTCTTTTCGTGCTCTCATACGTCGAATCACTTAACTCCCCCCAACTTCCCAGAAGAAAAACAAAATAAGAAAAGAAAAAAATCCCGAAAAATGTGAGAAAAATGAGGAAAAAAAGAAAAATAAAACTCCACTATAAAAACCGCTGCGATCAGTCACTGCCCTTCTCCTTCGTTGCTTTCTCCT